>NW_026867304.1:0-331602 GCF_026571515.1 Ruditapes philippinarum | reverse complement strand
AAATTTAATGGAAAAAAATCCAATCGGATTTTCCGAAAAATGCTTAAATAGACGTTATTTCAACAAGAAAATGCATACAAATACATATTAAGCATGGGTTTATGTATTTCGACAATTTCATAAAAATTGAAATTCCCGTTGGAATAAATAATAATGTTGGAATAAATTCCAATTGGAATTTAAATAATTCCGCCCGGACAGCATAATTCCGGTTGGAATACATGAAATTCCGCCCGGACAAATTTTTTAAAATACATTTTTTGATAAGAAAAAAAATAAAAATAGCTTTAAATGAAGTCAATTATTAATAATTAACATTAAATCTATCGGATGAAATGATTTTTTAGTGTTTAGGGCAAGTATAAATTGTAGTGAAGTTTGCCACTATCCCGGTGGTGCAAAGATTTTCCGGTGGCTGTTATATATGCAATAAATAAAATATCATTATTTATTAAATAAAAAAATATATTATGTTCGTGTATATTCAATACTAAATTTATTGAAGTCGTTGAATAAAACATTTTAAAACAATATTTTGCACTTAATAAAAAATACGAACACTCATCCAAAATCATCTATTTTTGTAATAATTAAATAAAAAAAATATCTAAAAAGAACATTAAAATGTTACATTTATGCTAATAGGTCACAAATTTCAGTTACTACGACAACGCTGTGATCGTAGAAGCACAACAGTAAATACTCAAAACCACCACTGTACACAGAATAGTAAGTTTAACATGAGAAACACCAGCTTAAATATATCCTTGACACTTGATACTTTAGGAAATAGTGTACAGGAATTTGTATAACTAATCACTGCCCATCGCTTGATGGTTGAACTGGGCAAATACATCTTGGAAAGGGCGTCTCACAAGTGGTCTGACGTGAAGGTACAAGTACGTCTGACGTTCCCGGCTTAATCCTGCAGGTTTTATGACAGATGGAAGGTCCATTTGTAGATAGTTCTATACAAATTACAAATCGTGTTTCATCAGTATCATCTGTAGCTACCTTCATGTATACTATACCGGGTTCGAGTGACGTGAAACGAAATGGTGATATTTTGAGATGTTCGGTACTTTTTTGAATCTGTCTGCAAGGAACATCTTCCAGCTTTTCCACATCCACTCACCATAAGTAACGGGAACATTACTGTGTGCTGACTTCTGCACTACATCCGTCACGTGTTGGAGAGTATTACAATTTGAACGCTGATACAACTTCTTTATCGTTCCAAATCCCGCGTAGATCAAGCACCTGCATATATAAAGTTAAATGTAAAACAAATATGACTGGTGAGGTAAAGCTCAAATTCCTGATAATTTTATCATTGACTTATTAATAATAATGAGAAAAAAGATTTGATCAGCAGTGTATTTGCCATTCATTCTGTTAACCACCTTAAAGAGGGCTTGGAGACACGACTTGCTATTCATTGCTTCTTATGTTGTACTCTTAATAAATCAAGTGTTTCCAAAATGTTAAAGTTATCTTTTTATATGGTTCTTGAAATGATTTATGACCTTAAAAATAAGATTTAATGTTATTTGTAACTATTAAACGCACGTAAATATATTTAGCATGATGTGTAATTTAGCACGTATAACGACGATACGTATATAATCCTCCTTAAAGTCTATACTTTATAGAAATATTGGATCATAAATATGTCACTGGTAAAGTGACCACTTTATTTTTTTAGAAATAAATCAAATGAAATATATATATACGTTTTTGAAAGATGAAATCAACTCGTCAATTTATTTTTTTAATATAATCTTTATAATATATAATATCATATAAGTCATTATTATAATAGCTTGTGTGCGCCTCCAGATATTTTTTACGTTTTATGAAATACTCTTGCGAAATATGCAAATATACAAATTGAAAAAATAAATATGATCTTATATATGATTTTTCTCGGTAATCACATTTAAACACAAAAAGATTCCCGTTACTTACGGGGAAAATTGTAAATTTCAAAACTATGTAACTATTTGAATTTGTATGTTCCAAATAAAGTTTCAATACACGAAAATATCTTATTCAAGCGAATCTTAGTTGCAACCAATTTTCTCACTTAAACCAAGTGTGCAGCCACTTCGCGTCCTACACCTTGTCAGCACTCCAGGTAACCCACTGTATATGTATATTTATACGATTTCATCCTCACACATTTTAACAGAAAAGTCCCCAGACTACGATACAAGGCTGCGTATGGACCCTCAAGAAGTTTGTTATTGTAAATCGAAATAGGAGAGTTGTGAAATGAATTAAGATCAGACATGCAGGAGTACTAGTGGTATAGTGCTTAAAGAAATACTACGCTTATCTTTGAGTAAAAAATATTACTGCAAAATAAATATTTGAATTTCTATTTAAATCTATGAATTATTTAGGAATAAGATCTAATTTAAATATGAAAAGAATGTACAAACTATGCATGGGAAGTTACATTCCCTTTTGTGGGTCAAGAAAAGTTTATCCTTTCTTAAATAACACCAATATGTTTAATGACACTATAATTTACATTCATGTTGTGTACACCTATAGTGTGAAGAGTTTAAAACATAAAATATCTACTTTGTTTGAGGTAAAAAGCCGTGTAGCAATTATCATCAAATTTTAGCATAGTTTATGCAAGTATATTTGAGTACCAGTGCCATTACTTGCGAAATTATGCAGTATAAATACTGCAGTACCATTTGTTATATTTTTGGAAGTAATTCAATGCCGCAGTACCAGCACTCATATTTTGTAAATAATTTAATATCACAGTACCAGTACTTATATTTTGGAAGTAATTCCGTATCTTTACCTTTACTTGCAAAATGAGTTCATACCAGTACCAGTTGTGAATGTCTGATATATGTCAATGGTTCCTGGCAGATGTTCATGTAAAGATTAATATATATGTTTACCATATCGTCATCTTGCCACTTATACAAATTTACGATCTATTTTGAGGACATAATTCAAAAGTGAAGATGATAATAAATTTAACTTTTTTTTTCATTTTTGTAAACTGTAAATTTTAACCGGATAAATAAATACTGTTAAACAGAAGATTTTACTCCCCAGGACTGGCGACATTAACAAAACACAGATGTCTCAGCTGAACATCTTTGTTGTTTAAACATAATAAAATATTATTTGAAATGTTTACATTATAGTCACTAAAGCTTAAAAATGTTATCATACATCTATTTCCAATGTGAACTCCATAACAGAAAAGGTATATTTATATAAAAACCGAGCATCCCATGTATAGTGAAAACAAGATCAGCAGGCTTAAAGTTGCAAACAAAAATTCCTAAAATTCGATCACAAAGACATTGACATCTAAAAGTGTATTTAGGGAATTGTAATTGTTTTATTGCAAAGTAAAAATCATAATATACAGAGGACTTTCCTTCGTATTGTAACCGCTTTTCAATTTTATATCATATGCGCATCTCAAATTGTAAATAATTAACAAGATATAAAGTAAGAACTCTGTCCATTTATTCACATATTTCTTTATTATGATGAACAATGATCACGGTCAATCTGAAATGAAGGATAAAGGACTAAGCTTATGTTAATTGAACAAGTAAATGTTTATAAGCCTCTATCTCCCCCCCCCCCAAGTTTTTAAACCGCCTTCTAACATGTCTTTCACGTGTGGGACGGTTTAAAACTGATATCGTAACATTGGTTAGCAAATTAACATATGAATATATACGTTCATGAACACTAAACTCCTGTTAGCATTTGAAGAAACGGAAACTTTGAATACAATTACATGTATGCCCATATGTAGATCATGATTACACTAGTTCATCTCAAAATCATAGTGCCATGTTTATGGTCGACGGGCACGATTAGATTTGCGTTGATCCAAAATTTGGCATGGAGAGATTGTGCTATCACTGGTGGGCGGGATCTCAGGTTGATGTTCGTCGGTGTTTCCGAGAACAGTGCGAAGGCATTCTTGTGCATCAACATCAAAACGAGTGTTATGAGTGTTATCTCTTGGTGAAGGTAAAGTTGTCGATGGGAGGGTGTGTGTGTCAGGATTTTTTTGCACTGCTCGCAGACGCTTTAGTTGTCAGAGGACTCGCAAAAAGTACCAACTGATTCAAAATTTTATCATCCCTAATGTACGGACTTCTGGCATATTCCTTACAGGCATGTATTGTCTCATAAATGTTCGATTTCTTAGTGTGACCAGAGCCATCAACTCTAACGACGCAATGGTCAAATTGGCGAACTTCTATGATAACGCTGGTTTTATCCGATTTCAGAGGGTATGAATTCTCTAATGATTTGACCAAATACACATGTAGCAGGAGATAACTTGGTGTACTGGAGCATCATCGTACGATGAAATACTTCGGTGTTAAGATCCCCATTACTACCTGTGTTGTCGGCTATTCGACGATTGACGGGTTGGCACATTTTTCTGCTGTGCAATAACTGTGTGGGAAAGCTACAGATGAATTCGGTGATGGATTCTCCAGTCCTTTAAGAATTGCCTGGCTATCGTTGACCTTAATTCAGTTCCGCGGTCAGATGTCATTCATCCGGTATCTGAAATGTCACAATTGTTCAGCGTAGTGAAGAAATAAGACCCACTGCACCATTCGAAGATCAATCAACTATGGACCAATTCGAGTATCGATCAACTTCTTGATGTTGAAAATAATCTGCACAAATACATTGGAATGTGTAGTCTGGATATATTAGGGGAGCACTAAGATTTGAAGGTGCAATACGATTGCAGTGTGCTTACATCTAGCTAGCTCAATGTGCTGTTATGAGAGTGTTATCCCTGACCAAAACACAGAGGACTCGCTCGCGATACCCTAGAAGTAAATGTGCTGAATGAATAGCTGCAAGAACTTTTTTCCAGATATCTGGAGGTATTACTACACGATCCTTGTATAGTATCACGCCATCTACGTCGTAGAGATAATCACGGAATTGAAAATACTCACGAAGATGTGCAAGAAATTCTTTGCGAGACTGAGGTACTCCGCATTCTATGAGGTTGATGGGTTCATGTATGTTATTGTCACTACTTGTGGCAGTGCGAAATCTGTCCCAAGTGACTGCTCTGACAAACGAGTCAAGTGAAGCGGTGATACTTATATCAACATCATTGTCATTGAAAACAGAATATGTTAATGACAACTTAGATAGGAGAGCATGTCTCACAGAATGTGCACTGTAAATTGTTGCAAAATCATCTTGAAGCGATAGCTTTTCTGATTTTCCGGTTGGATGATGTGATGCTCCATCTGCAGCAAAATAAAAGACCCCTGAAATATGAATCATGCGAACTCGATAGCGAAGGAACTTTTCTTTCAAGTTTCTGAGATGTGAATTCGATGTCATTTAAAGATCTGTCACTGAACATTTTAAACAGGGGTTTATGGGTAACTGTGATTACAAGATCTTCACACCCAAGAAAAAAGTACTTACTTTATCATGAGCATCGACAACTGCCAACGCTTCCACTGGTGCATATCGAGACTCAGCTGCGTGCGTGAACCGTCTTCTTTTTAAGTGTTATCTTTAAATCGGTGCGACAACAAAATGGCTGGTTGATCGGACAGTAGCAATGTTTCTGGAAAAGCCAGAGTCGCGACTCCGGCCAATCGGCGGTGAGACAGGTAGGTTTTGTCTTGACAAAGATTCATACGCCTTCTTCAATCCCATTGATAATGGCAGTTTTAGACTCCTCAAAGTGTGCATTAATATTGACATCCCAGATGAATGGTGTTCCTGGTTTCAATAACTCTCTGAACGGTAGCATTTTGTCTCTCATGCTGAAAGCAAACGATACTTGATTTACTAGACCGAAATACGATCTGACAGCGGTGAAATTTCTCGGAGTCGGAAAGTCCATAATTTCGCTTTGATATCTTCACATAGGCGAACTATGTCGGGGGTTATTGCGAATCCAAAGAATACAACCGTGTCTTCAGCAAAATATGCCATGTCTTCCTTATATGCCAAGCCATTTTACAGCTAGGAAGAAACTCTTATCTATTAAATTAGACCAGAGAAGAACGTAATCGACAGATTGAGTTTTTTTTGGGTATCCCGGCAACTATTTCATCGTATCGTCGATGATATCCGTCGCCAGAAGCAATTTATCATTGAGGGGTTGTTTTATAGCAGTAGCGCCTTTAAGGAGTGATAAACGTTGTTAAGTTACGATTAAATTCTTGAATCGGCACATTGTGGTACATGTCACAGGCATCAAAGACGGATTTCTTTTTTTTTCCTTCCGGGACTGATCATGCTTGATGAAATGGCGAAGGTGTTTAATGATTTTTATGCTCCCCGAAGGGTGACCACGTATTCGCCGTCCGTCTGTCTGTCTGGGATGACATCCAATGGTCTATGTGCTTCCTTCCGTCTACAATTTTAGTTAAAAAATAGAAGGAAATCCCATAAACCGACTGGTTTATGTGGTAATTTTACTGGTTTATGGGGCAAAATGCCATATCAAGATCAAGAAAAAGCACATAAACCTCAATTGTTGGCACATCCGTCGTCCGTGCGCTATTCTTATCCGGGACATAACTTTGAAACAATAAGATGTATCAACATGAAACTTTGGAGGTAGATAGATCTCATTGAGTAAAAGTGCAGTGCAAAAGAACCATAACTCTGTCTTGCCTAATTTTGGAGTTATTACCTTTTATTCATTTTCATATTTTGAACTTTGTCATGGACAAAAAATTATAAGAGAAATCAACATGAAACTTTATAGGTAGATAGATCTCATTGAAAAAAGTGCAGTGCAGTGCAAACAATCATAACTCTGCCTAACCTTATTTTTTAGTTATTGCCCTTTGTTCATTTTTACACTTTGAACTTTGTCATGGACATAATTCTATAACTATAAGAGATATCAACATGAAACTTTATATGTAGAAAGATCTCATTGAAAAAAAGTGCAGTGCAGTGCAAACAATCATAACTCTGCCTAACCTTATTTTTTAGTTATTGCCTTTTTTCATACTTTACTGTGTCCAAAACCTACTCGGGGAGCATCACACGGTTCAACCGGTTCTTGTTTTTTCTTAGCGTACACATTGAGAGGCTGACAATCAACTATCATCAAGATATTGTCACAAATACACTACTAAGTTTAATAGCAGGCGATAATTTATAGCAACAACACGACACAATCATTGCACTCTATGTAAATTACACTGAAATAAGATCTTTTTTAAGAACACAAAGTAATCAAACTTTCATCATGTTCATAACAGTACTATCTAAAATTGCTTCTTTTATATTAAAAGGAAACAAATGTAATATAAAATGGATACATTTATCCGGAAAAGCTTTAATATGTGTTATATTGTTTTAAGAAGTTTTGGCTTTAAAGATAGTCAAGTCAATTTAATTGTAAAGCGGACAATCAACATTTAATCATGGTTGATAAGTACAATGTCTCGTTCCTCTGACATTTATTATTTATGTTATGTTTTGTTACCCAACTTTCAATGTCATTACGTGAAGTAGAAGATGACGATATTGACAATAAATTATGCAATAGATATAAAAGTGATTGGAACGCCTAGATTGCTACCAAACCTAGCGGACCATTAAGACAGAATGTCTCCAAAGAGCATGAACAGTTTTCGTGGCTTATATTTGATTTTGATAGTTTGCTGCTTCAAAATAGGTAAGTGATGTTTTTCATTGGATACTTACAGATTCTGTAACACATTTTTTCATGGTTTTATATCATAAATATGATCCTCAAATTAAGATTTATCAATATTGTAAGTTCCAAAAAGCATTACTTATAAAGATATTAAAGAATTAAACATTTTATGTAAATAAAGGAAGGTAATTAGAAATTTATTTTCTATAAAGTCTAAGTCAAATTTTCCAATAAGAAATGAATGTTTATATTTTAATGATTACATATAATGTGCACAAATATTTGCAGTTAATATTTACATATTCTTCGATGATGTTTGAAAATTGTTTTATATTTATTATTTCACTTAAGTGCGGTAGCAACAACCTCAATCACAACCTACATGATCTTATATAACTAATGTATATTTAACCATTGTTTCATTTTGTAGCGACGACCTTGATAGCAATCATTATTTGTTCGTCTAAATCGAAGTTTAATATGTGACTTATTATTACAAAATGTGGAATATGATAGACCGAATTCAGTCTTAATGGTCTATTTGTGAGAGTTTAATATAAGATGGAATGCATTGTCTTGTTATTACTGTTTTCACTGATAAATAGCAATCATTGCTCTGTTAATGTTGCCATTACTTGGAAAATTGGTATGATATTGCGAACAGTTCGGATATTCTGACAAATTAGCAATTCATGCACAATAATAAATTGAATTAACCGCATCTGATAGGAGTATCATGCCCTTATCCTAACCTTGCTATTGCTTAAACCGGGGCGGAGGAATTTTCAAATTTTCGCGAATGAAATCCCAAGCAATCGTACAGGAATGAAAAGCCATACCATTGAAAGCGTTATTTTTAACTTTATAATTATCTTTTTCTTTTCTCTCTTAGTTGAGTTTAACAATATAAACTGCAAACTCATGTCTATCTACAGGATTATATCAAGCCTTATCAACAACTGATGGGACAACGGATCATACATCAACTGCCCAAACGTCAGCCTTGTCTTCATCTACATACATAACGCAAAATTCAACATCAGATTTTCTGACTACCACTGCTGCTTCAAAGCCTTCTACGACAGGTTTGTAAAATGATGATTTATTTCAAATGATATCCGTTTGAGTCAGGGAGGCACTTTCACTTTACAGCCGCCCTTTACAGTATCCATTTCGTAATTCTTGAGCTAATGTATTTATCATTTCCGAACATGAACTCACTGTCGTACCAAATCCATTTTTGTTCTTACTGCAGCTTAACTTTTCCTTTGTTGATCAAATAAAATGACTTTATAATTCTACGTAATCCTACAGGGAGAGGAACATGTGACAACTTAGGATACGTGTATGATATTGGCAAGGAAGCGTATTATAATTGGTATGTTGGAAACTACAAAAACGCCTGGGGCAATAGCTCATTTTGGGGAGGTCGCGTGCAGATTCCTTGGAGGGAAAATATGAACAAAAATTGCTCGAAATGGCCATACAGTTATTTTGCCGTGTTATATGGTAATTGTTATCATGTTGTTGCTTTTTTGTATATGAAAATACGAAATATGCATCATTTTGTAGTATCAGAGGTTTTGTAATACTATTCCGTACAAGTCATTAACATATACCAGTATTTATCTTTGTTGTTATAGCAACTTTAGATTTTTATTTTGAGATAAGAATTCATTCGACTGTTAAAATTTTTTAAGTAACAGAAAGAGCATCGGAACACGAGGCTATTTGAGTATAAATAAGATTGCCGAGTTTTGATGTTATTTCTCTTTTGTATCATAGGCAAAAATAAAAACACATTCCATGTTGTCACAATATAAGACTCCGGGAAAAGTAACCAACGAACGATCATCTGAATATGATATTTCTATCGCTATCCCTTTCCTTGTCGTCACAATTTGTAAATCCTAGAAAAAAAATGAGCCAATCAATGGGCATACTCAGGAGTGCGGGTAACTTATACCTGCATTCAGGTTAACGTAATGTTGGCATGTTTACGATTTAACTTTGACACATTTTCAACGAAAAGTTCCTAAACTATGATACAATCTGTTTTTACATATCAGAGAAGCACGTGGATATAGCGGATATAGGAGAGAATGTGATTACAGCGGAAGTTTGCATATGGAATCACACTGATGAATGCATTAGCAATTTCACAGTAGAAATGAGAACTTGTAACGGTCACCTACTATACAGATTTCTATGGGACTATGATCATTACTATGATTTTGATCATGACTACAACTTTTACTATAACACTTTTGTTTGTTTTGGTATACTTGAGAGTTTTGTTTCCGTTATAAAAAATAATACATTGTTAAACACGATATCTTATGATAAACTCCTATTATTATCATAATTACTGTTAAATATAAATGTAAAACTTGTTAACATCTAAATACTCTGATATTACCTTTGTTAATAGACAATTGAATGTTGTAAATTATGAGAAAAGGTGCAAGCTCTTTTAATTTGTGTATATATTATAACATTTCAAAAGTTAATATTTTCTGGTGTCAAAAAATTCTAAAACTTTTCAATCATTATATTATTACAGATAGAGTATATACGGATTGTAAGTATCAAGTAAAAATTATTTAATAATAAGAGTTCAAATAGTTATATATTTCATCTATGATATGCTTGTGTAATACTGCACGTTTGTAACGTCTTTTTTCATTGAATAATCGTGACATTCTTATTATCTTATCATACACGTCCTTTTATGAAGTAATTTCATTTTATTTCTATAATAAAAGAAATTTACAGTTTTATAGATTCATTATAAAGATTCAAGGTTATATGACCGTATTAAAGCGGTTATTTACAATATAAACTTCACCTAGTGACTAAGGTTATATTACAAACATCCGTTCGTATAGGTCCAGTAGGACGAGAACACGGGAACAAATAATCGACAAAATCCAGATATCGTTGACAGTGTATTCCAAAACCAGTTCACCTTAATATTGTTTTCAGCTTGCCAGTCATCCGAGTTTGTTTACTCTGCTGGAAACGTGACAGATAGGTTCCTAAACTTGTCATATCCTAGTGTCCAGTTTGGATGGTTAGACGCTCATCAAAATGGGAAACAGTATGTGCTACCTGCCTTTGACGATGTTAATGAGGTTTTCGAAGAATGTATCGGTATCAATAATTGGTATCCCGACGTTTTCTTTCTGAAAGGTGCATTTTTCATATGGTCAATCTTACAACAAACATACATTCTTGACAATTAATCGAATTAGATAAATAGTCTTAAATGTTGATGTTAATAACGGTATATATGTAAAGTTATCAAATGCGTAAAAGTTCATGCTGATATTTTGTTTTGCTTTCATTTTTTCAGCTATCCAGCTAGCCCTAAAAAGCCAAATACTCGCTTACATAAGCGTTTATTCCGAGGGACGTTGAAAAGTTAATTAAACAGTTTTAAGCATTATTCAACTTTGATGAGTGTATACATCAATGCGTCATTTATTTTCAGAGAGAATATTTCTAGATATACCAGAGAACATTCCTGTCAAGTATGCAGTTTGCTACGTTTACAAACGCAACTTAGATTATGATTATTACGATAACTACATTGATTTGGAATATAAGTATGAAAATTATTGTACTCGTTACGTTTATGCAAGAAAATGTGATGGGAAAATCCAGTTTGATGTATCATTTTTTCCCTTTTATGGTCATTTGTGTCTCAGTAAGTATTCTTTCAAATCAGATATAGTCAAGTTTAGAATTTTTATCCATATTAAGATCGATTTATATCAGATAACATTGTTTTAAAGAAGAAGCCGCTTTCGTGTCTATCTTTTCTCAGAATATTTTCGCAACGTGTTTTCCACTCTTGGCTTTATAAAATAAAACATCCAATATTGTGCCTCGCATACAAGAGACCGTTATCCTTTTCAAATTATAAAAACATTTCGTACACTTTCAAATGTTAGTAAATTTTGTTTTTATTAAAAATATCAAATATTGTATATAATTGATTTGTTCTTTGAATGATTATTTTAGTTAAAGTTTCAATAAATGTTTAAAATGCCGTTGAAATGTCAGTCGAAAAATAAAGGATAAAAATAATGAAATTAAATTTCATTAAAAAATTTAAAAAAAACACTAAAGCCGTGGAGCTTGAATGAGGAATTTTGGCGTCGGAGACCATCATCTGAGTTCCCGACCATTTACACATACATAGAAGTGAAATATTATGTATAGTCTCCACATTTTATTATCAAACACATATTTCCTTCTTTGTAAGTTATTCCCAACCGTGTCATAATAAAACATGATATGACAGTAAAATCAAGATTATAACCTTAATTACATAATAATGATCATGACAATGTACTTATTTCGACAGTTCATTACAGCAATGTGAAGGTAATACCAGAAATGATATTCTTTGTAAGTTATTCCAAACCGTGTCATTAGGAAGCATTGTCACACCGCACTTTGGGGTCCAACGCACTTTGAGGTCCGACCCAAAAATCCGTTACTTACTTAAGAGTCCAATTTTAACCCTAAAGTGCGTTAACCCTTTCCCCCATGAGCATATTGTGAAAAATGGCCATTTTCACTGAAAAGCCTCCTCTTACAAGTTCAAACTGCTATGAAACTATGAAAAATGCTTCAATACTAATCAAACTTGGCACAAATGTTGACTGGACCATTGCCTTTGTAACGACATGCTCAGTCATAAATTTCCTGTTACCATGGCAACGAGGGGACATCTCAAAATTGCCAAAAATCACTTTTTTGCCTCGACTTTTTCCATCAAAATTTATTTCAAAGCGCTGCAACTTCTCAAGGGATTGAGATAGAGTCAAAGGCTTTTCAGCGTTGGTTACACGTTACCTTATGATCAACCTGGGATCATTTTAAGCCTCTCACAAGTCCAAAATTTTCTTGGCGATGAGGGGGACTCCGCCCCCTTTCAAACCCCCCAAACAGAAGGGGGCACATCCCCCTTCTGGCAACCCCCTGATGTATTATTTGGATGGGGCGCCGAAAAAATGGTCACTTTTTTTAACAACATTTCTCAAACGAAAACAGTGTTTTGGGTCTAAATAGGACATTTTTTCACTGTTTGGGGCCTCAAAAAGGGGGGGGGCAAAAAGCCGTCGAAACACGCTTATATAAGGGAAAAGGTTAAACAGGTAAATATATATTTTCTTACATCAGACAAACGACCGCACTTGGGGTTCAGAATTCAATAAATAAAAATGAATTTTCATGATGTTTTTAATAATATATTGTAGTCAAAGCTAATGGAAAACAAAAATAAAGGTATTAAATAGACACAATAATGCGCACTGAATAGTAAAATCAATAAGGATTTTAAATGATATTTATCAGTTAGTGAAGAACTTTCATCAAATAAAGAATTTGTATCAATTAATAAGCTCAAAATATTTTTTCTCTCACATTTTCCATTTATCCTAAAAGAAAAACACCTTTCATTTACTACATTGTTTTTAGCTAAATGCATCATTTTCCCGGGTTTTTTTAAATTACATATTTTATAAAAATATGTTTGTCTAATATAAATTCTGGCAAATCTTAATAAGAGATTTCAGTAAAAACATGTGCCTAAAATGTGTTTAAGGATTTTAAATGATTTTATCAGTTAGTGAAGTACTTTCATCAAATAAAGAATTTGTATCAATCAATAAGCTTAAAATATTTTTTTTCTCACATTTTCCATTTATTCTAAAAGAAAAACACCTTTCATTTACTCCATTGTTTTTAGCTAATTGCATCATTTTCCCGGGGTTTTTTTTAATAACATATTTTATAACAATATGAAAGTCTAATATAAATTCTGGCAAATTTCAATAAGAGATTTCAGTAAAAACATGTGCCTAAAATATGTTGAAAGGGACATTTATTTAGCTTATCTAAATGTGACATTTAAGAAACTTGACTAGATGAACATGCGGCCTTAAGTAGTAGTCCGTACAGGTACTACTCAAAAAAATCATGAACTGTTTAAGTAGTCACACATTAAGAACGGAACTTTATAATAATGTAAAGTTCTCATGGGGGTCTAGAGGGGATGGTGGGTTTTGATCCCCCAAGATTATAAAAATAACGTTTTAAAGGCCCTTTATGCTTTTATTTGTATTTCTTAAAAACTTTATTATAATAATTTTGGTGTACTTCTATAGTATCCAAAGAGTTACTCATTGGCCAATTACCTGAACCTGGTCTTTTCAACTGTTCCTTTTTGGCAATGAGTACAGTTATAGTGAATTAGTATTTTATATGGATGTCAAATACTCTAATGTT
This sequence comes from Ruditapes philippinarum, assembly GCF_026571515.1. NCBI lineage: Eukaryota > Metazoa > Mollusca > Bivalvia > Venerida > Veneridae > Ruditapes > Ruditapes philippinarum. Next base: position 317,624 of record NW_026867304.1, on the reverse strand, counting down.
TACATTTTGCTACTTTAATTACAAATTATTTCACATTTATCGCTACATTATTCAAGTAACAAGCATCTTACATTCCCTGATACCATTATTTTAACATTATAAAATTCATATTTGCCCTTTCTAAAGATGTATGTAAGATTTCCCATTAAAAAAAGCCTCTGGCGAACGGTTGGTACGGAGCTTACAAAAACACTTAAGTTTGTTGATAAGATTAATAATGTATTAATAAAAATCACTATTTATAGTCCAATCTAGAAACTTGATATTTCACCTGAAGATTGTAATAGAGTATATTTATAGTTCTTTGGGGAAAAAAATAGCTGCATTTGATTTCATCCCCATCATATTTAAAATGTGGCTCAATATGGCACCAACAGTTATCAAGTAAGTGACTGACACAGGATATTTTTCACAACATGTTTTAAATTTAGGAATACATTCGCAATTTATGTACGTGAGTTCTTTGTTATATAGACACAATTTATAGATATTTCAAATGATAAAATTTATGAAACTTTTATCACTTAAGCATCAAACAAAGTATCGACCGCCATCTTGAACTCCACCTCAAATATTTCAATGTCGCAGATCGAAAATAAGTCAGTATTCAGTATTTAAGCAGAACTCAGTTGACACCTTCAGAACTCTTGTAACTTAAAGGGCGTTGATATGTAGCATATTAACGCACTTTGTGGTCAATTTCTCGATTTTGACCCTAAAGTGCGTTGCACCCAAAGTGCGTTAGACCCTAAAGTGCGGTGTTACAAAGCATATATGACAATAAAATCAAGATTAAAACCTTAATGACATAATAATAATAATGATAATAACAACAACAATAATAATGAATATATACTAATTTTGTCAGTTCATTACAACAATGTGAAAGTAATACCAGAAATAAACCACAGAGAAGACATAGTCAGCGATGATACAATTATATATAGACCATACATTCAATTCAGATGTTCATTTGTGATTACTGGAGACACTGCATACAAAGTGACATGGTAAAAACCACCATTATATAACCATTTGAGTTTATTTGATTTTATGTCTGAGATTTTATATTTATTTTATTTTATTTATATATTTATTTATTTTTATTTTTTCTTTGGATAGCTTTATTTTTATTTTTTACGATTTTATTCCAAGACGAAAGGCGAACAGTTGTTAAAACAATGATACAATGCGTTGAATTACAAAATAAATCATTGCGATTTCGTATTTTATTAAATTTTCTATTATACTTTTCATTTTCAAACCTCGGATGCTCTATGATTTTTTCTTTGAATACAACTAAACATATTATGTAATATATGCTCGAACGTTTACTAAAATATAACTGATTAATATACGACAAAGTAGTACTCGGCACAATCAAAATATTTTTTCCATGTAAATTACTATTTCATTTGTTATAAAAAACATTTCATCATACGTTTTAGTTTTGAAAATGTACGTTGTGTTGTTTAATAAGGACACAAAGGAGAAGTTTTCCTATGTATGTAAATGAACAAAATGCTTATATATATAAAACAGATATAATGTCTTCATCTTTTTCAAAAAGGTATATCAATGGAACACTATGGAGTGAGACAGGTTTTTCATCTAATCCGGATGATCTTGTATTAAGCGGAGATTCTTTAAATAAATTACGACTTGGATATGAGGTAGATAAAATCAGGGGCTTAATATTTTATCGTTTATAAATCTGCCATATATATACATATTATAACCGTTGATGGATAATCTTATGTTATTGTAAGTTTTGTATGCGATTTATTGGACGATTCAGTAACAATTGTATTGTTCATCCACACTTTAAATACTGTGATCCTAGTTATATTATTACATTGTACTAATACATGTATATATAATTATATTGCCTTAATAAAACCAGATGAATACATTTAATCATAAAGTGTTCATAAACTATCTTTGCAACAGCAGTGTAATTTCTCTACGGATAACCACTTTAACCTCGGCATGGCGGAGTGGTTAACGCGTCGGACTAGTAATCTAGCCGCATGAGTTCAAACCCCATCAGGGGCAAGTCGTTTTCTCGCTCAGGTTGGTTCCAGGAACGGATTCGAAAGTGTGGCTTTAAGATTATAGCTTCTACACAATCGAACTATAATAAACACAAACTGTATAAATCAAAGTTGACCTCTCTAGATAAACACATTTCAGTAATAACCAAACTCTTTGTCAACTAAAGGGTGTTACCTTTCAGAAGTTTTACCGTACTTTGAAGACTTTAGAGTTCAAAAATAGTTGTTACATTCATTTACTTATCAAACTATCGTTGGGAACTTATAAGTCTCTTTGAAAACGGGGATAAAACATTTCGTTTCAGGTGAAATGCGGTGTCATTGCAGCTGGGACAACAGATGAAAAATTAAGCAATAATTTTTTCGCAGGTTGGAAGGTAATATATTAAGGATATTATTTGTATAAACATTAAATGCATAATTTGTTTACAACTTTTAAAATATATGATTTAGATGTTCACATCCAGGCTTAATTAATTTAGTATTCTTAGATTGTGATATGAATGGTTAAAACGATATATTATTTTTTTCTTGATACACCTACTTGGTAAGAATAATGCAATTGTTAATAAAAAGATTATCGAAACACGACACTAAATGATTTGAACGGGGGAGCGTCACCGATTGTTTTGGTATTGTTTTTTCTTTCCTTTGTATCAAATCAATTTCCCTGTCGTCTCAATATGAAACCCCACAATAAATGAACCAATGAAAGAGCATCGGATCATGATTCTCCATCATTTCCCATTCCTTGTTATCACAATAAGTAAATCCCAGAAAATATAGCCAGTCAACGAGCTTGCTTATTTATATTAGACTGACAGCTGCATTCCATTTAACGCACTGTGCTTTTATGGTTATATGATTTAACTTTGACACTTTTTCAAAGGAAAAGTAGTCTAAACTATGATACAATAAACAGCTGCGGATTATCATCTTATGTATGTGATCGGTAAAGATTTCAGACACATCCAGAAGACTTCCAAAGAATGGATATGCTATCGTTGAAGTTGAACAGACAGTGCCTTTAGGTTGTACATACATCAATACTGGAGAAGAAGTGTGCGAGGAAACGCTTTCGATTTCAGACGTTAACCGTGAAATTGATGCATGCAAGGCTGGAATACACGTGATGAACGCTGATAATAACAGTACATCTTCTCACAAAATAAAGGTTCGTTGATAAAAACTGTATACTCAATGTGTTAATGTATTTTTAAAACTGAATTGCAGTTCATCTCGATGTGATATTTATTTCTTCTTTAAATAAATTACATTTTCTTCCAAAAATGAATTATTGTCAGTATTCCCATCATCGAGACATAAAAGGTTAGACGTAAAAGGTTTATATTTAGGTACATGTATATATAAATATGTACCTTTATTGAACTACATTAAGTAGAGGATAAAAGGTTAATATTTTACTAAGGTATATATCTATATTGAACATATGTCAATTTCTACAATATAAAGAGTTAATGTTTTATGTAGTTATACATCTATATTGAACATGAGTGTTTTTCTACATTATTAAGAGTTTGATGGTAGGTGATGTTTGGAACTCCAGCATCAAGTATAGATTTAGATTAACTACAATAGATCATGATTACGATGACAAATTGAACTTTGACATGGAGTTGCTTGTAACTAAGTCTGAACTGACAGAAGTAGTAAATACTGAGGTAAGATTTTATTGTTTAGCTTGACATGAAGGTGCTTCATACAAAACTAATATAATTTGTTATTACTGAGGTTTGATAAAATTGTTGGCATATACATAGAGGTGTACTTACGGAGTTGGAAGATAAAAATGTAACATAAAATTGTTTGCCCATATATGGAGGTGATTCATACGAAACTGATTTTGATGACAATTACTGATGTTAGATAAAATTGTTTGCATGGACTTTAGCAAGATCTGCACTGACAGAAGTGGTTATAACAGAGGTAAGATTAAGTTGTCGAGCTATACATGGAGATGTTTGCAAAATTTGTCCTGACAGAGTTTGTAGATAAAGTGGTAAACTTAAATTGTTTTCCTATACATGGAGGTGCTTGTTTACACTGACAGAGTTGGTAAATTAGGAGGTTAAAATAAAATTGTCAGCCTATACATGGAGATGCTTACTGACAGTGTTGGTAGATAATTAAAACAATTGTTGAGGTGCTTCTTATATAGTTTACAGACAGAATTTGAAGAAACCAAATAAGGTAGAATTGATGACATAAACATAAAGATGCTTGTAACAAAGTTTACAATGACCTTTTCTCTCCATTAATGGTTTGAAATTTAGAAAACTTATAAGGTGTACACCAGTTCTAAAAGAAAATGAAGCACTATTATAAAATTTTAAAATTACAATCATCCATTTCACTATTCTTTATTATAGTTCAATAGTTTATTACAAATTGTATATCTTTAATTATTTCAGCGCATTAGAATCATTGCGGTAAGAACAAAATCAGTACAATTGTAAGGATCATATCATTTTAATTTCGAAATGCTTTAAAAAGTATTAATAACTTTTTAAGCTTTATAACGTACATGTATTAAAATGTGTACACTTTTATGCATTTGCAGATGGAAGTGCATGAAACAATGTTGCATTTACCTTTTATTGTCCTAAACAGCTGCAATCCTATATAATATTTTGTTCAATACAGCTTTTTGTTTTATTTACTTATTTATTTATTTTTTTTGGTGTTTTTTTGGGGGAGGGATGGATGTGATTTGTGGTATTTGTTTCTTTGCTTTATTTCTTATTTTATTGTAAGTATGTTTAATGGGTGTTTTTCCTTGTAAGATTGTAAGCATTTAACTCAAGGTTTAGATGAACAATATTCTTATGTAATATAAAGGGTTGAAGTGACACACTCGGCAATACACAGATACAAACGATGCTACTCGCATGCTGATCCACACGTGCGAACCGCCGACGGAAGGTAAGTGTAGCTTGTTCACTTATTATAGGGTGACATGAGATACCAGGGTTGCATTCATAGAATGTCCTGAGCCTGAAATCAGTCATAAGACCAAAAACTGAGACAATTTTCTGTTTCAAAGAAAAAAATGTCCTCACTTATGACTCCTTTATCATGACTGATTTCTGAATAGCATTGGTATTTACACGTTGTTAATAAAAGGGTTTGTAATTGAAGTGGCTGTAGTACTTTTAGTTATTTCTATTTGGCGTTGAGTGCTTCCGGTACTCCTAATTTGAATCGTGTTTAATCACCCATAGAATATTTTGGCTGCTTTTTAAATGTGTATTTTGACGTCTTGTCTGTGATATGCATGCTTCATAACATCTGATCCCCTTTAAAAATCCATTTTATTTAGTTTCGTCCTTTGTACCTTTACATTCCTTTAATTGCGAATAACACGTCGCCCTTCATGGAATGGCACTAACATGTCACATTGAAAAGTCCATGATAACCGCCGTGCGATCACATCTGAAGTAAACATTTTACCATTTCATGTTAATTGTTGAATTCTGCTCTGGCCAATGATGAATTTTATAAGAACTTCATTTGACTCATATTAAAAACAAGGAACGTAATAGTTCCTCATAATATTTGAATGTACACATAAGGATTTTATCATTCAAATTGGATAAGCTTTATAAAATTTGTATATATCTAAATCAACACTAGACTTAGACTGTTTTTTGTATGTTTGTATAGGTATTTCGGGCAACAATTGGTCGGTGATCACATGTTTTATAGAAACAAAGCATATCAGACAGAGGTAGGTTTTGATTGATCATCTATAATCAAATATGTTGATCTGTCTAAACATTCGTGACTCTAATAATTCAAACTGAATTTACATTGCCTTGAACAGTGAAGTTGGACTAAAATATTACATATTGATAACGTCGCTTTTCATTTGACCTTAGTTATGTTATATTATCAATATATCTGGTGTACATTTTCATTTAAAAATGTGCTTGAATACAAGCAGAACAATTTACAATACATATTAAAATGATATTTGTAATATCAAAGAAGTGTAATTAATGCGTTATAAACACTTTTGACATGGTATATGACCAATAATAGATTAACTATGTAACATTATTATCTAATAATACAAAAATTGTAACCGTTGACACGCGGCCACATAAACATAGTCAAAATATTTCAACATCAAAAGTTAAATTCTGTGGTACTTTTTGTTCTGGGTCATAATATCGCTGGGAGATATTGCCCATACATAAAATACTGCTAATGCTACAGAAGAACGGTCGTTTTTTTTACATTCAGTACAACAGAATGTCGCTTTCCACGAAATACTTTCTTTTCTGCAACAAGACTAAACAACAATCAATTTATACTTATAATTATATTATTTGATAGTTAAACCTAATTTATATTGAAGGTTCATGAATATGCCAGATACTGTAATAATAATGGCGGAGCAGTGTGTGCTTGTGGTGTAGCCATCAGGTCAGGGGCCGATGTCTTTGTAATTAACAGATGTGGCAACTACACGATATTAGACTTCTTACAATGTAATGATGGAGGAATCATTGATGTTCAGCGAATCCATGATTATCGTTACAAGGTTTAGGTTTCTTTTCTTCATGTGCTGCTGAAACATTCAGGAACTTAAAATACTATTTTGAAAGCGGAATGTAATTAAAGGACTCCAATGAGGTCCAAAACCAAATAAAATTTAATTTCTTTCATAGATCAACCTGGACATTTAATACGGAAAGATATGCAAAGGATCATTAAGAAAAATACATTGGAAATCGTACTTTTATACTATTTTCAGTAAATGTGAGTGAAAAACATTGAACGATTTTAAATGTTGGGTCATCTTTCAGAGTTGAAATAATTATTCTGGTAAACGGAATAAGTGAATGATCTGAAATTGTGCATACAAGTTTTTGGTTTTTGTCCTTCATCTAATAGAACATTAATTCCGAACAATTAAAAGTCCCGTCAAGCCAAAAAGAACTATGAGTAGTACCTTTATAATGTTTTAAGAGAATAAAAGTAATAATGACATCAATAAAAATGACATCCCTGTTGTCTGGATGTATCTTGATTTTCCTATAAATTATATGAGTTTCATGTATGTTTTGTTGCAAACATAATTTGGTTAATATGTTTTATTCCTGTAATTTGGATTCAATTGTTCTAAGTCTTTTGCATGATTAATTTTTGTAATTTGAGCTTAATATTTGCAAATTTATTGAAATGCAATTGAGTGTACATTTGATTTTTATTATGCAATGAAATCTATGTTTATTTATTTTGCAACTGAGCTTGGTGTATGTACGGCTCTTGTATTTGTGATGTGAATGAGCTCTGTCTATGTTTGGTAGGTAATAACACCAATAGGAACTGTGATCATTGTAAATCTTCACTCCTGGGGACGGACGATGGATATTGATATTTACTTATCTGCCAAAGATTTCCACAACACTGACGGACTTTGTGGATATTTTGATGGAGATAGAAACAATGACTTTAGACACAGAAATGGCTCCCAATCGTCCACATCACATGACTATTATGGTTATACTGACTTTATAAAAAGTTGGAGGTATACAGTAATAATTTAGTTGCTATTTGTTATTGTTTAAAACTTGTCTCAATTAAATTTTTCCCAAGTGTTAAAAGATCGAAAGCACAAAATGTTTTTACAAGTTTATTCTTCATTGAAAGATGTAATGTTCTGAATATTTTTGCTTCATTTTTTACATACATGTATATATCTATTTTACATTAATTTATATATCTATTTTACATTAAATTATATTTCTATTTTAATTTATATATCTATTCTACATGAATGTATATACCTATTCTACCTTTTATACATTAGTTTATATATTTATCCTACATTTATTTATATATCTATTCTACATTGATTTATATTAGAAATGTTAGTATGTCTGAAGTATCACATTATAAAAATAGATTACTAGATGAGGAAAACTTCTTACATAATGCCAGCCGCGTCTTAGAGAAATGGAATGTTAACAATGGAGCATCCATGGATCCAGCTTGTTCGAACGGTAACTCGATATCTAAGAATAAATGTCAGTTTGGCGGAGAGAAGAGAAAACGGCGAGATGTCGTCACAAGAATTGGAAAAGAAATAATGTCAAGTATCAATAACATGAGAGAAAAGGTAAGTTGCCTAAGCAACATGTAAATGTATTTCAATGCACAAATGGTAGGTTCATATGATTACAATGGTAACACAATACATTTATGCATAATGAGATAATTAATAAATAACTGTTGATATGTTATCTATTCATGCTACATATATGTTTAGATATTTAGGTTTGCTTTGCAGTTTGATTTTTTTCTGCCACTCACTCCCGTTTAATAATTAATAACGACGCATTAGTTTAGATTAACTTAATATATTTTACAGATCATTAGAAAAACATTTTTAATACCTTTACAGAATTATTGAACAATGAAATTAAACGAAAATCTTTATCACCAAGCCACAACAGTTTTCAAATGGAAACAAAAACTCCTTTACAATGATGTATTAAGAAAAAATGGAAATCTAATACCAATTTCCCAATTTTATCCAATAGAGAAGTACTGGAGGGGACATTTCAGACGATAAAGCTCGTGAAATATGTAACAACTCTATAACTGGAGCCCCTTCCGTCAAAGAATTCTCGGACCAGCTTGGAGATGAAGACACAAACATTGTGTTAGAGCAATGCGTGTATGACATTATTGTAAGTTTACTCGTATATAATAAAGTTTGATTTATATATAGAAACATAAGAAGTTTATGTATCATTGTTTTACAGTACCAACAATTCCAAGTGTCATCTCTGATACATCGGGGCAACAGATTTCAGCGGTTCAATTAAATAGTTGTAAATAAGGTCTTATTATTTGTAGAAGGCATTAGTAAAACATTTGTAATATAGTTTGGGCATCAGCCTATACCCATTTTCTACATAACTTAATTACTTATTTAACATTTATAGCATGGCAACAGTACAGTATGGGCGTCAGCACATGTCGATGCTCTCAATAGTATAGCATCAACAGTGATCAGTCTGAGTCCTGATTTTGCTGCTAACAATTCTGAAACAGTAAATGCATTCCTGTCACAAACATGTACAAATAACTGTAGTGGACATGGAGTATGCTCCGATTCAGGTCAATGTTTGTTTGTTGTTGTTTTATTTTTTGTTTGTTCTAAAATCTTGATTTGAATTTATAAGATTTGATTTTATAAACATTAATTTGTTTCAGCATATGGATTAAATATAAAATGATAGTATGTGTTATTAATATGTGTTCAATAACATTCCGATTGACTCATTGTTGTAGGGTAACAATGTAAAAGTTACCCATGTCACTCACTTGAAAAGTGCTTACTAACAATCCTAGAATGGTATAACATCCGATGTGGTGGGTGCTATTTCAGTTCAAGGGTTGCTAATATGCACTATTACCCTGACAGACATTATAATACCGGACCAACATAATAATACCTCATGTAAACTGTTTTACTATACATTCGAATGTGACGTCACATGGTGTTATATTGGATATTTTATCTATTTTAGTTCAAGGATTGCTTATATGCACAATTACCCTGACAGACATGTTTTTATTTCATAACACCGGACCATCATAATAATACCTCATGTAAACATTTAATATACAGTCTACTGTGACGTCACATGGTGTTATTTCTATATGAATTGCAATATTTTCTAGGGGCGAGTAATCAACTATAATAGACTTAAGAAAGCGTAATGTTCTTCACCCTAATAACAATCAATCGGAGTAATAATGCACATACCGATGAAAATTTACATTAAATAGTTTATTTCGGAATAATAAGAGATAAAATGTTTGTCAGAGTGTTAAATCAGTTCTCGGGTTGTTATTATGCACTATTACTCTGAGAGACATGTGTTATTTTTATAATGTGTTTTTATCTCATTATAACATGTATTAGATTTCAAGATTAATCAATTAAAATCAATTATAAATGTAAATAATAAATTTCCGTCTTAATACAGGACTGTGCAGTTGTGAAGATGTTTTCCGTGGACCTGACTGTAGTATAGATTTAAGAATTCCACCAATTATCTATGACATAAATGACGGTGGTTTATGTGATACAGCTGATGGAAATGAATGTGATTGTTTTGTTATACGAACTGATAACATATTTGATGGCTTCAAATACGAAATAACAACTTTTGAGGTACAAATATATTTTACTTGTGTTACTTGTCATGTTAAAATGTTTGGATGTTTGTGATTATTTTTCTTTGAATTACAATGAATCAAAAACGTCCCCAGATAACTACCTTGTAAATATATAAGTCACATATCCATGCCACTTTTGCGAACGCCCGTAAAAATTCCATTGCATGACCGTGCGCAATATAATTTGGCGTGGCGTCTTTTGCGTATTTACAGACATTTGAAAGGGCCTTAATGATTACGTTATATGTAACATGATGTAAGCGTGTTCACTTTTCAACTTAAAATTTTTGGCATTTGATAAATGAAATATTGTATTCTGAATTTTTCATGACCAAATTTATTTAACGACATTGCATATCATAATATTATTTATTTAACTCGTTCATTATTCAGTTTCTAATCTAAGCTCATTTAAAATCTTCTATTTACTACATACATGTTTCTGATTTATTTGCAAACATCACATTTTTCGCTTTTTGTTCTTTGCTTTTGTTTGCTCCTTTCTTTGTTTTGTTTAATCTAGAAATTTGTGAAGTCTTATTTTTATATTTTAGATGTTATTCGATGGCACAAAAACACAGGTAGGTAAGTCTTCTAATGTCGGCAAATATGAAGATATATTTACCGGGGAGTGCTGTGTACCTCAACAGCGTTCCAAACGTTCAAAGGAGGATTCCCAACCTTCCGTACTTGTGTTTGACTTTGTTATAAGTAACGACGGAGCGAACTTCGGACAAAGCAAGTCCGTATATGTTTATGATTCCACGTGTTTGAATTACGTCATCACCGTCGGGGATATCGTAGTCATTAATCTTGAGGTAGGATACAAAAACAAGATATTTTAGTCATATTGGTTATAAATAAAATCAAGATATGTGTTGCACTGTAAATTTCAGATTTACAGTTAAACTGTTCTTACGGACATTTAAACCTCATGAATTTTCGAATTCACCTTCGTGAATTCACAATTCAAACTTGGCGAATTCACGGTTACAACATACGGAATTTGCAAATTCACTATTTCATGAAGTAATGTTTGAAACTTTTGAACTTTACTATTTCAACTGCGCGAATTCACGATTTCAACTTTATGAATTCACATTTTAATTTTACGATTTCAACTTTACGAAATCACAATAAATCGAAATCGCCAAAATTCCGCTTAAGTCGAAGAATTGACTTATTGTCAAAATTAATATAGAATGTATATGGGAAAGGAATGTCAAATATAACATCAAAGAGTCAGATCACGAAAATCAGTTTCCTATTAATGTAGTTTATCAAATACTAGTATAAATTCATCGAGTTCCCTTTCTATAAATATTTAAACACACGTTAGTTATCTGTTTTTCTTCATTCATGTACATGATGTAGGAAAATTTCTGTTACATTGGAGGATCTTGTATTACTGGAGATACCATCCTACAAACTTCATCGGACTGCTTTGTGTGCAACTACCAGAAAAACCCATACAGCTGGACTAAAGGTGTGATGTGTGTTTCAATTTACCTTTTACAAAATTTGACAGTAAAATATCTAGTTTAATCTTACATTTGACATTACAAGTTACGAACTGTCGTGGTGAATGTTGTTAGATTACTTCCAATCATTCGAATAATGTTGCCGTTATTTTAATAACACATATATTCTATTTTCAAAATTTTGTATTGCTGTTGTTTTTCTTTTTATTTGGTTTTATAAGATTTTTGTTTAAAAAGTTTTTACAAATTTTAGTTTCCTGTAATGATGACGACATCGGTTTATCGTCTGCTGCACTTATCGGCATCATAGTTGGTTCAGTCTTTGTTGGTATCATAGCAACCGTTGCCGTGGTGTATGTACGATGTTACAAAGTAACGAAGAATCGACGGTAAATATAAATTTGTATACGTTTTTAATATACTGTAGATAGTAATTGTTTTAATTTTTCTCAAATGGACAGACTAAATAAATGTGACAAAGACGTATGTCGTGCTGCTGAATGTTGTGCTAAAGGTCGAGCAAGCTTCACATACAAGCTCGACACTAACAAAAGGAGACAAAACGTATATCGAAAACGTATGTCGATCTGGTTATTGTGCTGAATATCGAGCCAACTTCACATCCCAGCTCAACATAAAAAAATCGTTACAGCTTCACATTCCATCACAACAGTGATAAATCGAATGTCGGGCTAAATGATGTGGCAACTTTCCCATTCCATCTCAACAGTGATAAATCGAATGTCGAGCTGAATGTTTAATTTGGATCTTTGTGCCAATTACATAGACTTATAAAACCGAAGGGAAACGAGTTTCTGAAAAAAATATTCTTGCTTTCATAGCTTCATATATCAAATATAAAATATATTGTTGCGTTTACAGGAATATCCCTTTTCAGTTATTTTCTTTATGAACTTTTTTTTTTTTTTATTGTTTTAAATTAAAAGTTTTGTTTTTTTGGGCGGGTTATATATTTATCCCGACTTTGATAGTTCTTTCGTTTTTTAAACTATGAGTACTTATTTTCAAGAAAAATAAAAATTCTTATGAAAAGGAATTGGGGCTGTTTTTTTGTTTTTTTACCACAAAACATAAAAACAAAAATTTAAAAAAGATTATGATGTTTTAAAATTTTCATACATCTTTTTAATTTTGAACAGGAAATGTGTCTGTGGGGGATGTGAATTCAATAGGGGTACTTATCACGGGCCCCGCTGAGAAAATGGTTGGTGACAAAAATTAAAAAATGAAAAAAAAGGGTTTTGGTTATTCAAAATTTCATATGGAATTAAAAAAAGTTTTTTCTTTCTTATTTATGTCTATGTTGTAATAAAATTGGGAGACGTTTTGTTTTTATAAACATTTTCACTATTTAGATTTGTAATATATTTGATCACAGATTTTTTTCAAGTAAAAGTGACCAAATTGAATGATAAATATTGCTGATTTTTCTTTTCAGTGACTAAGATTTTTTGTTAAAACTTTAAAACTTTATTTGTTGCCCTAGAAATTATTAAGCCTTAATAACGAAGATGTTGTTTTAATGATTCCCGTGTTTAATGTTTCCTAAAGAAAAAATGAGTTCTTCACGTACAAAAACGAAGTTTACCCTTAATAACGACTTGTTTTAATGATTCACATGTTTAATGTTTCCTACAGAAAAGAATTGACTATCAAAAATGACACAGGAATGCACCACTTACACGTTCTTTATTCACATTCTGGAGCCGTATCCCCATTTACGTGAAGCTTATCCTCCTCCGTTCCTTCGTACGTGTAATGTTACATATATAAACAATATGCTGCGTCAAAATTTTTCTTGATGTATGAGTTTGGATATAATAAACAGATCATGATCATGTAGTTGTTTATTTATTAATTCATTCATTTGTAAGCACCAGTTTAGAATATTTTACTCCTACTATTGCCTTATATAATATCATGCCAATGTGTTACACATGTTTCTTCTCGTGCCCAATATAACTGCAATCTTTAAAGGTATTTTCTATTGTGCTTTATATAATTTACAAGTTTTCTACTCGTGTCTGATATAATGCCCTCCATGTTTCATATTTGTTCCTGTTTTTTCTTACAACAAAAATGGCTGCTAATTTATGCTATTCCCAGGCGAAAATCAGTTTGATCGGAAACTATCCTCAACCATGCTATTATCCGTTGACAAATACCACATCAGACTGTAGGCTAACACCACTTACTTTCTTTCTTTAAATGTGTGGCATACAAAAATGAAATGATGATATTTCAAAAATAAAACGTCTCTCAGGGTAAAATGCATATTATCAACACGAGGAGCCCATGTTTATAAGAAAGACATGTGTTTGTTATTATACAGACCAACATTTTAATGTAATTTGTCAACGCTGTGCATTATAAATCCATTGATTTCGTTCAGGGTAAAGAACTAGAAAACTACTCTTTCTTAAGTCTTTACACATTAATCGCCCCTGGGGAATATTGCAAAAGTATTGACTGGGTGTTACGACTTCAAAGACTGCCCCGGCAACTAAGGTCTGTTATGACTATAAGTGATTATTTACCACGACGAGGACCTCGATCACACAAACGTCTTTAAAGACAACGCCAACAACTACCCTAACGACAGATACCATGACTACGCAGTTGAAGATTTAAAAACAAAGCCAGCAACTAAGACTTCTATGACTGTAACGACTATGTTTATTCTAGATTCTACGATTATTAGTAAAGCTACAATTTAAAGGTCGACAACATTTACGAAGACTTATAGACTACGAATTTTATTTTACGACTAAGACTACAACGAATTTATGACTACTATTACAAAATGTACTACAATAAACAAATATAAGCTACGATGTCAGCTTTATACGATGTAACATAGCGCCCGTAAAAAGTTCTTTAATCATATTTTGCGTTATATGTATATTATTAGACTATCGTACTGTAACGCTAAAATAAATAAAAGCAGAATCCATACAGAGAGCCCAAAACGACAAAATTGAAAATGTTGCAATATCGATTTGATTGAGCCTGTTAATGGACGGTACTGGAATATGCAAGTTACCGTCCACGCACCCTAGCACCGACTTAAGCAGAATTCAACATTTAAACATATAAAGAGGTCTCGGAGACATGACTAGCTATTCATTGCTTTTTATGCTGTAATCTTAAACAACTTCCTAGATAAATCAAGTGTTTCCAAAATGTTGAAATTACCTTTTTATGAAATGATTTATGACCTTCAAAACAAGATTTTATGATATTTGTTATTATAAAACGGACGTAAATAAATTTAAGATGTGTAATTGAGCACGTATAATGACGATACGTATATAATCCTCCTTAATGTCTATACTTTATAGAAATATTGGATCATAAATATGTCATTGGTTAAGGGACCACTTTATTCTTTTAGAAATAAATCAAATGAAGTTTTATGAAATACTCTTGCGAAATATGCAAATATACAAATTGAAAAAACAAACTTAGTCTTATATATAATCTTTGCTCGAAAAATACATCTAAGTTATTAAATTGTAGCACAAAAAATTCCCGTTATTTACGTGAAAATATGTATCTTTTAATACTGTGTAAATGTTTGAATTTGCATGTTCCAAATAAAGTTTCAATTCACGAAAATATCTTGTTCAAGCGAATCTTAGTTGCAACCAATTTTCTCGCTTGAACCAAGTGTGCAACCACTTCACGTCCTGCACATTGTTAGCACTCCAGGTCAACCACTGTACATGTAAATGTATACGATTTCATCTTGACACGTTTTTAACAGAATTGTACCAAGGCTACGATACAAGGCGGCGTATCGACCTTAAAAATGTTTGTTTTTGTTAATTAACATACTAGGAGTAATTGTGTAAGATGTGTAATAAATTAAAATCAGACATGCAAAAGTACTAGTTGTATAGTGCTTAAAGAAATAATACGCTTATCTTTGAGTAAAATATATTATTGCCAAATCAAATCTAATAGAATTTCTATTTAAATTTATGAAATATTTAGGAATTATATCTAATTGAAATATGAAGGAAAGTACAAACTATGCATGGGAAGTTACATTCCTTACTATGAGTCAAGAAAATTTGATGTATGTTTAGACCACTTCTCTTTGTGCAAAATTGCAGATCATTCGCGCACTTCGTTTTACCAGAATAATTATTCAAATTGTACAAAAATGACCCAAAATGAAAAGCCTTTAAACACTTTTCACTAAATTCTTGCAATGAAAAATTCCTTAAAATTCCGATTTTCAATTTATTACAAAGTATATGTCTTAACTATCTTTGCATATATTTCTTTTTAAAGTGCCCCAGCTCATTTATCTAAGAAATTCAAATGTTATGTTTTTTTACATTTAAATCTCAGTGGAGTCTCTTTAATATCTATTTTTTTTTTATCTTTCCTCTTCTTTGTACGGAAGGGTTTACTGACCCCTCATATAATTCATATGCCTGTTTAAAATAAGACTATACATGATTACAATATTATGGTGGCTGATTTGTGCACTTCGTGTTTTCGGCCCGCGACCCCACCAAGCTAAAAGTCGAGAATTAACACGTTAAAATGGCGGGGCGCGGGGCGAAAACACACTTCTTAGCAAGGGCGCTGGACGAAGTTAAATAAAATAAACCTTCGTACCGCGGAGGGCGCAGAGCGAGATTTAACACATAAAACGGCGGGCGCGGATTGAATCCCCCGCTAATTAGCGTGTTTTCGCTTTGCGCCCCGCCAATTAAATTTATTAATTCTCGACTTTTCCCTTGGCGAGGTCTCGGGACGAAAACACGCTAATTAGCGGGGGCGCAGGTCGAAGTTTAATAAATAAAACTTCGCCGCATTTTTATTTACATGGGTTTTAGATAAAACGAGAAAATGCCATTATATATTATCATAATAGAAGCGACATATTATACCAAGAGAATCTAATTCAATTTATAATTCCATAAATCTTTTTTGCATGAGATTCATATGATAAAGGCTACAGTACACATCTTCTGAATGTTAAGAAGAACATTTTCTTCTCTTAAGTTTCAAAAGATTATCGAAAAAACTATGCACATTTGTGGTTTATGGTGTATAATAACAGATAAACTCTGTAAGATCTATTTTACATAATTATATAACCTGTCAAATTTATTAAAGACGCGAATGTTTGTATTATACAAAGGCATTTTTTCTTTAAGGCATATAAAATACATTAGGGGGTCAGCATTCTCTTCCGTAGATAGGCAACGATGTCTTCAGTGAAATATATTTTCTTGTTATAATGATTTTTACCAATTGTTCCAACTGACATAATATAATGTATGTTATATTGGCTTCTAAATTATGTTCGTTATTAAAAAACATTTAATATTTGTTTACCACTATGTACATTCCTCGAAGACATGGCGTGCAATTAATCCCTTCTTATGCTGTACTCATAAACAACCTCCATGCTAAATATTGAAGAGTTTACAACATTTAAAATTTACTTTTTTATACTGTTCTTGAAATGATTTAAGGCCTTAAAAACAAGATTTTATGTTATTTGTTATTATAATAGGGACGTAAATATGCCTAAGATGTGTAATTTGGCACGTATTCTGATACTTAGCTAATCCTCTCTCCCAAATAGCGCTTAACGTCTATACTTTATAAAATTATTGAACCATAAATATGTCACTGGTAAAGTGATCACTTTATTCTTCTAGAAATAAATCAAATAAAAAATATTTATACATACATAAATGACAAGTTTTCGTACACTTAAATAATCCCGCCAATTTATTTCTTTATTTTCTATTACATACTTTTATTACAGTCAGTGTTATATCATATAATATCATACAAAATAACTCATTTTAGGTAGCTTGTGTACGGCGCCAGTTTATGAAATATACAAATATACACATTGAAAACATAAACCTAGTCTTATGTATGATCTTTGCTCAGATCATTTAACTTATCGAATTATTACGTTACTAAATGCGTCAATAACGTGGAAATAGAAATAGTAAATATTTTCGTATTTAGCATAATATATTCAAACTTTTACATTAGATCTACTTGTAAATACAATGTATTTATATTCATTTTTTTAGTAAGTGCCTAAGTGAGATTCCTAATTCTAACATGTCTAATGTAAAAAATAGTTCTCTTATGGAGCATGGAAACACGAGGCTATCTGATTTGCACAAGGGGGGCGTAGCCCACGAGTATAAATTAGATTGCCGAGTGTTTTGATGTTCTTTCTCTTTTATATCAAAGGCAATTATAAAAACACATTTCGTGTTGTCACAATATGAACCCCCAGAAAAAAGTAACCAATGAACGAGCATTTGAATATATCATTTCTATTGTTACCCTTTTCCCTGTCGTCACATAATTATCTAATATAGTATTTCTACTCTAATCTTTGAGTAAATTTTTTCTTAAAGAACAAAATTATAGAAGAATTTCTATTGAAATCTATGAAATTCTTAGTAAAGTCATGAAATTCTTAATATGAATAAAAAGAACGAATAAAGTATGTATGGGAAGCTGTATTCCCAACAATGAGTCAATTAAAGTTGATCATTTCTTAAAATAAATAATGCAAAATTCTACATGGCACTAAATATGAGTATTCATATTATATACAGTACACCTAAAGTGTGAAGAGTTTATTTCTTTACATATCTACTTTGTTTGACTTATTCTATATTAACAAAGAGACTGTGTAGAACCCATCAATAATTTCAAATAACAAATTTTAGCATAATATAGTAATATATTTGGGTACAAACACCATTACTTGCAAACTTATGCAGTATCAATACTGCAGGACCAGTAATTTTACTGTGAAAGTAATTCAATACTGCAGTACCAGTATTTTGGAAGTAAATCAATACTACATTACCATTTGGAAGTTATTCAGTACTACATTACCAGTACTTTTATTTTGAAAGTAATTCAATACTACATTACCAGTACTTTTATTTTGGTAATTCCGTATCAGTACCAATACTTACAAAATGAGTTCAATACATACTGCAATAAAAGTGCCAGTTGCGAATGTCTGATTTATATCAATGGTTCCTTACAGATTTCAATGTACGAGGTAGAGATTTGTTTATATATTTTAAACTTGCCATTTATAAAGTAAACAATTTATTCTAATGACATAAATCAAAAGTGACGATGGTAATAAATTCAATCTTTTTTTTCAGTATTGAAAACTGTAAATTTTAACTGGATAAATAAGTATTAAATCAAATTGAAGATTTAACTCTCCCAGGACTGGCGACATTAACAAAACACAAATGTCTCAGCTGAACATCTTTGTTGTCTGATAAAAATATGAAATGTTTATATTATAGTAACTTAAACTGTTTTTATACACTTATCTATTTCCAATGTCAACGTAAAATATGTAACATAAAAGTTATTAGTTAATGCTTTTATACAATTTTAGCATCCCATATAGACTGAAGACCGTATTAGCAAACTTAAACTTGCAAATAAATCCATTTCAAATATTCCAAAGATTCTAGCGCAAAGAAATCGACATCTTATTATTGTCGTGTGTTTTGAAGTATTTTTATTTCTAACTATTTTGACAGTTGTCACCATTAGGATATGTTGCCTGCTTTGCTTAACTTTGTCTTTTAAAGTCTTATCTGCGATATGCAGACTTCATAACCTCTGATCACCTTTTCAAAATTCAATTATTTTGTTTAGTTCCGCTCATTGTTTTCTCGTTTTCTATAACTTTGGGATCATACGCCGCTTTTCATGGAATGGCACAGAAGTGTCGCATTGAAGGTTCCAAGAGAACTGCCGTATGACCACATTTGCACATGTTTCTTAATTCAAAATTTCACCATTTTCATGTATAAATGTTGAATTCTTTGTAAATAGTCTCAGAAACAAGGTTAGTCTAAGTAGCATATTTCTAGTCAAGCTCGAGATTTGTGTGTTGGCTTGAAAATGTTGACTAGCGGTTTATGGTCTTTAATTACCTTAAATGTTAAATCAGTATGAAACCTTTCTATCTCCCAAGTTACTGCTAAGCTTTCTCTTTCAGTTTGACTATAACGCCTTTTTAACATCATTAAGTATTCTGCTTGCATATGCTGCAGGTCGTAAATGTCCATCATTTTGTTTGTTAAGCAAAATAATCCAAGTCCAATGGTGAGCCGTCAACAATAAGAGTTAGTTGTAGAAGGCTCTTGTTATCAGTGACTTTAATTGTTCAAAGGCAGATTTTGCCCGGTCGAATGGAACATTTTGTCTTGTTAGTTTTCTAATAGATTCCGAAATTGTCGCGAAATTCTGAGTAGCTTAACAGACTTAAGACAGATTTAACTTCTTTCACATATCTGGGTGGTGTTGTATTAATCACTGCCTTTATTTTGTCATAATGTGGCATAAGTCCATTTGCGGTGGGTGGGACCCATAAATGTAATGGTTGTATTGCAGAATTCACACTTACATTTGTTCAGGTTAAGGTTTTTTGTCTCTAAGGTGCTGTAGAACTTTACGCAGCGTGGCGTCGTGTTGTTGCTTTTTATTGTCATATACCATTATATCGTCCGAAATATTTTGCAGTCCGGTATGTCTTGAAGTGTATGCTGTATTTTACGTTGGTATACTTCTGAAGCACAGGAAATTCCAAATTTAAGTCGATGTTTGCGAATTATTCCGTCGTTTGTTACAAATGTTGTTATTTTTCTTGATTGTGGGCCGAGCTCTATCTGATGATACCCCGTGTTTAGATCTAGAGTAGTTAAGACTCAAATAAGGTCTTCTGGTGTTTCGCATGGATGTTCATGTTCAATAATGTATTTGATGGTCTCCATTGTTTTCCGGAATAATGGGTGACACCAATGGTGAAGCACCTTCAACTTTTTCTATGTCGTCAGAATCTAGTTTTTTTTCTCTAACTTGCTCTCGCATTTTAAGGATATTCTGCGATTTGGTGGTACAATGGGTAAAACATCGTTGTTTATATGTAGCTGTCGCTGTCAATCTTTGAGTTTTCCTAATCCTTGAAACCTGTCACTGAACTCTGATAAAGTAGTGTCCATGTTATTTTGATTTGTTTTCACACTATTTCATGCAGAATTTAAGTAATCCTAGACCAACTTCAGTTTGCTGTTAGAGTTGAATAACAGATGTCCTTCTGAAGGTAGACGTCATCAGCCGAGTTACCAGGGAGCAGGTAGGGTTGATCAGGCCCTACCCCGTCTACCTTGGCTGCCATTCATGTTTGCTACGGAGCATCCATAGCCAACTGGACGCTATTTCGGCTGTTCTCCCCAGAGCATGGACTGTGCGTCTTCGTGCCGCTCCTTTGATGCCCAATGCTCCGAGCATCCTCCACACTGATTGTGATGGGAAGCCACGACATCCGACCTCAATCGGGAAGACCTGAGTGTTCCAGCCGTTGGACTTGCAGGATTTGGCCAAGTCTTCGTACTTGGACCTCTTGCGCTCGTGGGATTCTTCAATGCGTTCCTCCTATGGGACTGTCAGCTCAACCAGCACCACTCGTTTAGGATTCCTGGACCATATCACAATGTCTGGTCGGAGGGTAGTCTGGGCGATCTCCTGGGGGAACTGTAGTTGTTCCTTTAGGTCAGCCTTCATTTCCCATGACCTGGATTCATTCAGGATTCCGGTCGATGCTGGGGCTGACTTGGGTACTTGTTCTCCCTCCTTCAGGAACCCGATGTAGCGGTTCTGGTTTGGCCTCGGTCTCTCTTTCTTCCTTTCGGTCTCAAGGACGTGGGCTACCTCAGACAGGACCTGGTCATGACGCCATCTGTAGCGCCCCTGAGATAGGGCTGTGGGGCATGATGAGAGTACATGTTTGAGTGATCCTGGTGAACAACACAATGTTGTGAAATTTTATTTTTGTTTCCTTTTCATTTAATTTCCTTTTTTATTTCTGCAATTCCAAGAACTTGTGAAATTTTATTTTTTTTCCTTTTAGATCTTGAATGACATTTGTTGAGTGATGTAGATTTTGTTTTCACTTTTTCAGAAAGTGCACGGTTTAGGCAGTTAACAGTAGCTCCAGAATCCATGCGAAATTTACATTTTAGTCCTTCTTTTTCAACTTGCACATACGGTGACTGATATTTTGAAGTTATGTTGAATAGATATTGCTCTTGTTGATCATTTGCTTTTATGAACTCTTGGTGATCATTTAAGTAGTGCACTTGGCTTTTTCGGGATTTACACATATTTTCATAATGTCATAGCTTATTGTATTTACGACACGTAATATTACGAGATTATAAAAATACATTTTTGACCAGAATGACCTATTCCTCTGCAACGGTAGCAGTGCTTGAATATGGTCGGTTTTGATGGTGGTCTAACTCCTGGCTTGTACTGCTTCAGTTGTCTAGTTTATTAGTCTTAAATATGGTTTACGTCATGTTGATACGTATAATTAATCTTATTTGTGTTGATGTCTTGCAGACTTTTCTACAGTTTCATCTGAGTTTTGTTTCTCTTGTCTAAATCGGTGTCTTTCATATGCTATATTTTTCTTGGATTGAAGTTATGTGTTATATCTCTAACTGTTTGGCTGAATGAGTTGTCTTGACGTATTGTTGTCTCGAAAATAATTCTTCTCCTCCTACATGTTATACGAGAGTTTTTTTCCTTTCGTCTTTTGTTATTCCGGCTGCAAGTATAAATATTCAAAACGTTTGATATAATTGTCCCTTGACAAGTTGGTATTTTGGCCAATAACGTTGAAAGGCTGTGGCGTTGGCAGTTCAGAAGATGTCATTTTTATATAATTTATATATATCCTTTATTCTTGAAAATAGCAACAAAATCTTTAACGCTGAACTTATTATTGATACGTCCTCTAGAATTAATTGTTTTAGTGAAAAAATATTATCCAAACATCCTTGTCGCGAATTTAATGTCTGCTGTACAATAGTTACTGAGCATGATCGGTACACAGGTGGCAGTATCAGTGTTTGGACAACCACCACATCCTGCCTCGGGATTGCTGCTACCACCCTGAAAAGAATCACTACTAAGGCTTACTGTAAGATACTAAATACACAACCACCATAAAAAAGTCGTGTTTCGTGGTATTTGTTTTACTTGTAGCCATTTGGATTCTGATACCTGCGTTTTAATACCCGATCTGATTGGACGAGCCAAATTGGACGTCCAATCAGATCGCGTATACAACGCAGGTATCAGACTCCAAAATTACTACAAGTAAAAAAATATCATGAAACAGAAAAAAATCGATAGAATATTGATATTCGTTGGACTTGAATTAGGGAAGCTGTGAAGTTTTAGTTCTTTTTATTGATGTTCGTGAATATTTTGCAGCGAAATGCCACCGGAATGCGCCTCATTCGCCGAAACAACGATACCCCTCGTTCCACATTGTTTGGCAAATTAATATATAATGGGGCTTTCCACCTTTCTATAACTATAATTTTGATAGGTTAAAACAATTGTTTTTTTTTTATACTTTTATCGGTGGTTTTGTATTTAGTATCTTATATTAAGCCTTAGTAGTGATTTTTTCAGGGTTGTAGCAGGGGTCCAGGGGCAGGGTGTGTTGGGGTGTCCAAACACTGATACTAGTACTGCCATCTGTGCATAGATAGAGGGGACTTTAAAAAAAATGGGTTTGGGGTTTTGAAATTTAAATTTTTCTAATGATACTACCAAAAGGTAATGCCGGATTTAATGGGGGGTTTATGAGCTTTTGGGTTTTAAAACTAGCGACCAAAAAGCGGTTAATAAAATAACAGGAATATTAATTGATTCTTGGGGTTTGTTTGGTAATGCATAAATCTTAATATATATATGATTTTCATTCGTATAGTAATCGCCTTTTAGATGATATGTTTATCTTTATTCAGAAAAAATAAACATACATTGTCACAGAAACACTACTAGTTGTATTAACAGACGGCAGTATATAGTCACCAAACGACAAATAACACACTCGGTAAATTACCCTTATCTTTTTTTAGTACAAAGTAATCAAAATAGCAGTACAGTATTATCTAAACTTGCTTCTTTAATATTTAATGGGATACAAATTTACTATAAAATGGGCACATTTATCCAGAAAAAGTTATTACACTTAGTACCCCAGCTGTACTATTTACGTATGAATATCAAATTTTATTATTTTTAACTTTTTGGCCTCAGGGAGTTCCTAAGCCAATATGTGAACCATAAAGATCTCCTAGTTTGAGACAAGCTATGCTAATTGTAGCGGCTTAAGTGTAAATGAACATTTGATCATGATTAAATAAGTACAGTTTCCCGTTCCTCTAACCCTTTATATTTATGAATATATTTTTGTTACCTAACTTTAAATGTCGTTAAAAGGTGAAGTAGAAACTATAAAATCCTGATGACAATATTTCACCATAAATTATCAGATAGATATAAAAGTGTTTGAAACGCCTAGATTACTTCCAAACCATAGCGGACGATTAAGACAGAATGTCGTTAAAGAAAGTGCAAAGATTCCATGGCTTATATTTTATTTTGATAGTTTGTTGCTTCAAAATAGGTGAGTAATTTCTGCAATACATGTTTAAATTTTTTCCATCATTGTTTCATTTTGTAGTGTTGATCTTGATAGGATACTATGTCTTCGTTTACTTTCAATCTTAATAAATGATTTATTATAAAAATGGGGAAATCGAATTAGGTCTTGTTTGTAAGTGTTTGATATTAAACGGAATGAATTGAATACATTTCTTGTAA
Source organism: Ruditapes philippinarum (assembly GCF_026571515.1). Taxonomy (NCBI): domain Eukaryota; kingdom Metazoa; phylum Mollusca; class Bivalvia; order Venerida; family Veneridae; genus Ruditapes; species Ruditapes philippinarum. Next base: position 293,116 of record NW_026867304.1, on the reverse strand, counting down.
TTAAAAATGCATTTTCCCTGACTGATAAATACCAATTATTTGCTCAGTCAATGACAGGAACTAAGGTTCGAAAGAGTTCACTTTGAACTATTTTTAGGACACATACTCTTGTGATTTTATGCCGTACTTGTGTCATAACTTGGGAAATTGGTATGATATTGCGAACAGTTCAGATGGTCTGACATATTGACAATGCGTGCACGATAATGAATTAAATAGCCGCACATGCCCTTATCCTAAGTTTGTTCTTGCTAACAACCCGGCGGGGGAAATTTCCAAATATCATGAAGTTCAAGAATGAAATTCCAAAATAATGTATAGATGGAGTGAAAAGCCATATTGTATAAGTTCAGCGCTCTTTTAAACTTTATTGTGTCATAAACCTCTTTTACATATTTTCTGTTAGTTTAGTTTTTAACAAAGAAAAATAATATAAGAACTGCCAACTCACCAAGCTCATTTCTATCTACAGGATTATATCAAGCCTTATCAACAACTGATCATACACCAAATGCACACACGCCAGCCCTGTCCTCACCTACAAACATAGCACCAGAATCCACGTCAGACGTTGTGACGTCCACTGCTGCTGCAATACCTTCTACGACAGGTTTGTTGATTATTGATTTAACTCAAATGATACCCGGCTGAGTCAATAACACATTTTCACTATGCAACCCTTTACAGTATTCCATTTTGCAATAATTAAGAGCATTCATTGCCTGACATCACACATTGTGGTATCAAAGCCACTTTTTTCTAAATTCAGCATGATTGCATGTCTACACCGGAAAAAAACACACTATATAACATTTCCTTTGTTGATTATATAATGTCTGTATCGTTTTTCGTTTTGCAGAGAGCGGAACATGTGATGACTTAAACTACAGTAATATTGACTATTATTACTACCGGTATATTGGATACAACTCCTGGTACAATGCTTCATTTTTGGGAGGGCACATACAGATCCCATTGAAAGAAAATGTTGACAAAAATTGTCCATCTTGGTCTAACAATTATTTTGCCGGATTACTTGGTAATCATGATACTCTCTAAGAAAGTTACGATATTTACATCTTTTTACAGAAATAGAAGTTTTGTAATGTTATTTCGTGCAAATTATTAGCAACACTCAACTCGCATTGATAAACATTTGTATTCCTTAGATTTTTAAAGCAATTTTTTATAGAAAACTGTTATAAATATATACCTAGATATGTACATGTACTAAAAGACTGTGAATTCTTGCATATCAGACTGGCGATTATGTTTGTTTTAACCGTGCCAAAATTTCATATGACACGATGGCTGCCAGTTGTGTCGCGTGCTATACAATGGTATGCTTATGATGACGTGTTTTACAGTTATAAATAATGTTGTAATTTCATACGCTGTTGAAAGAAACTAGTAACGGGTGTAATGACCTACATTTCCCTGTTTTTTTTTCAAAATTATGAATTTAAAATAAAATGGAATATGAAGGAATATGCAGAAAAAAATCTGACACATGTTTGTGGTTCGTATTTGATTATCCGTCCCATGGAAACTCGCCTGAGGGCAGTAACTCCCAAAGGGTGGATCCCTTTGGGACGTATATTCCGATCTGAACCGCGACATATGACACATATTATTTGTCTTCTTTTGTGTGAAATCCTGTTGAAAAAGTCAAAAAACTACAAAAAAGCTAGCAATAATACATATAAACGTAACTACTGTCGTCAGTTGAAAATATTGAATCTGTTTCTACATATCAGAAGAGCACGTGGATATACCGGATATAGGAGAGGATGTCATTACAGCGGAAGTTTGCATATCGAATCACACCGATGAATGCATAGGAAATTTCACAGTAGAAATGAGAACTTGCAACGGTCACCTACTATACAGATTTCTATTGGACTATGATTATTATGATCCTGACTACAACATTTACTATAACACTTACTTATGTTTCGGTATACTTTCGTTTTGTTTTCTTTATAAAAAGTAATATATTGTTAAACATAAGTTCTTACGATAAAATTCTATTACAATCATAAATACTGTTAAAATTTATTATATTAAATGTAAAAAATGTATACATCTTCTGATATCACTTTTGTAAATAAGCAATTGAATATTGTAAATTATGGAGACAATGTGTAAGCTCCTACGTAGAAATTGTGCATGTATAAAATCACAAAATGTAAGATTTTCTGCTGTCGAAAATTCTTTAACTTTTCATTCATTATATTGCAGATATAGTATATACGGATAGTAAGTATTAAGTAAAATTATTAAATGATATTTTCTAAAGTTAAACTTGTTTTCAGATAATTATATAGTTCTTTAAACATTCATTATACATATATATCATACCTTTATGATACTGCACGTTTGTAACGTCTTTTTTTCATTTAGATAATCGTAACGTTTATATAACTATATACACGGCTGCAATCAATTTATGAAGTAATTTCATATTTTCTCTGAAATTTGCAGTGTTATAAATTATAAAGATTTTTGACAGGTTATATTGGCCCTATAAAAAGATTCCTTATAAAGATCTCTTCCAGCTATGACCATAAAGTCGGTTATTTGCAATACCGGCTCATATAGAAACATTTAAACGGTCAAAATTTTAATAAGTTATATTTTTACTTGACATTATGATATGTTATTTGGGTTTTGGAGTGATATATGTGGATATATTATCTGCCAAGATTTTATATCGCCCGAGCCGATAGGCAATAATAATCTTATTACCTTTCCCCTTTTTAAAATAAATAATTGCTGTTCCAAATGAAACGTCGAGATAAGATTCCCTTCATCCCAAAATGATATCACAGTTACCTAACGAATGTAAACAAGACAAAAGGAGTAGCCTGGTGAAGATACTTTTTTAAAATTAATATAAAGTTTTGACGATGTCATGTTTGTTTTAAATAGTGATGAGAAAATTTATCATTATTTTATTTTGGTAAATTTTTATTCGACAATTAAAAGCGCTTGGACATCGGAATTTACACTACGCAACGTGCATAGTCACAGCGAATGGGGTATCAACAGAGGAAATTTAATGTGTATATTACCTGTCTGGCTCGGTTATATCAATGTCTTTCGGAGGAAAATATCCAATCCAAAGGAGAGAAAATCTGGAAGGGTAATAAACACTTAACCTTTGTTGAGAACACGTGTAAAAACAATCGATACATTATATGATGATCAAAAGTTAACGCTATTGTTGAAAATGTATACAAAAACCTGTTTACCTAAATATGAATAACGATAAACAAATGTCACTTTCAGCTTGCCAGTTATCTGAGTTTGTTTACTCTGCTGGAAATGTAACAGATAGGTTCTTAAAATTGTCATATACTGATGTCCAGTTTGGATGGTTAGACGCTAATCATAATGGGAAACAGTATTTGCTGCCTGCCTATGACGATGTTGATGAGGTTTTCGAAGAATGTGTCGGTATCAATAATTGGTATCGCGAACATTATTTTCTGAAAGGTACATATATAAACTAGTCATTTACCTACATCCAATACGATCCATACGAAGTAAATTAAAAGTCTAAAATGTTGATGTTAATAACGGGATATGTGTGTGTAAAGTTTTCAAATACTTAAAAGTTAATGTTGATATATTGTTCTTGCTTTCATCTTTCCAGCTAAGTGCTCGCTTATATAAGCGTTTATACCCCCTTTATAGTTGCTTGGTGACGTTGAAAAGTTAATTTTACAGGTTTTAGCATTATCTAATTTTGAGCGGTGAGAATATGTATCAATGCCTCATATATATTTTCAGAGAGAATGTCTCTAGATATACCAGAGAATATGCCTGTCAAGTATACAGTTTGCTACGTTTACAAATACTATAACTACAACTATGATTATTACGATAACTACATTGACGGGGAATATTATAAGTATTGTGATCGTTACGTTTATGCAAGAAAATGTGATGGGAAAATCCAGTTTGATGTATCATATTTTCGCTATTATCACCAATTGTGTCTCAGTAAGTATTCTTTCAAATGAAATATAGTTAAGTAAAGAATCTTAATCCATATCGAGATCGATTTGTTTCAGATAACATTGAATTAAACAAGAAACCTCTTTAGTGTTTAATCTTTTCTTAGAGCATTTTTGCCTAGTGCGTTATGAGAGAAAAAACTAATATGGTGGCTCGCATACTAAGGCTGTTATTCATTTATTCAATTATAAAACATTTCGTGCCATTTTTATTGTTAGGACATTTTTGTTTTATTGAAAATATCAAATAATTATTTTTTTGTATATAATTAATTTATTCTGTGATGACCTATTATAGTTCAATTATAAATGTTTTAAAAGCCGTTGAAATTTCAGTCGAAAAAGAAAGGATCAAAATAATGCAATGAAATTTCATGTACAATTTTAAAAACACTAAAGCCGTGTTGCTTAAATGGGAAATATTGGCGTCGGAGACCATCATCTGAGTTTCCGACCATTTAGCAGTGAAAAGCTATGTATAGTCTCTACATTTTTTTTGACACAAAATTCATTCTTTGTAAGTAATTCCAAACTGTGTCATTAGGAAGCATGGTATGACAGTAAAATCAAGATTAAAACCTTAATTACATTATAATAATAATAATAATAATAATAATAATAATAATAATAATAATAATAATAATAATAATAATAAAAATAATAATAATAGAATAAATATAATAATAATAGTAATGACAATAATTATGACAATAATAAAATACTTATTTTGTCAGTTCATTACAACGATGTGAAGGTAATACCAGAAATAAAACACAAGGAAGACAGAGTCAGTGGTGATATAATTATATATAGACCATACATTCAGTTCCGGTGTTCATTTGTGATGATTGGAGATACTGCATACAAAGTGACATGGTAAAAAATATATTTTATAATAATTTATTTGGTAGTCTTATTTCTGAGATTTTATATTTTTTACGATTTTATTTCGAAAACGAAAGGCGAAACAGTTATTAAAACAATGGAACAATGTGTTGAGTAACACAATAAACTTTTGCGTTTTCATATTTTCTTTAATTTCCTTATGTACATATCAATCATTTTCAGACCTTCGGTGCATATTGACTACAACCAGTTCTATCATGTACACATATAGGATGTAAATCTCACCTTCGTATTTTTTTAATATTTTTGTCATGTTTATCATTATTATTTCATTTGTTATAAACAACATTTCATTTGTCGTTTTTCGTGTTGTAAATATACGTTAGTGTAGTTTAAAAAGGTTAAGATGTTTTTCAAAGTATTCAAAGTATGTAAATGATCAAAATGCTATGTATATATAAAAAGATATTTTGGCCTTCACTTCTCTTTCAAAAAGGTATATCAATGGAACACTATGGAGCGAGACAGGATTTTCATCTAATCCGGATGACCTTGTATTAAGCGGAGATTCTTTAAATCAAAAACGACTTGGATATGAGGTAGATAAAATCAGGGGCTAAGTATTTTACCCTTTATAAATCTGCCATAAATAATAAATATACATATTTGATATTATGTTCCGTAAAGTTCGTAAATACGATTAATGGGTCGTTTAACTCTTGCATTGTCTAAATATCCACACTTTAAATGCATTCCATGCTTAATGTTAGGTTGTGGTACTGTGGCCCGGGTTATGTTGATTAAAAACAACAACAACATTATATAAATTTAACCTTAATTATATAATAATTAAACGAGATGAATACATTGTATCATTACAGTATTAATTGCTACAATTGCAGAGCAGCATATTGTAGAGCAACTTATTCTTTGTAACAGTATTGTAATTTCTTTCCAAAGTAGCAATTCAAAATAAATATTACTTCTCTTCAGCAACACCAGTCAACAACAATCAAAATCTTTGTCACCCACAGGGTGTTGCTTTTCAGAAGTTTTACTGTATTTTGAAGACTTTACAGTTCACAAATAGCTATTTCGTTCATTTCCTAATAAAACTAACTCAACTACTGAGGGTTTTGGGTAAATATAAGTTTCTTTGAATAAGAGGATAAAACATTTTCGTTTAAGGTGAAATGCGGTGTCATCGCAGCTGGGACAACAGATGAAAAATTGAGCAATACATTTTTCGCAGGTTGGAAGGTAATAATCAACTTAAACATTCAAATTGAATTCTTTATTAGTTTACCACTTTTAAATAATAATTATGACACGTATTCGCTTCCGTCATAATTTTAAGGACTTAATTGATATAGTACCAGGTATTCATAGATTGTGATTTATACGGGGTATGATCAAAAGGTTCTCGGCCCGATATACTTTTAGCCACTGCACTGACATTTACACACGATACATCGATACCGATATCTTATTGAAGATTACTGACCGAGTTACACGCGGTTTTACACAGATTGAGTATCATAAAACAAGCTTTGATCAGTAGAGGGGTGTGTCATTTAGACCAAACGGAGAAAGTTGAAATCAGAGCCGTCATAAAGTACCTCTGTAGGAAAAGGATGTCCCCCAAGGAAATCCATAAAGACTTCATGGATTCACTTGGGAGGGAGTCCCCTTCCTAAAGCACTGTGGAAAAATGGGATGCTGAATTTAAGAGGGACAGGAGAGCATGTGAGATGATGAGCGGCCTGGGCGGCCAAAAGAGACCACCAACGATGAAACTGCCGAAGCTGAGCACGATCTGGTCATGTGCGACAGAAGGCGAGACCTGCGAAGCATTGCTAGGGAAGTGGGTATAGGCTTTGAATCAGTTCATGCGATTCCGACTGATGTTTATGGCATGTGAAAGGTTTCGCTAGGTGGGTCCCAAGACAGTTGACTGACGACCATAAACGGACCAGGCTTGACATTTCAAGATATCTTTTGTCTCGCTACGACAATGAACCTGATTTTATCTACCGGATCGTAATTCAGGATAAAACATATGTCCATCACTCCGATCCAGAACCAAAAAAACAGAGCATGCAATGGAAGCACCCTGGCTCACCCCTTTCGAAGTAATTAAAGAGGGGGTACAGCAGGGAAGATGATGGCTTCAAATGTTTGGGATAGTCAGGGGAGAATCATGATTGACTATCTTGAGCAAGGTCATACCATAAACGGTACATACTTTGCAGACGAATTGAGACGTCTGCGTCAAGAAATCGCGCGTAAATGCGTAAATGGAGGGACAAACTGACTCAAGGCGTTCTGCTCCTCCTGCACGACAATGTGCCAGCTTACACATCCCAAGTTGCGATGGCTGCTGCAACTGACTGCGGCTTTGAAATTCTTCCCATCCCCCATATTCTCAACACTTGGCCCCTCTGACTTCTACCTGTTTCCGAAACTGAAAATCAAGCTTCGTGATAGATGTTTTGGAAGCAATGAAGGTGTCATAGAGGCGGTCAATGAGTTCTTTGAGGACCAATATAAAGAGTTCTATTTGGAAAGATTAAACAAGTTGGAGCACAGGTGGGCAAAGTGTTTTGATGTAGAGGGCGATTATATTGAAAAGTAAGACCATCAGTTGGGTTCTCTGACTACAGGAAGTACATCGGGCCGAGAACTTTGTGATCAATCCTGGTATTGATTACAAGACATATTAATTTCTTCTTGATACACATATATGGCAAGAGTAATGCAATTTTTAATAGAAAGAGCACCGAAACACGAGGCAAAATTTGTACGAGGGAGCGTAACCAGACTGCCGAGTGTTTTGATGTTTTTTCTCTTTCATATCAAAGGAAAAAATATAATCACTTTCTCTTTCGATACCATATGAAACCCCAGAATAAATGGGCAAATGAACGAGCATCTGAATATGATATTTCTATATATTCCTTTCACGGTATAATATGTTAACCCCAGAAAAACTGAGCAAATCAGTGGGCATGCTCTGGGGTGCAAGAAACTGATTCCTGTACTCCAGTTATCGCACTGTGTGCATGTATATGTAAACGATTTAACTCCGACACATTTTCAATAGGAAAGGCTCTAAAATATGATACAATAAACAGTAAGCGGATTTTCATATGCATGTGATCGGTACAGATTTCAGACACATCGAGAAGACTTTCGAAGAATGGATATGCTATTATTGAAGTTGAACAGACAGTACCTTTAGGTTGTACATACACCAATACTGGAGAAGAAGTGTGCGAGGAAACGCTTTCGCTTTCAGACGTTAACCGTGAAATTGATACATGCAAGGCTGGAATACATGTGGTGAACTCTGATAATAATAAAACATCTTCTCACACAATAAAGGTTCGTAAGAATAACTTTATACCTGTCCGTAGGGGCACACATTTTAGTGTTTATCAATTTTTAAAACTGAATTGCCTGTCATCTCGAGGTGTTATTTATTGTGGAAATATTTACAGAACTCGCATCATCAAAACATTTGGAAAAATTGAAAATAAAATGTTAATAGTTTACTGAGGTATATTATATATCTATATTAAGCATATGTCTGCTTCTATATTAAATAGAAGATAAAACGTTTATAGTTTACTTAGGAATATATCTATATTTGAAATGAGTCTTGTCTTTTTCTACATTATTTAGAGTTTGATGGTAGGTGATGTTTGGAACTCCAGCATCAAGTATAGATTTAGATTAACTACAATAGAACATGACTACGATGACAAACTGAAGTTTGACATGGAGTTGCTTGTAACTAAGTCTGAACTGACAGAAGTAGTAAATACTGAGGTAAGATTTTACTGTTGAGCTTTACATGAAGGTGCTTCATACAAAACCAATATAATTTGTTATTACTGAGGTATAATAAAAAATTGTTGGCCTATACATAGAGGTCACACAATCTGTACTTACGGAGTTGGAAGAGAAGAATGTAAAATAAAATTGTTTGCCCATACATGGAGGTGATTCATACGAAACTGATTTTGATGACAATTACTGATGTTAGATAAAATTGTTTGCATGGACTGTAGCAAGATCTGCACTGACAGAAGTGGTTATAACTGAGGTAAGATTAAGTTGTCGAGCTATATATGGAGGTGTTTGCAAAATTTGTCCTGACAGAGTTGGTAGATAAAGTGGTAAACTAAAATTGTTTTCCTATACATGGAGGTGCTTGTTTACACTGACAGAGTTGTTAAATAAGGAGGTTAAAATAAAATTGTCAGCCTATACATGGAGATGCTGACAGTGTTGGTTAAAACAATTGTTGAGGTGTTTCTTATATAGTTTACAGACAGAATTTGAAGAAACCAAATCAGGTAGAATTGATGACATTTTCTCTCCATTAATGATTTGTAATTTAGAAAACTTATAGGGTGTACACCAGTTCTAAAAGAAAATTAAGCACTATTATAAAATTTTAAAATTACAATCATCCATTTCTTTTTTATAGTTCAATAGTATATTACAAATGGTATATCTTTAATTATTTCAGCGCATTGGAATCATTGCGGTAAGAAGAAAATCAGTACAATTCTAAGGATCATATCATTTTAATATCGAAATGCTTTAAAAGTATAAATAACTTTTTATGCTTTATAACGTACATGTATTAAAACGTGTACACTTTTATGCATCTGCAGATATAAATGCATGAAACAAAAGTGCATTTACCTTTTATTTTCATAATTGTCGTAAACAACTGCAATCCTAGGTAATATTTTGTTAAAGACAGCTTTTTGTTTTCAATATTTCTAATCATGTTTTAATTTACTTATTTATTGTTTGTTTTGTGTTGTTGTTTTTTTTTAAAAGGGGTGGATGTGATTTGTGGTATTTGTTTCTTTGCTTTATTTGTTATTTTATTGTAAGCATGTAATGTTCTCTTTCCTTGTAAGATTGTTAGCATTTTATCTTAAGGTTTAGATGAACAATATTCTTATGTAATATAAAGGTTGAAGTGACACACTCGGCAATACATAGATACAAACGATGCTACTCGCATGCTGATCCCCACGTGCGAACCGCCGACGGAAGGTAAGTGTAGCTTGGTCACTTATTATAGAGAGACATGAGGTACCAGGGTTGCGTTTCATAGAATGTGAATAGTCCGAATTCTTAAGACCAAAACTGGGATAGTTGTGTGTTTCAAAGAAAAAAAAATGTCCTGACCTATGACTCTTATATCATGAATGATTCTGAATAGCATTGGTATTTACACATTGCGAATAAAAAGGTTTGTAAATTGAAGTGGCTGCAGTACTTTTTAGTTATTTCTATTTGGCTTCTGGTGCTTACGGTACTCCTTATTCGAATCGTGTTTAAATCACCCATAGTATATTTTGGGCTGCTTTTAAAATGTGTATTTTGACGTCTTGTATTTGTGAAATGCATGCTTCATAACATCTGATCCACTTTTTAAAAAATCCATTTTATTTAGTTCCGTCCATTTGTTTCTAGCATTCCTTTTATTTAAGAATTTAACACGCCGGCCCCTTCATAGAATGGCACTAACATGTCACATTGAAAAGTCCATTATAACCGCCGTGTGATCACATCTGAAGTAATCATTTTACCATTTCATGTTTATTGTTTTAACATTCTTCTCTGGCCGATTGATGCATTTTATGAGAACTTCATCCGACTCATATTAAAAATAGGAACGTAAGTAGTTCCTAAAAATATTTGAATGTAAAGACAGGAATTTTATAATTTTCAAATTGGATTAAGCTTTATAAAATTTGTAAATATCTAAATAAACCACTAGCCCTTAGGACTGCATTTTGTATGTTGGAATATATATTTAGGTTGCATTTTGTATGTTTGTATAGGTATTTCGGGCAACAATTGGTCGGTGATCATATGTTTTATCGAAACCCCAAAGCATTATCAAAAACTTTTGACACATGGGTTTAATGACCAATAATAAATTTACTTTATGTTTTTTAGCACTATTACTATTTTAATTATTTTCATTTTTTTTTTTTGGCGGGGAAACAAGTAATACAAAAAAAATTTAAACCAAAAAATTTTAAATAGATAGCAACTTTTGGCACGCAGCCACTTAATTAACATCTAAAGTTAGATTCTGTGGTACATGTTGTTATGAGCCGGATTATAGCTTCTACGTTGAAGAGAAGAGATGTTTCCAACTTAGTGTTTAAACCAATGTGTTCGTTTTTGAAAAGTAGCAATTGAGCTCAACTTCTATTATCAATTTGAATTTGAAGAACATTAATAGCTTTAAATATTTTAATTATCTTATCATACAACAGAGCGGTCGGTTTTTAATTCAGTACAACAATAATTTTGTTTTCCATACAACGTGTTATTTTCAGCAACAAACAATCTATACTTAGAATGATACTTAAATCTTATTAACATTAAAGGTTCATGAGTATGCCAGAGGGACTATGTAAATAATAATGGCGGAAGCAGTGTGTGCCTTGTGGTGTAGCGATCAGGTCAGGGGCCGATGTCTTTGTAATTAACAGATGTGGCAACTACACGATATTAGACTTCTTACAATGTAATGATGGAGGAATCATTGATGTTCAGCGAATCCATGATTATCGCTACAAGGTTTAGGTTTCTTTTCTTCATGTGCTGCTGAAACATTCAGGGGCTTCAAATACTATTATGTTTTGTTGCTTACATAATTTGGCTGACAGAATTCAATTGTTTTAAGTCTTAAGTCAATTGTTTTATTTTGCATCATGAATTGTGTAATTTGAGCTTAATGTTAAACTTTGCAAAATGCAATTTGCGTTGTAACGTTTGTTTTCATGATTACAATGAAATCTATGTTTTATTAATTGTGTAATTGAAACTTGATGTATGTACGGTTCTTGTATTTGTGATGTGAATGAGCTCAGTGTATGTTTGGTAGGTATAAACACCAATAGGAAACTGTGATCATTGCTAAAATCTTCACTTTTCCTGGGGGGTGAGGACGAGGGATATTGATATTTACTTATCTGCCCCCAAAGATTTCCACAACACTGGACGGGGGACTTTTGGGATATTTTGATGGAAGATAGAAACAATGACTTTTAGACACAGAAATGGCTCCCAATCTTCCACATCAACATGACTATTATGGATATACTGACTTTATAAAAAGTTGGAGGTATGCAGAAATAATTTAGTTGTTATTTGTTATTATTTAAAACTTGTCTCAATTAAATGTTTCCCCAAGTGTTAAAAGATTGAAAGCACAAAATGTTTTTACAAGTTTATTCTTCATTGAAAGATGTAATGTTCAGAATATTTTTGCTTCATTTTTTTACATACATGTACATATCTATTTTACATTAATTTACATATCTATTTTACATTAAATTTTATTTCTATTTTAATTTATATATCTATTCTACATGAATGTATAAACCTATTCTACCTATTATACATTAGTTTATATATTTATCCTACATTTAATTATATATCTATTCTACATTGATTTATATTCGAAATATTAGTGTGTCTGAAGTATCACTTTATAAAAATAGATTACTAGATGAGGAAAACTTCTTACATAATGAAAGCCGTGTCTTAGAGAAATGGAATGTTAACAATGGAGCATCCATGGATGAAGCTTGTTCGAACGGTAACTCGATATCTAAGAATAAATGTCAATTTGGCGGAGAGAAGAGAAAACGGCGAGATGTCGTCACAAGAATTGGAAAAGAAATAAAGTCAAATATTAATAACATGAGAGAAAAGGTAAGTTGTTCAGCAAAATGTGAATGTAAATTCAATGTTGAAATTGTTTATATGGCTACAATATACTTATATGCATAATGAGATAATTACTAAATAACTGATGATATATTATCTTTTTATACTGCATGAACGTTTAGACAATAATCCTTTGGGTTTATTTACTTATTTATTTATTCTTTTTTTTTCATACATATATATTTAGTCATTTAGGCTTGCTGGCGGTGTGTACAGTTTTTTTCTGCCATTCAATTACGTTAAATAATTAAGAACGACGCATTAATTTATATTAACTTATATTTTTATAGAACTGATTCATTGGAAAAAAGAATGAATATCTCCACAGAATTATTAAACAATCAAATTAATCAAACATATTTATCACCAAGCAACAACAGTTTTCAAATGGAAACAAAAACTCCTTTACAATGATATATTAAGAAAAAATGGAAATCTAATACCAATTTCTCAATTTTATCCAATAGAGAAGTACTGGAGGGGACATTTCAGACGATGAAGCTCGTGAACTGTGTAACACCTCTATAACTGGAGCCCCATCCGTCAAAGAATTATCGGACCAGCTTGGCGATGAAGATACAAATATTGTGTTAGAGCAATGCGTGTATGATATTATTTTAAGTTTACTCTTATTTAATAAAGTTTGATTTTTATATAGAAACATTAGAACTTTATGTAACATTGTTTTACAGTACCAACAATTCCAAGTGTCATCTGTGATACCTCGGGGCAACAGATTTAAGCGGTTAAAAATACGGTCTTATCATTTATAGAAGGCATTCGGTAAAACATTTGTAATATAGTTTGGGCATCAATCTATACCCATTTTCTACATAACTTAATTACTTATTTAACATTATAGCATGGTAACAGTACAGTATGGGCGTCAGCACATGTCGATGCTCTCAATAGTATAGCATCAACAGTGATCAGTCTGAGTCCTGATTTTGCTGCTAACAATTCTGAAACAGTAAAAGCATTCCTGTCACAGACATGTACAAATAACTGTAGTGGACATGGAGTATGCTCCGATTCAGGTCAATGTTTGTTTGTTTTTTATTCTGTTGCTTTTGTTTGTTTTTTGTTGTTTTTGTTTTAAGTTTTTTATGTTGTTGTTTTTTTTTGTGTCTTTTTTGTGTTAATAAATCTTGATTTGAATTAATTAGTATTAATATAATGTCATGTAAAAGATTATTTAGGGTTATTTTAATTTATTTCAAAAAATTTTTCTTTTAAACCCTTTAAAGAAAAAAATAAATGTTTTGTGTTTAATTTCCCGGATTGTCCGGGTTGTAGGATTTTTTTCCGGTGGACCCCGGGCTGTGTTTTTGATTTAAAGAATTCCCCCAATTATCTATTTACTAAATTACTGGGTTTTTGGATACCCGCTGAAAGGGAATGAGTGTGATTTTTTTGTTATTTCGGGAAATGATAACATATTTGATGGGGTTTTAAATACGAAAAAAACAACTTTTTAGGGAAAAAAAATATTTTTTTACTTGTTTAAATTGTTTATATAAAAAGTTAAGGTTTTTTTGGGGAAAATTTTTCCCTTTGGCCCTTTTCAGTAAATTTAAAAAAAGCCACTCGATAATTGCCCTGCAGATATGTTTTCACATTATCGTGTCGCTTTTGTGACTTCGTAACATTTGGTATTGCAAGACCGTGCATATATTTTGACGTGGCGTCTTTTACGTTAAATAAACATAGTGTTCAGACGCGCAAAATGTTGGCGTTACACTAAAGGTTTGCCAATTAAAATGAGTCCTTTTTCCCTTTAAACAGCATTTATTTTGAGCATTTGATAAATAGAACATTATATTCTGAAAGTTTCATTACTGAATTTTATCTGAAAGTTTCATTACTGAATTTATAGAACGATATCGCATAATATAGTTTTATTTAACTCGTTCAGTAAAGTCAGTAAAGAAACTACACTCATTTATTATCCTCTTTTTACGACACACATGCTTCTGATTTACAATTTTTCTGAAAATTTATTTGCAAACGTCACAATTTTTTACTTTTTTTTTCTTTGTTTTTGTTTGTTCCTCTATTTGTTTTGATTAATTTACAAATTTGTGAAGTCTTTTTGAATATTTTGGGTTTGTTCGATTGGGACAAAAAACAAGGGAGGGAAGTTTTAACTTAATGTCGGGAAAGTATGAAGATATTATTTTCCGGGGGGAGTGTGGCCCACCCCGCGTTTTCCCAAAAGTTCAACGGATTTATTCCCAAAACCCTTTTGTCCCTGTGGGGTTTTACTTTTTTAAAGTAAAAGGACGGAGGGGAAAATTTGGGGCCAAAAACAAGTCCGGGAATATGTTTTTGATTCCCCGTGTTTTTAATTTACCCTTTTATCACCGGTGGGGGTCGGGGATTAAATCTTGAAAGGGAGGGGTTCAAAAAAGATATTTTTGTTTTACATTGGTTTTGAATTTCAAATTCAAGATATGTTTTTGCATGTAAAATTTTGAAATTTACAAGGCCTAAAAACTGTTCTTACGGGGGACATTTAAAAACCTCATGATTTTTCGAATTTACCGTCGTGAATTCACAATTCAAACTACGCGAATTCCCGGTTTCAACATACGGAATTCGCAAAATTCATGATTTCAACCTCATAATCGCTACTTCATGAAGTAATGTTTCGAAACTTTTGAACTTCACTATTTCAACTTCGCGAATTCACGATTTCAACTTTATGAATTCACATTTTAATTTCACGATTTCAACTTTTCAATTTCACAATAATTCGAAATCGGCTTATTCCGCTTAAGTCGAAGAATTGACTAAATGTCAAATATAAAAATGTATATGGGAAAGTAATGTCAAGTACAACGTCAAAGAGTCAGATCACGGGGAAAATTTAGGTCCCTATCAATTTTAGTTTTTTCAAAAAATAAAATTCATCGATTTTCCCCGTCAAAAAAAATTTTAAACCCCCACGTTAAAATTTTCTTTTTCCCTTTTTTTGTTGTTCAACCATGAGGAAAAATTTTGTTTCATCGGGGGATTTTGTTTTTTACGGGGGGATAGCCCCCCTTACAAATTTTCATGGACGGGTTTTTTGTGTTGCAATTTTCCCAGAAAAAAACCCTTTTAATTTGGGAAAATTAAAGGTTTTTTGGTGAGTTTTTTCAATTTCCCTTTCCCAAATTTCCCGGGAAAAATTTACCCAAAGTTTAACTTACATTTGACTTTTAAAATTTTTACGAACGGTCGGGGGTTGGAATGTTGTTAGTTTAAATTTAAAAATCATTCGAATAATTTTGGGGTCTTTATTTAATAATACATTGATTCTATTTTGAAAATTTTGTATTGCTGTTGTTTTTCTTTTTATTTGGTTTTATAAGATTTTTGTTTAAAATGTTTTAACAAATTTTAGTTTCCTGTAATGATGACGACATCGGTTTATCGTCTGCTGCACTTATCGGCATCATAGTTGGTTCAGTCTTTGTTGGTATCATAGCAACCGTTGCCGTGGTTTATGTACGATGTTACAAAGTAACGAAGAATCGACGGTAAATATAAATGTTTATACGTTTATAATATACTGTAGATAGTTATTGATTTAATTTTTTCTCAAATGGACAGACTCAATAAATGTGACAAAGACGTATGTTGTGCTGTTGAATGTTGTGCTAAAGGTCGAGCCAGCTTCACATTCAAGCTCGACACTAACAAAAGGGGAAGAAAACGTATGTCAGTATGGATGTTGTGCTGAATATCGAGCACATGCCAGCTCAACATAAATCAAAGGACTGCAAGCTCTGGTATTTTCTGATCTTTGCAATCTAAATATTACTGTATATCTGTATGTATTTTCCTGTATAAGTTTATTTTTATGCACTATAAATTATCTTGCAGGGCACCAGAGTTTGATACATACGGAATTTTGCATAACTAGAATTGCATCAAAAAATCATTTATGTTCATTTTTTATGACAGCCACACTTTATCACTGTATATCGTGGCTACTTCCTTAACAAAGGCACTTAAAAATATATAAAAGAAATGTTGCCTCGAGTTTAATTTGAACACCAGACCTCTCACACACTAAACTAGCGCGTAACTCCTGCACCACGGAGAAGTTATACGAAGAAAGCCTGAATAAAATCAAGTTATTCTAAATTTAGAATTGCCATTGCATTTTGGGTTTGTAATCTTTATGAATTTCGAGGTATTTTGTTCATGTTTTATAATTGATGTAAATAATTTAGCGAAAATCTTCTCACCAAAACAGTCCGACATGTAGAATCTATATATTCCACTACTCGACAGTCAGATTTATTTGTGTAGTATTCGGTAATCGACATCGCTAAAAATAGCAGTTTCATTAATTAAAATCATATTCATCCGCGTAATTTTTGATTGTGCATTTATTGGCAATTCTATAAGCCAATGCTACTTTCAAATATTGAATGCGTTATAATTTGTTGGATATTTGTAACAAAAAAAAAATATATTTCTTCCTTTTAAATCGCTAGTTTTAAGCTGTTTAGAGAACTACTTGTTGTTAGGTTTGTCGTTAACCCGCTGTGTCAGAGGTTGATCTTCGATCAGAAAATACAACAATCGTTACAGCTTCACATTCAATCCGAACAGTGATAAATCGAATGCCGAGCTGAATGTTTAATTTCGGTATCTGTGCTTACTTCATAGACTTATTAAACCGAAGGAAACGAGTTTCTGAACAAAAAATCTTGCTTTCATAGCTATATATATCTAATATAAAATATATTGTTGCATTTACCGGAATATTTCTTTTCTAGGGGTATTTTCTTTATGGACCTTAATTTTTATTCTTAAAGTATCTGTTTTAAGATTAGGAAAATATGTGTTATAAGTTTTGTTTTCGGTCTCATATAATCATCCGCCGACTTTGATTAGTTCTATTCGTTTGCTTATCTTCTGAGTACTATATAATCAAGCAAAATAAAAATTCATAATGAGTAAGAATAAGAGTTGCTTTCTGTGCCGCATTTACCAACAAAACATTTAAATCAATAATTTATAATGCACATGATCGTTTTAATTTACATACAACTTTTTTATATTTGAAACAGAACTGTGTCTGTGGGTGATATGAATTCAAGCCAGGCGTACTTATCAGCGGGCCCAGCTGGAGAAACATGGGGTGGTGACAAACATTAAAATATGAAAGAAAATGTTGTTGGTTATGTCCTACTTTCATGAATGGAATTTAAAATGTTGCTCATTTTCTTACTTTGTGTGCGTGTGTGATAATTGTAAACAGACACTTATCTTAACATACACGTGTTGTACAGATTGCGAATATATTTAGTCAAAGAGATTTTTTAAGTAAAGTTACCAATGGTACATGTTGTTGTTGTTGTTGTTTTCAATGTTTTGTTATGTTTTTGTTAGTTTTCTTTTGGGGGTGGGGGTTGTTCTTGTGTTCTTGTGTTTCAATAATAGAAATTTTGTAAAACATGAAAAAACAATCATTTATAATTTTTTAAGTATATATAGTATGTATAAAGTAACCAAACTGGGCGCGGTTTCAGAGTGAGGGTTCAAATTCAGGGTGGAGCACGGAATTAGGGTGGGCGCCCCTAGAATTTACAAGTTAACCCTCAATAACGACTTGTTTTAATGATTCCCATGTTTAATGTTTCCTATAGAAAAGAATTGAGTGTCTTGCTGTTCTTTCATGTCTTATGTTTAATGTTCTTATAGAACAAAATGAGTGTTTAATGTATCAAAAATGGCACCGGAATGCACCACTTACACGTAAATGTTTACATTTTGGAGCCGTATCCTCATAAATGTGAAGCTTATCCTCTCCCGTCCCTTTGTACGTGTAATGTCACTTATACAAACACTATGCTCTGCTATTATTGTTCTTAATGTGTCAGTTTTGACTTAATAAACATATTATTATCATGTAATTGTTTATTTATTTATTTATTAATTCATTTGTAATGTTTTACTGCTCCCATGCCTTATATAATGAATATCATGGCAATGTTTTACATGTATTCCTATCCATGCCTTATATAATAAATGTCATAGCAATGTTTAAAATATGTCTCGTGTCTGATGCAATGCATTAATTTTGGATGATATACACGTGCTCTTACTCCTACCTTATATAATGTACATCATGGTAATTCATACTCGTGCTTTATATAATTTACACATGTTATACAGGACATGGCGATCTCTTGCACGTATTCCTACTCATGCCGGATATAATGCAAAAATATTGTTCTATTGCTGGACATTTAATGACAAACAATATTATTTCACTATATATCATTTTGTACCCAGACTCAGTCATATTGTTACCATACAAAGTTATTTTATAACAAGACTGGTTATATTATCATCATATTTGTTTTAAAAAAAACTAGACTAAGTTTAATAGCCTTCAAAATGTACAACCAAGTTACATATTAAATCCAATTGTTATATATTGCTTTATATTTTTACACTATACTGCATGAATTTATCTCGGGTCTGTTTCAAACAGAAAATCATATATGTTAATCATTAAAAGCGTAAAACCAATGACAGTAAATGTGTAACAGAGATACAAAGAAAATGTAAATGTAAAGCAAAATAACATAATTATTAAATGTAATAGCAAAACAGGTATTGCAGTCATTCTTTGTAATCATTTTCTATACAAAATTATACAGTATTATAAGCTTGGTTAACCAAGTGTAGAGGGTTTTTTTAAATATATTTTCTTACAACAAAAATTGTTGCTATTTATTGCAATGCCCAGACAAGAATCAGTCTGATCGGTAACTATCCGGACAGTAGGCTATCGTCCGTTGACTAATACCATCCCGGGCTGTAAGCTAATGCTACTTATTTTAATAATATACATGGCATCCATAAATAAATTAATTGAAATTGATTGATTACATTACAACAATAATGGGGTAAAAGAGCATATTGGCAACCGGAGGAGTCGATGCTAATTCGAGAGACATGTCTTTTTGTTGTTGTTGTTGTTTTTATTATACCAAACCAACATTTTAATGTAATTTTTCAACGCTATGACAGCAATTCATCATTGAGTGTGATCAGGGTAGAGAACTATAACATAACTCTTTCTTTAGTCTATACAGATTACTCGCCCCTGGGGAATAATGCAAAAACAAATTGACTGGGTGTTACTTATTTCGAAGATGATAGATCGAAATAACACCATGTCACATCAAGTTCATCCAATCGAGATACAGCAATTTTTCATATGACAACAATTTTCTTTACTTGCTATGGCAGTAAACGCACTATAATAGTAAGAAACATTTATCAAATTGAGCTCTAAATTTAAATCTAAAATAAATTCAATATAATCCTACCATTAATCATGTACAATCTGAATGCATATTGGTTTCCCAAAATTACCAATAGACCATTGATACAATCGAGTTTTAAAGTTTGAAGGCCTTGTTTCTCGAAATGGTAAAAAAATGCAGTAGGCTCATTGTTATATTTAGTCGGCGATTTGTGAACTCAACAGACGGTAAGCGATTGATTGATTGATTGATTGATTGATTGATTGATTGATTGGGTTATGTAACTCCGACACAGTATAGATCATATGGCGACGTCCTAGCTTTACTGGTGGAAGAAGACGGCGGTGAGAGGCAGGAGGTTTGAAGTCAATAACCTTAATCACTCGGGCGCCCCTTGAAATATATTGTTATTGTTTTTTAAGATATTTCATTTTGTTTTATACACTTTTTTGAGACTGTTGTCCACATCACGATAAATGGAGAAATATTGGTCACTTATGATGATTTGATAGGCAACCGTGTATTTAGTATTTGAATAGTACATATTGCTCTAAACATAGATGGTTTTTTTTGGCTCCTAAATTGTGATAGTTAAACAAAAACATTTATTTATTAACCACTACGAACACTGTATGTTATTTATCGCTTCTTATGTTTCAAACATAATAAATGAAAAATTCCAACATGTGAAATTTACATTTTTATACTGTGCTTGAAATGATTTATGACGTAAATAAAAGTTTTTTTTATGCTATTTGTTTTACAAAACTCACAAAAATATGTGTATGGTGAGTATTTAAGTAAGTATTATAAAATTTAACTATTTGTTTCCTCTAGTAAGTATTTAACGTTCACATTTTATCATAAAAAAGTCAATGTTGAAGTGAATTAATGCGAATTAAATGGAAAAAGATAATTTTATATTAATACTAGTATTTATTTTACCTATTAGAACGGTCATACAACAGAGTTCAACCTTACAGGGACTCCACAGATGGGAATCTGACATATCTGGAAATAATTTTTCGAGATTTCTGCTCCATTTGATGTAGGTTGAGTGCAAGCTCATTCACTCACTCAGGTTTTCCAGATAAGTTAGTCTAATTGTGAAAAATGAGCGTCGCAACGCTTATCACTCAAATTTGATATCTTGCATATCTTTCCCATAAGTGTCCAAGCTGATCTATTTAAGATTTTTTTTTTATTTTATAATTCTAGGCTTTTGTACCTTAGTTAAATGTTTTTGTTGGCTCTAAAGTCTTGAGTCTTTAAATAACGGTTGACCTCCCCACCCCCTCTCTCCCATTATTTGTTTGAAGATTAATTTATAAGCAGTTGGTATTTGTTATATCTTATAGATAGACAAGTCAATATTTGGACCATTAAGGTCTCCTAGTTTGATAAGTATTGGTATTTATTTTCTAATGAATACAAGCTACTGCCAGTGATCTAATGTATATCGCATTAATGGGTTTCCAATACGTTTGAGGCATGACGGGACTAGAAATATTTTTTTTTCTTCAGAGATTTATGTACTAGTGGATGTAGGTATGGATAAATAACAGGTATGTAAATATTCAGATCATTCCTTCAATCAATTTATCCAAAAATCCTCATTTATATAGTGCAAAATGACTGAAAAATGAAAAGCGTTTCAATGCCTTTCACTCAAATTGTGCTAAGAATCGCTCAAAAAGTTTAGTTCCCTTTTAATATTGAGCATATTTAATATTAACCGTTGTATACTTTTCCTATTTTATTAATTTCATTTGATCTAAGCAAGATTTTCATGTTTTATGTTCATAGGTTTTTTGGCTAATGTGGAGGTCCTTTAATCATGGTTCAATAAGTTCATTTTTTCGTTCCTCTGACATTTATTATTCATGAATACATTTTTGTTACACAACTTTCAATGTCGTTAAAAAGTGAAGTAGAAACTGTTAAACCCTAAAGGAAAATATGTGACCATAAATTATAAGATATAAAAGTGGTGTTCACTACCAAACCACAGCGGACCATTACGACAGAATGTCGTCAAAGAACATGCAAAGATTTTATGGCTTACATTTTTTTGTGATAGTTTGTTGCTTCAAAATAGGTGAGTGAATATTGTCTATGAATGCTTATATTGCTTAAGTTTATGTGTGTGTATTTTTTCCACCATTGTTTCATTTGTTATGTCAACCTTCAAAGCAATTATTATTTCATCTAAATATGTGATTTAAGTATAATGCTAGAAGGGAAAACGAATTTGGTCTTAAACATTTATTTGTAAATGTTATCAATTAATTGAATGAGTGCACGAAAAACATGTCTTGTAATTAAATGCATTTTCAGTAATAGATACCAACCCTTTGTTCAGTTCATGACAGAAAGCGCTCACTTTAATTTTATGTCATATTTTGTTTTTTTGTTTTTAGTTTTTTTTTTGTTTTTTTTTTTCCTTTTTGCAGCATAATTCATATTGATTGCATGATTGATTACATGTCGACATGTGAAAAAGGAACACTATAACTTTTTCTTTGTTGATTATATAATGCAATCAAATAAAATGACTGTATGATTTTACGTCATTACAGGGAGTGGAACATGTGACAACTTGGGTAACGTGTATTATATTAGCAACGAAGCTTATTACAATTGGTATGTTGGAAACAGCGATAGCAACTGGAGCAATAGCTCATTTTGGGGAGGTCACGTTCAAATTCCTTGGAAAGAAAAGATCAACAAAAAATGCTCAAAAGCACCATACCATTATTTTGCTGTGTTAAAAGGTAATGGTTACTATATTTATTTTATAGGGGAAAAACGATATATGCATCATTTAAGAGTATTTTTGTTCCTATAATTCGGGCACGATAAACAGAACTTTCGTCAGTTCTAAAAATACAAGCACGGTCTATTAAAAAAATAACACAGAAAAAACATACTAGGTACTACTGCAAGCGATTAACCAAATAATTACTACGTGTATTAAACTTATATAAATGCGCGTTATTGTACAAAGTGAATTCAACAAGTGGGTTCGAAACCTAGTGGAAACTCTTTTTTCTTTCAAGTTTTAATTTCTTATTAGACAAAATAGAAATATTATTACGCATATGAACTTTAGGGTATTGTAGTTTTGTGTCTCCTAAAATCTGTTAAAATATTCATGATGTTAATACATTTGTAATAAGAAATATAATGAGATATGAGAATAAATGAGATGAAGATACTTTGGTTTAAAGCCACTGACCTCCAGATGGTAAAATGAAAAATATGAAATAAAATTTCAAGTAAACAGTAAATACTGATCAAGTTAGATTGATTGTATAAATCCATCATCACTGACACCTTAAGTCAAGAAAGAATGTTGACAAAAGCGTAAATATCTCGGGTTTTTCTTTTCCATAATCTACTACGTTAATAACGCAGTAGCCAATATAAATCATTTAACGCGGTCACGTGTCACAACAGTGGTCCGGAAAAATCCCAGTATCCAGTATGCCCGGGATCGTTTCTAAATTTTCGCCATTGAGTAGGCCCATATCACAATTCAAGCTAAAGGTTAAATTGATAAATTGGTCATCATTTATATGAAATAATTATTTAATTATAAATTTAAGGGCCACGAATTACTTAAAATATAAAAACAAACGCAATACTGGTATTCCTATATGTTTGATAAAATCCCAGATTCCGTGCGTTCCGGAGCACAGGTCGCGATATTGTCCTGTACGATCACCTGATACTAGAAAAAAAAGAATTCCGTGGTATAATAAAAGAAACTATTTCCCGTTGGTGGAAAAATAAGATCAATAAAGTTAAAATATGAACATTTTGAAGTGTCATTTCGTTTTCTTTCAACTATGTAATGTTTTTGAGGGGGGATTTTGAAATATTAGCAAGACGGCAGTTTGTCTGCTATCTTCTGGAGGTCAGCTGCTTTAAAGGGACAATGATAAATAATCGATCGCATTACATGCATTATGTAGTTTTTTTATGAATAATACTAAGAAGGGAAAAACAACTTTTTGAAGCCTGTTAGCCCTCTGCCATGAAGTAGGTTCCTTTAGAGCTTAGTGCTGTACCGATTGAGCTATTGCCATATTTAATCCTCACTTTTACAATTATCAGTCAAAAGTTCAATCAATCAGGACATGCAACATTTTATTTACCCATATAGATGTATTATTAAAAAGGACTGTTCCAAACTATTAATATATATGAAGAAATTTCTGTTTAACGTTGCTCAGATTATAGTATTTTATAAAGAGGTTATACTTAGGTCATATGGAGATGTTCCAGCTAAACTGGTGGAGGAAGACCTCCGGTGCCCTTCCTTCCGTGCATTATTTCAGGCACGAACGGGCATCTGTGTAGAAGCTAGTTGGATAGCTTCCTCACATGAAAGAATCCAAAGATTCGAACCCACATCGGTGAAGGCCAAGTGGTTTGAAGTCAATGACATTAACCACTCGGCCACGGACGCCCCATTTTTTTTTTTATTTTTAGATAGTGAAATCTATGTATGTAAACCCCTGTTAAAACAGATCAATACTACATATGCATACAAGAACGTTTCAAAATTAAAGAACAAGGTATTAAGCTAGAAACAAGTAATTACATATAAACGCACGATAGATAAAATACTAAATCTGTTTCTTCATATTAGAGGAGCACGTGGATATAGCGGATATAGGTGAAGATGTCGTTACAGCGGAAATTTTCATATGGAATCAGACTGATGAATGCATTAGAAATTCCACGGTAGAAATGAGAAATTGTAATGGTCACCTTCTATACAGATTTACATGGAACTACGACATTTACCAAAACACTTTGGTTTGCTTTGGTATACTTTAGTTTTGTTTCCTTTATAAAAATAATACATTGTAAAACATGATATCTTATGATAAACTCCTTTAATAATCATAAATACTATTAACTATTCTTATATGTCAAATGTAATATGTAAATAAACACAGGTTTATTGGTAATGCCTCGGGTAACAGTATTTTACGAGGGGTAATATTGTTACTGTTACTCACAAACCAATGTGTTATTCATTTTATTGCCCCGAACAAATACTGTGATTTTCTGAAAGTGTCAACTAAATGTAATTGTAACAAAATTAAACCAAGAGTAACAATAACTGTTTAAACTGTCCTTACCTTGCAATTTATAAATGTACTGTAGGCCCACTTGAGGAGTTATTTTTAGCTCACCTGAGCTAGCTCAGGGTGAGCTTTTAGGATCGTTGAATGTCCGTCGTCCGTCGTCTGTCATACTTGTTCGTTAACACTCTAGTGGTCATATTTTTGCCTAAATCATCATCAAACTTTGTCAGGATGCTTATCTATGTAATAGCTCGGATGAGTTCGAACATGGGTTATCTCGGATGAAAAACTAGGTCACAGGAATTAAAATAGAAAAACCTTGTTAACATTCTAGCGGTCACATTTTTGCCTCAGTCGTCATCAAACTTGGCCAGGATGCTTATCTAGGTAATAGCTCAAATGAGTTCAAACATGGGTCATCTCGAATAAAAAACTAGGTCACAGAGCTAAATATAGAAAAACCTTGTTAACACTCTAGTATCGAAATATCCTGAAAATTGGTTTGAAAGTCTGTTTTGAAGATTTCTATGGTTAGTTTGTATTTGGGTCACCTAAGGTCAAAAACTAGGTCACCGCCCAAATATGAAAAAAAAATCTTGTTACTCTAGTGGACACATTTTTGACTCTCGGATGAAAAACCAATGAAAAACTAGGTCACATGAGCTAAAAGTAGAAAAATCTTGTTGACACTCTAGTGGCTACGCTACTGTTTTAATCCAATTATCCTTGAAATTGGTCTGAAAGTTTGTTTTGATGTTTTCTAGGTCAAGTTCGAATATGGGTCACATTGGGTCAAAATCTAGGTCACACTAGTCAAATATGAATAATCCTTGTGAACACTAGTGGTCACATTTTTTGACTCACCTGTCATGAAACTTGGTCTGAGAATGCTTGTCTAGGTAATTGTTCGGATGAGTTCGATGGGTCAGGTGAGCGATCTAGGGCCATCTTGGACCGGTTGTTCTTTTATTCTTTAAGTAAGTGAGGATATATACCAGTCATAAACATACAATAAACTATATTTTATTTAGAAAACAAAACACAAACCCATTTATACGGTTATGATATCTGAAATCTGATCCTTCTGTATCCAGAATGTTCGTCAAAGTGCATTTACAAAATATCGATGGTATTCTATGTTTGTACACCATATCTGTACTGTTTCATTGATTAAAAGTGTTAAATATTCCTTTGTTGCAAAGTTTAATCGTCTGCATGTTTTAGTTTGACACTAATTATTCCCATTGCAATTACTTCCGATGAAAACGGATGTTTACTTTTTAAGTATTCAACAAAAAGATGTTTTATTCGCAAAATCACTGCAGGGTGCAAACAATTAAATGTTATAGGTTTCATAATCACTCTGGTGATGCCCTATCGTGGTGAACTTTGAAAATAAGAATGAATCGAGAAAAAACTGGCGGCCATTTTATTTTATTTCATTTAAAAAATAGACCACGTGACCAGATGTTATACTGTAAAAAAGGACTGTACAAATATCATAGTTCCGTGGCTCACTTGCATTAACAGTAAGAACACCACCTATGGGAAATTAACATTACAAAAAAAGTGAGGGGTAATATACTTAAGAACAACGGAAACGCACGCCCGCATTATTTAATATTTCACGCGTTTCGACAGTAATAGTGTGAAATTATTGTCGTTATTATTATAGTATTATTGCGCGTTACGCATTCAAAAGGGTGAATACTAGTCGTCAGTCGTGTTTAATGAATCGTGACTTAACTCAATATGTATATTGTAATGTGTATAGAGGGTCATTCTACCAGACGATTTCACAGAGACACGTTGTATAAATATTTTACACTCCAAATTAGCACGTGGCAGCTGTTGCGACTTGGGATGGAAGAAAGCAGTATTTTATCGAGTTTAGGGTCTTTGTTAGATTCTAGATTGCAGACAATTGAGAAGAAAATATACGAAATATCACAAAATCAAATTTCGGCGTGTACTAGTGGTACTTATGTTTTCAAGAAAAAAGGCCACGAGCAACAGTTTATGGTGAACGCTAAAGTTATGGAAAAAATGAGACAAGCAGACGGTTATCTTGCCCCCATTACTGAGGAATATTCGAAATCGTCTGCTAGCAGTGCCAGAGAAAAGATTTCAGAAGGTATGGACATTTTGTCACATCGTCAAAAATGTCTAAAATTAGCCGACAGTTCAGAGCATGGTTGGCGTGTCGTACAAGAGTACGAGTCTCATCCATTTGCGGAAAACTCCGACGATGAGAAGAAAATCTACAAGGCACAAATTCAAGCAGATAGGAATGTTCGCCAGGAACGTCGAGTACGAGCTAGACGTTTTTTACTGTACCGTGCTACTAAAGCGCCGCCAGCTACAGATAGTCATCCTCCGAATTAACAGACATCAAACAGGAAACCAGGGCTATGCTTCAAGAGTGGGAAACCCGGGCATTGGCGGGCAGAGTGCCGCATGGACTTGCAGGCTGATAAGAATGGCAATACACAGATAAGTATAAATTATGGTTCATTTTTGTTAAATGAAGTTGAGCAGTCTGATAACTTTAGTATTGAGAAAATAAAGTTAAGCTATAAATGCTCTAATGATTTGATAAAGAATGTTTCACATACGTATGACAACGATAACATTTCATTTTAGATAAGTAGTGTCTCCGGTTGGGAGATTGCATAATTGCATTAAGCACTGGCAAGAGGCGGAGCCAGGTTAATATATTTTAAGTGTAGTTTCAGAAGGATATAAGTTGCCTTTTAAAACGTTACCAAAATCTGTTGAACTTACAATTAATAGGTCTGCCAGAGAAAATGCTGTTTTTGTTTCGAGTATGATTCGAACCCTTCTCACTAAAGGTTGTATAGAAAAAGTTGCAGAGGCACCTTTTGTGGTAAACCCGTTAACTGTTGCTTATAATAGGCATGGTAAACCGAGGTTAGTCTTAGGCTGCCGACATTAACCCAGATTTATTCAAGTACAAATTTTGTTATGAAAGTCATGACTTGGCGAGCCAAATCTTTTCAAAAGGTGATTTTCTGTATACTTTTGATATTAAAGGGGCGTATCATCATATTATGATTTTTCCCCAACATGCTACTTATTTAGGGTTTTCATGGACAGAATTGGGACAGAAGAGATATTTTGTGTTTCGGGTTTTGCCGTTTGGTATATCTACCGCCTGATATATATTTACGGGTAGTAATCAAGATATGGAATAATTTGGGGATGGAAATCATTTTGCTTTTAGATGATGGTTTAGGTGGAGCTAGTTCTCTTGAGATGGCCAGGGAAAACAGTATTTTTGCTAAAAAAGATTTGATTAGTTTCGGTTTTCTGTTAGCCGAAGATAAGTGTCAGTTGGAGCCGACCCAGCAAACTATTTGGGTAGGCTATTTTTGGAATACATGTGAGGGTTTGCTGAAAGTAACGCAAGAAAGAATAGATCGGACTGAATCATTATTACAGTTTATTATTACTTCTGTATGCAAGAGCGTAGTTTTGTTTTCGGTCAAAAAGGTAGCATGTTTAACGGGTCAGTTGATATCGATGATGAGTGTTTTTGGTTCTGTAGTAAGACTCAGAACCAAATATTTATATGAATGTGTAAATAGCAGAGTAAGCTGGAATGCTGCAGTCAAAATAAGCAGTGGTGCATTTGATGAGCTTATTTATTGGAATACACATTAGAAATTTGAACAAGGGTTCGTTATTTTCTGAAATAGGTGATACGGCATACGTCTTTGTTGACGCCAGTGGAGCTGGAAGTTGTAATTATGCAAACGTCTTTGTTGACGCAAGTAATGTAGGTTTTGGGGGTTACATACAGGGTATTGCAGACAGCGATGTTATCGGTTCTTGGTTAGAATCCGAGAGCATTTTGAGCTCCACCTGGCGTGAGCTTGAGTCTGTATATAGGGTAGTACACTCAAATTTACCTTGTCTCCATGGTAGAGAAGTGTTGATAAACACAGATAATAAAAATGTGTGTAGTGTGTTGCAAAATGGTAGTAGCAAACCACAATTGCAAGAGATAGCGTTAAAGGTAGATAAATTGTGCGATGACAAACAAATTAATTTACATTCTCGTTGGTTACCAAGAAAAAATAATGTTGAAGCTGATTTTCTGAGCAGATGTTCGGACAGTGATGATTGGTCAGTTGTTGACTGGATTTTCAAAGTATTAGATGATAAATGGAGAAAGCATACCTTTGGCCGTTTTGCGTGTCATTACAACACTAAATGTAAACCCTTTAATTCAAGATACTGGTGTCAGGGTACACCAGGTATAGATGCTTTTGAGCAACTTTGGGTCGGTGAGAACAATTGGTTTGTTCCACCGCCAAGATTAATAGAAAGGTGCGTCAGTAAAATTAATAGCGACAAATGTAGTGGTACTTTAGTGGTGCCATGTTGGCATTCGGCACTATTTTGGCCATGTCTTTTTCCGGCAGGGAAACCAGCGAGCTTTATCAAATATGTATTTATGTTTCAGCCTGGAGTTCTTACGAAGCGTGGTTTTGGCAGAAACGACGGCCGTTGAATTTTAGATTAATAGCTATAGGATTTTGATATGTACAGGTGTGTGTTATATTTTGCGTTTTCCTTCAGGTTTAAACTTGAGACGGTGCATTGAGGATGAGGTACAGAAATCAGGCGTTTCATACAGTTCTTTTAAAGATACCGCTGGGAAGATGACTGATTATCTTGTTAGCTCTAAAAGGGACAGTACAGTGAAAAGTATTATTATTATTTTCTGAAATGGGAAAAATATATTAAATCAAAGGGAGGCAAGAGTGTTCCAGCTTCGCCAATTCTAATAGCTATGTACTTAACTGAGTTAATAGATAAAAAGTGTTCTTATGCCATGGTTTTTTCTACGGTCTACGGAATTAAATGGGCTCATTCACTCCGTAATCTACCAGATCAAACTTGTTTATAAAAAACTTATTAGAAACATCTAAGCGTCTGTATTCTAAACCGGTCAACAAAAAAGAACCAGTTTCTACAGAAATGATTACTGAACTTTGTGCAAAGTATGCAAACAGTATTGACATTTTCGTAGTACGAGATTTATGTATGATTTTATTGGGTTATGTTGAATTTTTAAGGTTTGATGAGATACGAAATCTCCGTTGTAATGACATTACTTTTCATGACAATTATTTTTCTTTGAAAATTAACAAAAGCAGAACTGATCAGTATCGTTTTGGCTCAGAAATTGTTATGTTTCTTTGAAAATTAACAAAAGCAGAACTGATCAGTATCGTTTTGGCTCAGAAATTGTTATTGCAAAAGGGGTTTCTGAAGCATGTCCATACGTAATGCTACAACGGTATTTAAGAATTTCAAAACAATGTATAAGCAGTCCTAAATTTTTATTTCGTCCTGGTATACGGTCAAAAGGTAATGGTTGTCTGATTTATAAAGACAAATGTTTGAGTTACACTCGAGCAAGGGAAACTTTGTAACACAGGTTGAGAGAGGTAGCAGGAGATTTGAACTTGGGATTGCATTCCTTACGGTCTGGTGGTGTAACTGCTGCTGCTAATGCAGGTGTGAATGATCGGTGTTTGAAACGACACGGTCGTTGGAAGGTTGACAGTAGTAAAGATGGCTATATTGCCGATTCTTTGGACAGGAGATTAGAAGTATCTAAGCTTTTAGGATTATAATACTTTTTGTTGTTGTTTTACAATCCGATACAACACCAGTCTTTTTTATTTTCTAAACGTTCGTCTGGCCTTGCATATGGTGTTGTGTTGTTATTTTAGTTTAGCAAAGACTTAATATTTCACGCGTTTCGATAGTAATAGCGTGAAATTATTGTCTATCGCGTTACGCATTCAAAAGGGTGAACACTGGTCAGTCGTGTTTAATTAATTGTGACTTAACACAATATGCATATTGTAATGTGTAAAGAGGGTCATTCTACCAGACGATTTCACAGAGACGCGTTGTATAAATTTAAAAAAAAGAGTAGTTAATGTAATCACTATTAAGTTAATTCATATGTTTGATTTTGTAACAAAAACATACGTCGTCGCAAGATGAGGTCCAACATTAGCGAACCGACACTTGACAAATGGACACAGGTTTCCACACGATGGTTTTTCCTGGGCGAGTCGGAACGCACTGCGAGCCAATGTAGCATTATCCGATTTCGGCAAAGACGTATGTTTTAAGATAATGAAGGCAATTTTTTAGGCAATTGTAGTCATTTTTAGTGTTTTAAATGGTTGTATAATGTACAAGAATAATCGCATTTTCTTTTAATTATAGTTAAACATTTTGCAATAACTAAGATTTGTTAAGTTTGAATGTGTAGATTTTCATGTTTATTGGAAATATTTTTGCGTAAATCTGTTTGCATGAATGTGATAAAATATTAGCATTTGTAATTTTGAATTGTATAACGCCATATACTAAGAATAGTTAAAGTTTGAATGAAAATCCTTGCTAAAAAACAATAATTCATGTTGTAACAAACTACTTTCGGCTTCCATCTCGTAATAAACGTTCGTCTGGCCTTGCATATGGTGTTGTGTTGTTATTTTAGTTTAGCAAAGACATGCATTTTATTACATGAAAACAAAACACTAACAACTCCATTAGATATATATATCATAAAAAACGCAAACTTATCGACTGAAAATAATTCAAAATGTTTAAAATTAATTTATACCAGTAAATCAAAGAACCTAATATGAAAATCCCAAAATCACACTTTTTCATCACAGTAATGAAAACTTATCAAAGGCAAAAACCAAAATAAAAAAATCCAAAACAAAGTCACTCATAAATGTCTATTCGTAATGTCACCGTCGGAATCTTTAGAAACGACAATGTCCTCCATCAGGGTCTCTTACAGATGTACGTCGCCTCATATACCTTACAGCGGGTAGTCGCCTGTGTAATCTGACGCCATTCGTCCTGTAGTGCGAAAACGCTGGTGAAACCGAGCAATTCTAGACACATGAACACCAAAACGGTTGGCGCTTTGTTTATTAGATAGACCAGACTGAATCTGTCCTAAATCTACCCAGCGGTAATTTCTTCCATTGCATACAATTTGCTTGCAAGTCTCCAGTAGTATTTGAAATTTAGCACTTTTATAGAGGAAAAGTGTGAATATGCAATTTCCATGTTAGCTTTTACGATTTCTAAAACTGACCATTGGCATAGTTTAATATTCATTCTCATAAATATTTTTATTGCTCATTTGTGTCT
The DNA here is from genome assembly GCF_026571515.1 of Ruditapes philippinarum. Classification (NCBI taxonomy): domain Eukaryota; kingdom Metazoa; phylum Mollusca; class Bivalvia; order Venerida; family Veneridae; genus Ruditapes; species Ruditapes philippinarum. Next base: position 260,863 of record NW_026867304.1, on the reverse strand, counting down.
AACATTCCTAGAAAGGTGTGAAAAACAAGTTAATAAGAAACAGTTTTGAAAAATGAATGATTTCATTTCATAAAATAACCATGAATTAGTTTGTTCTGTTTTCTATTGTGATCTTATCACAATTAACTAAAAGTGTTACTTTTGATTTTTTTCGGATACTGTCTTTACTATGCAATTACTTCATTAAAATGTTATCATTTTTCATAACTTTGGTATCTAAATGACCGGAATGCATTCGGATTTAAAAAACTGTGAAAAAATATTTCAAAGAAAAATATTTTCCTTGTTAAAATGAAATTATCCCGACCGTGCGTTTTCATTGTCCTTAATTATAATAGAAAATGAAAAATGTTAACATCTCCAACTCTGATATATTCTAGGCTTATAGACAATTGAATGATGTAAATTATAGAGGTAATACCCCGGTCACATATTCACGGAATACGCCCACGGGAGAGCCACGGATTTATTCCGGCATCATCCGTAGCTACCCGTACCGGTCAGTAGCTCTCCGTATTGTAACGTAATCAATCGTAGTAGTCCTTGTCTATCCGTGGCGATCCTTGACAATTTTTGAACATGCACAAAAATTTGCTACGGAAAAAACAACCGTAGCGTATCCCTGCTAGTCCGTATTAAACCGTAATGATACGTACTGGTCCGTACTTAAACCGTACTAGTCCGTGCTGATTCGTAGCCCACCAACTTCTCAAGGATTTCCACGGTTTGGTACGGAGAACTACGTATTTGTACGGTTAGCCTACGTATAAGCTACGGTTTTAATACGGATTAATACGTCATTGTCACGGAAAGCAACGATCGTAATACGTTGTATTACGGTGAGGCATGGATTAATATACGGTTTATTGCGTTGCAACACGAAACGGTACGAAATCGTACGGTCCAACACTGTTTAGTGATGAATTTCGTATCATGTTCTTTTTCAAGGGTATAAATACGACCTTCTTGTTAAAAAGACATATTCAATAAATGATAATTGGCATTTACTGGCTGCAACTTTATACTGAAATGGCTCAGAGGTAGTGGTCGAGCTGCTTGATGGCATGCATAGAGGTAAAAAAATATATTAATATCGTACTACAATTCATAAGAAATAGAATAACCTTTAATGTTATTTTACAAACATTGGATCGTGATATTGGAGTAAATTTGTACATAAAAAGAAGTCTCTCATAAGCCTCTGACACTGGCAAGCTTTTTAATATTTTCTAAACATAAACATTCACGATTATTAATGTAATTGTAAAATAAACAGCAATTTTAAATTAAAAGAGAAGGAACATTTTTCATTAATGATAAGTAGTCCATATCTAATCAGGTAAGAGAAGACAGAGGAGATGGGGGACTAGAGATGGGCTTTTCCGAAGACCCCTTCATGTTCAGTATGGGGCTCTCATGGCCGAACTTGTTGAGGATCCTGCGTCCTTCAAGAAATTCACTTTATTCGGATCTGATGTGTCTCGGGGGTCGGACGCGATTAGGCCGAATCCTCTTCGACAAAATCATTGAACTCTGCAATTCGTTTTCTAGGTGTTCTTTTCTTGTGAGGCATTTTGAAAATGAGCATGCAAGAGGTTGTGGACGGATGTATTAGGTCCGTATAGATCCGTGGCAATTCGTTCTTCTCCGTATCAATTCGTTCTTCTCCGTATCAGACCGTACTTATTCGTACTAACCCGTGCTTATACCGTAGCAGACCGTGGTGTATCCGTAGTGCGTCCGTCCTGATTCGTGTCGTTCCGTATCAAACCGTGATTGTCCGTAACAATCCGTGTCTCTCCGGGTGCTTTTGGTGGAAAATCCGTCGGACTCCGTACTCATACCGTTGTGTGTCCGTACTGGAACCGTAGCGGACTACGGAATTTCATATTTCCGTAGTAATCCGTGAACGATTAGATAGTAGCTCTTCCGTGGCATTATCCGTGAATATGTGACCGGGGCTTTTGCACAAGCTCTTAAGTAGATATTGTACATGTATAATATCTATAAAGTCAAATTCTACTGTCAAAAAATCTTAAACTTTTCATTAATTATATTGCAGATAGAGTATATACGGATTGTAAGTATTATGTAAAATTATTAAATGATATTTTCTAACATTAAACTTATGTTCAGATAGTTATATATATTTCTTAAAACATTCTTTATATATTACAGAGATTTTTAATACTGCACGATTGTAACGTCTTTTTTCATCAATTGGATAGTTTTGATGTGTATATGATCTTTATACATGGCTGCAGTCGATTGAAGTAATTTCATTTTTTCTCTAATAAAAGAAATTTGCAGCATTATGAATTCGATATCTAGATTCCTGCTAGCTTATATGTATAAAAACGGTTATTTGCAATATAAACTTCACCTAGTGACTTGGGTTATATATACAAACAACCGTTCATGTAGGACCATATAACTTACACTGTAACAACACCATACAATTTATATTATTTAAACATTTCTGCGAAAACGGGAACAAACAATCGACACAATCACGTAAAGTTAAAAGTGAACACTATTGTTGAAAGTTTTTACCAAAACCGGTTAATATAAATATGAATAACGATGAACAAATATTATTTTCAGCTTGCCAGTCATCAGAGTTTGTTTACTCTGCTGGAAACGTGACAGATAGGTTCCTAAACTTGTCATAATCATACATACAGCTTGGATGGTTAGACGCTCATCAAAACGGGAAACAGTATGTGCTGCCTGATTATGGCGACGTAATTGAAGTTTTCGAAGAATGTGTCGGTATCAATAATTGGTATCGCGACATTTTCTTTCTGAAAGGTACATTGATAAAATAGTCAAGTACTTACGACAAATATGATCCTTATTATTAGTACTTACTTTACAAATGAACGAAGTAAGAAATAAATAGTAATGTTAATATCATCATGCACATGTATGTATATAATTATCATTATCATATGCTTGAAATTTAATGCTGATTTTTTGTTATTGTCTTCTTTTTTCAGGTAATCGCCGTCAAGTATCCTCTTATATCCACGTTTATTCCTTTTATAGTCGCCGAGGGACGTTGAAACGTCAATTTTACATTTCCAACTGTATAATAAAAATGCCTTATTACTCTCAAGAAATTATTTATTTTCAGAGAGAATGTCTCTAGATATACCAGAGAACATTCCTGTTAAGTATACAGTTTGCTATGTTTACAAAAACAACTATAACAATTACGATTACTCTGTTGATGGGGAATATTATTATGAAGAGTATTGTGATCGTTACGTTTATGCAAGAAAATGTGATGGGAAAATCATGTTTGATGTATCAAATTTTCGATTTTATCATCATTTGTGTCTCAGTAAGTATTCTTTCAAATCAGACATAGTCAATTAAAGAATCTTGTCCGTATTGACATCGGCTTATTTCTGATAACATTGAATTAAACAAGTGTTTAACCTTTTCTTAACGTGTGTTCTACACTGAGGTTATAAGAGAAAAACATTATGGTGCCTTGCATACTAGGGACTCTTATCCTCTTTTTAATTATGAAAACATTTCGTGCAATTTCTAAAGTTAGAACTTTTTTATTGAAAATATCAAATATTGTATGTAATTAACTACTATTATTATTATTATTATATATTGTTAAAGTTTAAATTATAAATTCCGTTAAAATGTCAGACGAAAATAAAGATCAAAATAATAAAATTTCATGAAATATTTTAAAAATCAGAAAAGCCTTGGTGCTTGGAAGAAAATATTTGGTGTCCGACACCATTATCTGAATTTCTGATCATTTACACATAGGAGTAAAAAGTTATGTATAGTCGCCTCAATTTGTCATTGGACACAAATTTCCTTCTTTGTAAGGGATTCTAAGTCGTATATTAATGAAATATGATTTCACAGTAAAATCAAGGTTATAACCTTGCATTGTTTAACTCGGGGACCATATACCGCTTTTCATGGAATGACACGTCTGTGTCACATTGAAGGTTCCATGATAATTGCCGTATGAACACTTCAGCGGATGTTTATAGATTCAAAATTTCACCATTTTCATGTTTAAATGTTGAAGTCTGCTTAAGCCGGTGCTAGGGGATGTGGACAGAAACTTGCATTTTCCAGTACCGTCCACAAAAAGGCTCATTCAAACCGAGCCTGCAACATTATAAATTGTGCCGTGTTTGGCCTTCTAAGGGATTCTGTATTTCTCTTTTTTATTTTCCTATTATTTCATTTACTTATTTTGTCAGTCAATTACAACAATATGACTGTAATACCAGAAATAAAACATAAAGAAGACAGAGTCAGTGATGATAGAATTATATATAGACCATACATTCAGTTCAGATGTTCATTTGAGATGACTGACAATACAGAATACAAAGTGACATGGTAACAATCATTTTTATATTTGATTGAAAAAAATGATTGCAAATGGCAAAATGGGTTTAACGAAACAGTGGAACAATTCGTTGATTGTGAAGAAAAAATTTAGTGTTGAAAATATACGATGTTTTGTTTAAAAATGATAAACATGTTTTCTTAATTATGTAAATGATCACAATACTATGTATATAAAAAGATGATTCAAATTCTTTATTTCTCTCAGTGCATCATACACTGTCCTAGATACATCTCTTTCAAAAAGGTATATCAATGGAACACTGTGGAGTGAGACAGGATTTTCATCTAATCCGGATGACCTTGTATTAAGCGGAGATTCTTTAAATCAATTACGACTTGGATATGAGGTAGATAAAATAAGGGGCTAATTATTTTACTGTTTTTAAATCTGCCATAAATAATCAATATACATATTTGATATTATGTTCCTTAAAGATCGTAAATGTTGTCTAAATGTCCACACTTTAAAAAAAAACATTCCATGCTTAATGTTAGGTTGTGATACTGTGCTCCCGGTTATGTTGATTAAAATCTACAACAATATATATAACTTTTATCTTAAATATTTTAAACAAGATGAATACATTGAATCATTATTATTGCTACAAGAAGCAGAGCACCATACTGTAGAACAAGTTTGTAACAGCAGTGTAATTTCTTTCTAGAATAGCAATTCAAAATAACTTTTACTTCTCTTCAGCAACACCAGTCAAAAACAACCAAATTGTTTTTCACCCAAAGGGTGTTGCTTTTTAGAAGTTGTACTGTATTTTGAAGACTTGAGAGTTCACAAATAGTTGTTGCGTTCATTTCATTTCCTAAAAGAACTAACTTAACTATTGACGATATTGGGTACTTATTTTATAAATGTCTTTGAATAAGAGAATTAAACATTTCGTTTTAGGTGAAATGCGGTGTCATTGCAGATGGGACAATAGATGAAAAATTGAGCAATACCTTTTTCGCAGGTTGGAAGGTAATATATCAACTTTATAATTTGTATAAACATTAAATGAAAAATTTGTTTACAACTTTTAAAAGTTATGATTTAGGTATGTATTCCCTTCCGGGCATACTTAATTACGTATGCTGTGAATGTGATATGAATGGTTTACAAGGCATATTAATTTTTTGATACGCATACATGGCAAGAGTAATAAAATTGATAATAGAAAGATTATCGAGACACGACGCTAAAAGATTTAAATGGGGGAGCGTAACCCAGACTGCCGATTGTTTTGATGTTGTTTTGGTCTCTCTCTCTTGCATCAAATCAATTTCCTTTTCGTGATAATATCAAACCCCAGAAAAAATGAACCAATAAAAAAAGAACATAGAAACAAGATCATTATCCCTTTCCTTGTTATCATAATAAGTAAACCCCAATCAACAAGCATGCTCTATATTTATCCCCGACTTAGACCTGCATTCCAGTTAACACACTGTGCATTTATGGTTATACGATTTTACTCGGACACATTTTCAATAGAAAGGTCTCTAAACAATGATAAAATAATATCATCTTATGTATCTTATGTGGTCGGTACAGATTTCAGACACATCCAGAAGACTTCCAAAGAATGGTTATGCTATTATTGAAGTTGAACAGACAGTACCTTTAGGTTGTACATATACCAATACTGGAGAGGGAGTTTGCGAGGAAACGCTTTCACTTTTAGACATTAACCGTGAAATTGATGCATGCAAGGCTGGAATACACGTGATGAACGCTGATAATAATAAAACATCTTTCCATACAATAAAGGTTCGTAACAATAACATTACACATAACTTCTTGACGGTAGGTGCACAAAATTCTTTGCAGGTTATAAATGAATTATTCACTTTTTGATTTTTACGATTTGTCGATCATCGTGTTAAAGTAAATCTTTTTTAATGATGAATTATATGATATTTATTTCTTTTGCAAAATTTTATTGTCAGCTGCCTCGCCAATGAATAAGAAAATATATGATGATGTCATGATAATGGTTTAAATGTAAAGGCCCTGTCACAATAGACTGCTCTTTCACTGCGTTTGCATGTGGGTGTTAATTTTAATAACGCGCTGCGAGATCGCAAGAACAAATGTGATATTTTTTATGACATGGAAACTTCACGGCGTTTTAACGGCGGTCATGGCGATGTTACATAGCCTCCACGGCGTTTCAATTGGTGATTCGTTCCATTCGGATTGCACTTCTACTGCGTTATTTGCGCTTCCACTGCGCTTTTACGGCACCCTTTCGGCACTCAAACTGCGCTGAAATCGTAGAGCTCCTTCAAAGCGCCTTGCGCACACAGTATTAGTGCGGTAGAGACGCCGCACAATCTTCGTACAAGCGCCGTGGATAACCACCGCGTTCATTCGGCATTCCTTTTGCGCTTTCACGGCGCTCATATGCGTTGTAGGAGATGCTACAGAGTTATTAATGTGTCATAACTGCGATCCCACTGCGCTTTTATCAGAACGTCGAGTGACAGCGTTTGTTTTGAGCATGCTCAAAATGCGCGCCGTTGGTCGGAGTTCTCTGCGAATCCACTACGATGCTTGAGGCGATGCTGTGTCGAGCTGTGGCGATGTTTGCGATCTTTCTGCGCTCATCTCAAGCATTCTGAATTGTCTTTTTGACGCCGTGAGAACGCCGTTCTAGTGTCACAGGGGTTTAAACCACAATAAAGAGTATGTGTTATACCCATTATATTATAGCGAGGGAAATACTGATATGTGGACACTATACAAGATTTTGAACTTATTCCATGCAGACTTTAGAAAAATTACTACTTTTACAAAGTTCAAGCAGTTTACGAATTTTTCAAGTTATTCCGCTATGATCATTTTACACTCACGTTGAAGTCCAAATTATTAAGTTTAGATGACTAATTCATTGGTTATATATAGAAAGAAACCATAATATATCAATAAACTTTTCAATGTGGAAATTTAATCAATAATAATAACAGACTACAAAAAGTGGTCCTTATCAAACTTTGATGAGTAGTATGTTTTACTTTTCTGTATTGAACATGAGTCTTTTCTACATTATTTAGAGTTTGATGGTAGGTGATGTTTTTGGAACTCCAGCATCAAGTATAGATTTAGATTAACTACAATAGATCATGACTACGATGACAAACTGAACTTTAACAATGGAGCTGCTTATAACAAAGTCTGAACTGACAGAAGTAGTAAATACTGAGGTAAACATAATTTTGTCGAGCTTTATATGAGAGTTGCTTCATACAAAACTGATAGTTGTAATATTAAATTGGCGAACTATACATGTAGGTGCTTTAAACAAAAGCAATATAATTTGTTATTATTGAGGTAAGATAAAATTTTTGGCGTATAAATAGAGGTGTTTGTAAGAGTTGGTAAATAAAGAGGTAAACTATAATTGAATTGTTCATACATCGAGTTGCTTGTTACAAAGTATGTATTGACATAATTGGAAGAAACCATGGTAATATAAAGTTGTTGACTTATACATGGAGGTTCTTGCAACAAAGCTTACAATAAGGTATTTTACCGGCAAATGATTAATAATATTGGAAAATCTAAGGTGTAGAGAAGTGTCATTAGCAACGATTTGTGTTTGACATTTTGGTTACTCAGCTATTAAATCAAAAGACAACACATTACTACTATGAAATTTTAAAATTACAATCATCCATATCAATATTTTATGTTTAATTCAATAGTATTTTATATATTGTATATCTTTTAATATTTCAGCGCATTGGAACTGTTGCGGTAAGACAAAAATCAATTCAATTTTAAAGATCGTATTATTTTAATGTCGAAATACTTTGAAAGTAGTTATAAAGTTTTGACGTTTTATAATGTTACATGTTTTATAAAGTACACACTTTCGTGCTTCTATATAAATACAAATGCATGAAAAATAGTCGGGATGTATGTCTTTGGTGGTTTTTGTTTAGTTGTTTTTTGTAAGAATGTAATGTTATTTGTTTCTTACAAAACCGTAAACATCTATCTTACCTCGAAGTTTAGATGAACAATATTCTTATGTAATATAAAGGTTGAGGTGACACACTCGGCATTGCATAGATACAAACGATGCTACTCGCATGCTGATCCGCACGTGCGAACCGCGGACGGAAGGTTAGTGTAACTAGGTCATTTATAATAGGAAGAGATGAGGTAACAGAGCTGCGTTTCCTAGAAAGTTCTGAGTCTGAAATCAGTCATAAGACCAAAACTGAGACAATTTTACGTTTCAAAGAAAATGTCCTAACTTATGACTCCTATCTCATGATTGTTTTAATTTCACATTGTAAATAAAATGGCCTGTCATTGTGTTTCTTAACTTTGCTCAAGATATGAAAATTTATAATAACCTACAGTAAGTATTTAAGCGAAGATAAAAGAGTTTTATTGCAGCGGTCTAAAGTTAGTCCTAAACTTGTTTTATATTCCTAAGACTAAGGATGTATTAAAGACTTTCTATGAAACACAGCCCTGGTATTTAAAAAGTCGTAAAATGTTTCCCCGTGAATACAATCAGAGATCGTATATTTCCCATCCTTGAAGATATTCAACACGAAATTATTATTATGTCTGTTGGACTTTTAGTTAATTCTATGTGGTGTTTTACCTAGTTTGGTGCTTCCAGTACTTCTCATTTTAATCGTATTTAATCACCTATAGGATATTTCGCCTGCTTTTTTAATTTGTCTTTTGACGTCTTGTCTGTAATATGCATGCTTCATAACGTCTAATCCTCCTTTGAAAATTCCATTTTGTTTAGTTCCGTCATTCCTTTATCTACGAATAATACGCCGCTCTTCATGGAATGGGACCAACATGTCACATTGAATAGTCCATAATGACCGCCGTATGAACACATCTGCGGATATTTCCGAAATCAACATTTTACCATTTCATGTTCTGCTCAAGTCGATGATGCATTGTATAAGAACTTCATTTGACTTTGTTATATTAAAAACACGGAACGTAATAGTCCCTAAAAATATTTGAATATAAAGACAGGAATTTTATAATTTCAAATTGGATAAGCTTTATAAAATTTGTATATATCTTAATCAACACTAGACTTAGACTGTATTTTGTATGTTTGTATAGGTATTTCTTGCAACAATTTGTCGATGATCACATGTTTTATAGAAACAAAGCCTATCAGACAGAGGTAGGTTTGATTGACATATTTGAGGTTAAATGTTTCTCTTATTTAAACATTAGTGCCTATAAGATTTGAAACTTAATTTACATTGCTTTGACATCATGAAGTTGGACTAAATGCCTTACATATTTATAACGACGCTTTTCATTAGTTATGTTTTTATTATCAATATATATTGTGTACATTTTTTATTTGAAAATGCTGGAATACAAGTTAAAATAAAAACATGCATGAACGAAACTAGGAAAATCTACCATAAATGTTATAATAATATTTGTAATATCAAAATTATTGCGTTATAAACACTTTTGACATGGTATATGACCATTAATAAATTTACTATGTAGCACTTTTACCGGGTAATACAAGGTAGCAACTGTTGACACATAGCCACTTAACATCTAAAGTTAGATTCTGTGGTACATCTTGTTCTGAGCCGGAATATAGCTTCTACGTTGTAGAGAGGAGATGTTTCCAACTTAATGTTTAAACTAATGTGTTCGTTTTTGAAAAGTAGCATTTGAGCTCAACTTCTATTATCAATTTGAATTTGAAGGACATTAATAGCTTTAAATATTTTAACTATCTTATCATACAACAGAGCGGTCTGTTTTTAATTCAGTACAACAATAATTTTGTTTTCCATACAACGTGTTATTTTCAGCAACAAACAATCTATACTTAGAATGATACTTAAATCTTATTAACATTAAAGGTTCATGAATATGCCAGATACTGTAATAATAATGGCGGAGCAGTTGTGTTGCTTGTGGTGTAGCGATCAGGTCAGGGGCCGATGTCTTTGTAATTAACAGATGTGGCAACTACACGATATTAGACTTCTTACAATGTAATGACGAAAGGAATCATTGATGTTCAGCGAATCCATGATTATCGCTACAAGGTTTAGGTTTCTTTTCTTCATGTGCTGCTGAAACATTCAGGGGCTTCAAATACTATTATGTTTTGTTGCATACATAATTTGGCTGACAGAATTCAATTGTTTTAAGTCTTAAGTCAATTGTTTTATTTTGCATCATGAATTGTGTAATTTGAGCTTAATGGTAAACTTTGCAAAATGCAATTGCGTGTAACGTTTGTTTTTATGATACAATGAAATCTATGTTTTATTAATTGTGTAATTAAACTTGATGAATGTACGGTTCTTGTATTTGTGATGTGAATGAGCTCAGTGTATGTTTGGTAGGTAATAACACCAATTGGAACTGTGATCATTGTAAATTTTCACTCCTGGGGGAGGACGATGGATATTGATATTTACTTATCTTGCCAAAGAATTTCCCACAACACTGACCGGGACTTTGGTGGATATTTTGATTGGAGATAAAAATAATGTCTTTAGGCAAACAAGAAATGGCTCCCAATCGTCCACAATCACATGACAATTTATGGTTATACTGACTTTATAAAAAGTTGGAGGTAAACTGTAATAATTAAGTTCTATTTGTTAATTGTTTTAAAACTTGTTTTCCTCAATTAAAAATTTTTTCCCCAAATGTTAAAAGATCCGGGAAAGCCACAAAATGTTTTTAACAAGTTTATTCTTCATTAAAAAGATGTAATGTTCTGGGAATAATTTTTGCTTCATTTTTTTACATACATGTATATATCTATTTTACATTAATTTATTATATTCTATTTTTACATTTAAAATTATATTTCTATTTTAATTCATATAACTTATTCAAACATGAATGTATATACCTATTCTATTCCTATTAATAAACATAGTTAGTAATATTTATCCTACATTATTTATATATTATTCTACATTGAATTTATATTTAGAAATATTAGTGTGTCTGAAGTATTCACTTTTTATAAAAATTAGATTACTAGATGAGGAAAACTTCTTTACATAAATGAAAACCGAGTCTTAGAGAAAAATGGAATGTTTTTAACAATGGAGCATCCCTGGATGAAGCTTGTTCCGAACGGTAACTCGATTTAATCTAGAATAATGTCAGTTTGGCGGAGAAAAGAGAAAACGGCGAAGATGTAAGTCCACAAAATTTTGGAAAAAGAAATAAAGTCAAGTATTTTAATAACATGAGAGAAAAGGTAAGTGTTAATGAAAATTCAATGCTAAAATTGTAGGTTTATATGATTACAATATGCATATATACATAATGAGGTAATTACTAAATAATTGATGATGTATTATCCTTTTATACTGCATAGACATCTAGACAATAAGCCTTTGGGTATATTTAATTTTATTTTTTTTGCTTCATAAATATTTAGTCTCATTTAGGTTTGCTGGCGCTGTGTGCAGTTTTTTTCTGCTATTCACTTTCCTTAAATAATTAATAACGACGAATTAATTTAAATCAACTTATATGTTTATAGAGCTGATTCATTCGGAGAAAATATCTTCACATAATAATTAGCAATGAAATTAACAATTTTATCACCACGCCACAACAGTTTTCAAATGGAAAAAAAAACTTCTTTAAAATGATGCATTAAGTAAAAATGAAAATCTAATACCAAAATTTCCAAATTTATCAAATAGAGGAAGTCAGGAGGCGACATTTCGGACGAATAAAAGCTCGTGAAATTATGTAATAACTCTATAACTGGAGCCCCATCCGTCACAGAATTCTCGGACCAGCTTTGGAGATGAAGACACAAACATTGTATTTTGACCAATGCGTGTATTGACATTATTGTAAGTCTACTCTATTTCATGAAGTTTAATTTATATATAAAACATTTGAAAAATTATGATGTAACATTGTTTTGACAGTACCAACAGTTCCAAGTATCATCCCTGATACCTCGGGCATCATATTTCAGCGGTTCAATTTAAATAGTTGTAAATAAGGTCTTATTATTTATAGAAGGCATTAGGGTAAAACAATTTGTAATATAGTTTGGGCATCAGCCAACCACCGATGTTCTATATAGTTTAATTACTTATTTTTAACATTAGAGCATGGTAACAGTACAGTTATTGGGCATCAGTACATGTCGATGTTCTACATAACTTTATTACTTATTTAACATTAGAGCATGGTAACAGTACAGTACGGCTGTCAGCACATGTCGATTGTTCTACATAAACTTAATTACTTATTTAATATTAGAGCATGGTAACAGTACAGTACGGGCGGTCACCCATGCGATTGTTCTACATAACTCAATTACTTATTTAACATTATAGCATGGTAACATACAGTATGGGCGTCAGCACATGTCGATGCTCTCAATAGTTATAGCATCAACAGTGATCAGTCTTAGTCCTGATTTTGCTGCCAACAATTCGGAAACAGTAAAAGCATTCCTGTCACAGACATGTACAAATAACTTGTAGTGGACATGGAGTATGCTCCGATTCAGGTCAATGTTTGTTGTTTTTGTTGTTTCTGTTTTTTTTTTTTTTTTTGTTCTTAAATCTTGATTTGAATTAATTATTATAATATAATGTCAATGTATAGATTAGTAGATTATTTATTTTAATGATTTCATGATTAGTCTATTAAACTTAATTACAAATGAAAAATAATAAATGTTCGTACTAATACAGGATTGTGCAGTTGTGAAGATGTTTTCGTGGACCTGACTGTGGTATAGATTTAAGAATTCCACCAATTATCTATGACATAAATGACGGTGGTTTATGTGATACAGCTGATGGAAATGAATGTGATTGTTTTGTTATACGAACTGATAACATATTTGATGGCTTCAAATACGAAATAACAACTTTTGAGGTACAAATATATTTTTCACTTGTGTTACTTGTCATATAGAATATGTTTAGGTTTTTTTTTTTATTTTTTTTTTGGCAATACAGTAAATCCAAAAACGCCACTCGATAAATTGCCCTGCAGATAGTTTTTGACAACATGGTGCCGCTTTTACAACTTCGTACAAATTGGTATTGCACGACCGTGCATATATTTAAACGTGGCGTCTTTTACGTTAAATAAACAAAGTGTTCAGACACGCAAAATATTGGCGTTTCACTAAAGGTTTGCCAATTAAAATGAGTCTTTTTCCCTTTAAACAGCATTTATTTTGAGCATTTGATAAATAGAACATTATATTCTGAAAGTTTCATTACTGAATTTTATCTGAAAGTTTCATTACTGAATTTATAGAAAGATATCGCATAATATAGTTTTATTTAACTCGTTCAGTAAAGTCAGTAAAGAAACTACACTCATTTATTATCCTTTTTTTACGACACACATGCTTCTGATTTACCGTTTTTCTGATAATTTATTTGCAAACGTCACAATTTTCACTTTTTTTTCTTTGTTTTTGTTTGTTCCTCTATTTGTTTTGATTAATTTACAAATTAGTGAAGTCTTTTTGAATATTTTAGATGTTGTTCGATGGCACAAAAACACAGGTATGGTAAGTCAACAAATGTCGGGAAGTATGAAGATTATTTTCACCGGGAGTGCTGCGTACCTCACCAGCGTTCCAAACGTTCAACGGAGAATTCCCAACCTTCTGTACCCGTGTTTGACTTTGTTATAAGTAACGACGGAGAGAACTTCGGACAAGCAAGTCCGTATATGTTTATGATTCCACGTGTTTGAATTTACGTCATCACCGGTGGATGGGGAGATCCGCAGTCATTAATCTTGGAGGTAGGATTATATTTTTTAAAGTTTTAAATATAAATAAAGATTTTTTTCTAGTCACACTTGATATAAATAAAAATATGTCTTGCACTGCAAAAAAACTTCTTTAACTGTCTTTTTGATTTTTTTTCTGAACCAAGCGTAATCAAATTATTTAATTTAATTAACGCTAGGCTAACCCGTGTAAAGATTTATATGAATAAAATAAAATTCATAGGGGAAGTAATGTCATAAATTACGTCATATAATTAAATGAAATCATTGTTCATCCATTTAGGAAAATTTCTGTTACATCGGTGGATCTTGTATTACGGGAGAAGCACCCCCAAAACTTCATCCAGAATTGCGGATTTGTGCTTGCGACTCCCAGGATAAAACCCATTACAGCTGGACTAAAAAGGTTGGATTGTTTTTAATTTTTCCTTTTACCGAAATTTGACAGTAAAATATCCAGTTTTATCTTACATTTATTATTTAAAGTTACAGGCCGTTGTTGTGATGTTGATTCATCAATTATTCGAATAAAGCTTTTTTTATTGACAGTCTGATTTACGAAATTATGACAAGATATTTCTGTTGGTTTTCTTTTTATTTTTATAAGATTTAAAAGTAAAATTTTTCAAATTTTTAGCTGTATTGGCACCGTTATGTCGGATTAGCGGTTTTTTAGGTTTGTTGAAAGAAAATTTTCTTTTAAATTTTCCCCATGTTAAACCAAAAAAAAAGAATGAGTAAAAAAAATTTAAGGATATTATACTGTGTGTTTTGATTTAATTTCCTGGACAAGTATTTTTGAGTTTTTGCTTTGAATTGAAAATAGCTTTTTAATTAAGTCGGGTTTTAACAAAAAAGGGGAAAAAATAGTCATAAATTGGAAATTTTTTCAGCAATTTATTTTACCTAAAGGGTTTTTGCTTGGATTTTTTTCCTTTAATTTTAAATATTTCCCCTTAATTGTAAAAAACCGTTATTGTTTATTTTTTTATTTTCCTTAGGCCCCAGTTGAACAACCAATTTCCAAAACTAAATTACAAAAATAAATTTTATTTTTTCAAATCACTGGAAGGTATTCACGGGACTTTATATGGAAAATTTTTTCAGTTATTGCCCGACTTAAAATAAAAAGTAATTTTCCCAAAGTTTCAGAAGCTAAAAATATTTTCATTTAGGCCTGAAAGTTTTACAAAAATTTGAGATTGCATGATTGTTTTTTGGGGTTTTCTTCCGCATTTGAAATTTTCCCTTTTCTTAAAAAGATTTTTTTTCAAAACATTTTAAAAAAGGCAAAATTACAAACATCGCGGGTTTTTGGGGGGGCATATCCCAATTTCTATTTCCCAAAAGGCACTAAAAAATGTGCGAATTTGTCGGAATTTTGTAAAACAAAAAATAAACTCCCTAACAAAAAGGAGAAAAAACTATTGTTTTTGGTTTGTGTTAATTCGAGTTTACTCAATCAAAAATAAAATCGTTTTCAGCTTCAAAATTCAAAACCAACAGGATAAACCCAAAGCATGAATGTTTAATTTCGATTTTTTTTGCTAAACTTTTATTATTAAACAAGGAAAGATTTTTTAAATTTTTTGCTTTCATAGCTAAAATCTTTTAAAAATTTTTGCTTTTAAATTTTCTTTCTAGTATTTCTTTAAGGCCTTTTTTTTTAATTCGTAATGTATTTGTTTTAAATTTGTTTTCGGTCTCATAATTTTATCCGCCGACTTTTTGTTCTTTCGTTTTTATTCTGAGTACTATAATTTTAAACAAAAAAAAAAATTCAAAAGAGAAAAAATTGGGGGCTTTCTGTGCGCTTTTCCAACAAAACATTAAATCAAAAATTTTTAATGAAAATGACGTTTTAATTTACATACAACTTTTTTTTTGAAACAGAACTGTTCTGGGGGATTGAATTTAAACCCGGCTATTACAGCGGGCCCGGGTAGAAACATGGGGTGGTACAAACATTAAAATATGAAAAAAAGTTGCTGGGTTATGTCCAAATTTTATGAATGAATTTAAAAAAAGTGCTCTTTTTTTACTTTTGTGGGTGGTTAAATTGTAAAACACTATTTTAAACTTACTTTAATTTTAAAAATTTTATATTCAGATTTGTTTTTTGTGTAAGTGAAAATGTTACTTTGCTGTTTTTTTTTCAAAAAATTAAATTTTGTTTAAAAAGAAAAAAAATTATTTTTTTTAGAAATAATTAGGTATATAACAAATTGGTTAATTAGGTTTAAATTTTTTTAAAAAAAGGATTTTAAAAAATCAAAACAAGTTAACCCTTAATAACACTTTTTTAAGATCCCCGTTAATTTCCTATTGAAAAAAAATTGGTGCCTTTTTTTGTATCAAAAAATGACACCGGGGAAAGCCCATTTCACTTTATTTTAATTTTTGGGGGCGTATCCCAAAATGTGAAGCTTATCCTCTCCCGTTCCTTCGTACGTGTAATGTCAATTATACAAATACTTTGCTCCGCTATTATTGTTCTTATTGTGTCAGTTATGACTTAATAAACAGATCATTATCAGGTAATTGTTTATTTATTTATTTATTCATTTGTAATGTTTTACTGCTCCGATGCCTTATAAAATGAATACCATGGTAATGTTTTACATGTATTCCTATCTATGTCTCTTGTCTGATGAAATGCATTGATTTGTGATGATATACACGTATTCTTACTCCTGCCTGATATAATGTACATCATGAGAATTCATATAATTTACACGCATAATACAGGACATGACGATCACTTTCCCGTGTTCCTACTAATGCCGAATATAATGCAAAAATATTGTTCTATTGCTGGACATTTAATGACAAACAATATTATTTCATAATGTATCATTTTGTACCCAGACTCAGTCATGTTATTACCATACAATGTTCTTTTATAACTAGACTGGTTAAGTTCTCAACATAGGGGTTAGTTTCAAAACATACAAAACGTACAACAAAGTTACATATTAAATGGTTATAAAAGCTAACTTTGCACATATTTCGATATTCTTTTAAATTATTCTGCATGCATTTATCTAGGGTCTGTATCAAAAAGAAAATCATATATGTTATTCATTAAAAGCGTAAACCAACGACATTAAATGTGTAACAGAGACACAAAGAAAATGTAAATGTAAAGCAAAGTAACATAATTATTAAATGTAATAGCAAAGCAGGTATTGTGGTATTGCAGTCATTCTTTGTAATCATTTTCTATACAAAATTATAAAGTTTTATAATAAAGCTTGATTAACCAAGAACAAAATTCATAGAGTGTAGAGGGGTTTTATAATTTATTTTTTTTAAACAAAAATTGTTGCTAATTATAGCAATGCCCAGACAAGAATCAGTCTGATCGGTAACTATCCGTACAGTAGGCTATCGTCTGTTGACTAATACCATCCCGAACTGTAGGCTAACGCTACTTATCTTAATAATATACAAATGTATGGCATCCATAAATAAATTAATTGAAATTGATTGATAACATTACAACAATAATACCTTTGATAGGGTAAAAGAGCAGATTGGCAACCAGAGGAGTCGATGCTTATTCGAGAGACACGTGTTTTTGTTGTTCTTTGTTGTTGTTGTTGTTGTTTTTATTATACCAAACCATATTTTAATGTAATTTTTCAACGCTATGACAGCAATTCATCATTGAGTGTGGTCAGGGTAGAGAACTAGAACATTACTCTTTCTTTAGTCTGTACAGATTACTCGCCCCTGGGGAATATTGCAAAAACAAATTGACTGGGTGTTACTTATTTCGAAGATGATAGATCGAAATAACACCATGTCACATTAGGCTAAAGTCAAGTTCAGCTAATCGAGATACAGCAATATTTCATATGACAACAATTTTCTTTACTTGCTATGGCAGTAAACGCACTATAAAAGTAAGAAACATTTATCAAATTGAGCTCTAAATTTTAATCTAAAATGAATATATAAAATTCAATATAATCCTACCATTAATCATGTACAATCTGGATGCATATTGGTTTCCCCAAATTAACCATAGACCATTGATACAATCGAGTTTGAAGGCTTTTTTCTCAAAATTGTAAAAATGCAGTAAGCTCATTGTTATATTAAGTCGGCGATTTGTGAACTCAACAGTGGGTAAGCACGTATTCGATTGATTGATTGATTGATTGACTGTTTGATTGATTGATTGATTGATTGGGTGTATGTCACTCCGACACAGTATAGATCATATGGCGACGTCCTAGCTTTACTGGTGGAGAAAGACCTCAAGTGCCCTTCTGTGCATAATTTCAGACACGACCGGGTACCTAAGTAGAACCACCGACGTTCCGTAACTGACTTGATAGCTTTCTCACATGAAAGAATCTAAAGTCCCTGTTGGGACTAGAACCCACGGCGGTGAGAGGCAGGTGGTTTGAAGTAAATGACCTTAATCACTCGGGCGCCCCTTGAAATATATTGTTATTGATTTTTAAGATATTTCATTTTGTTGTATACACTTTTTTGAGACTGTTGTCCACATCACGGTAAATGGTGAAATATTGGTCACTTATGATGATTTGATAGGCAACCGTGTATTTAGTAAAGTATGTTTTCTACTTATAATGAATAGTACATATTTCTCTTAACAGACATACGATGATGTGAAGACGTTTTATTGGCTCCTAAATTGTAAAAGGTAAACAAAAACATTTATTTGTTAACCACTACGAACACTGTATGTTATTTATCGCTTCTTATGTTTCAAACATAATAAATGAAAAAATTACAACATGTGAAGTTTACATTTTTATACAGTGCTTGAAATGATTTATGACGTAAATAAAAGTTTTTTATGCTATTTGTTTTACAAAACGCACGAAAAATATGTGTATGGTGAGTATTTAAGTAAGTATTATAAAATTTAACTATTCGTCTCCCCTAGTAAGTATCTAACGTTTACATTTTATCATAAAAAATCAATGTTGAAGTGAA
The DNA here is from genome assembly GCF_026571515.1 of Ruditapes philippinarum. Taxonomy (NCBI): domain Eukaryota; kingdom Metazoa; phylum Mollusca; class Bivalvia; order Venerida; family Veneridae; genus Ruditapes; species Ruditapes philippinarum. The sequence continues at coordinate 241,713 of NW_026867304.1, read as the reverse complement.
TAAAAGCGAATTAAAGGGAATCTGACATATCTTGAAATAAATTGTCGAGATTTCTGCTCCATTTGATGTAGGTTGAGTGCAAGATCATTCACTCACTCAGGTTTTTCTAGATAAGTTATTTTAATTGTGAAAAATGAGCGTCGCAACGCTTATCACTCAAAGTGGACTAAGAATAGCACAACAATACGAAATATAGTTCTGAGTATGTTTTTTAACTATCACTTGCATATTTTTCCCATAAGTGTCCCAACTGATCTATTTAAGATTTTTTTATTTTATAATTTTAGGCTTTTGTACCTTAGTAAAATATTTTTTGTTGGCTCTTAAGTCTTTAGTCCTTAAATAACGGTGACCTCCCCATCCCACCTCTCTCAATATTTGTTTCAAGATAATTTATAAGCAGTTGGTATTTGTTATATCTTAAAGATATACAAGTCAATATTTAGACCATATAGGTCTGATTAAGTATAGGTATTAATTTTCTAATGAATACAAGCTACTGCCAGTTATCTAATGTATATCGGATAAATGGGTCTCCAATACGTTTGAGGCATGACGGGACTAGAAATATTGTTTTTCTTCACAGATTTATGTACCAGTGGATGTAGGTTTGGATCAATAACTTGTATGCAAATTTTCAGATCATTCTTTTGATCAATTTATCAAAACATCATCATTTATATAGTGCAAAATGACCCAAAAATGAAAAGCTTTTCAATGCACTCAAATCGTGCTAAGAATCGCACAAAAAGTCGAGTTGCCTTTAAATATTGAGCATATTTTAATATTATCCGTTGTATACTTTTCCTATTTTATTACTTTCATTTGATCTATACTAGTTTTTCAATTTTTATGTTCATATGCTTTTTGGCCTCATTGAAGTTTCTTTAATCATGGTCCAATAAGTTCATTTTTTCGTTCCTCTGACATTTATTATTCATGAATATTTTTTTTGTTACACAACTTTCAATGTCGTAAAATGTGAAGTAGAAACTGTAAAACCCAAAAAGAAAATATTTGACCATAAATTAAGATAGATATAAAAGTGATTGAAACTGCAAGATCACTACCAAACCACGGCGGACCATTAAGACAGTATGTCGTTAAAGAACATGCAAAGTTTTTATGGCTTACTTTTTATTTTGATCGTTTGTTGCTTCAAAATAGGTGAGTGAATTTCTTCTATGTAAGCTTAAGTTTTTGTGTATGTTTTTTCATCATTGTTTCATTTGTTATGTCAACCTTCATAGCAATTATTATTTCTTCGTTTCAATTGAATCTAAATATGTCATGTACGTATAATGCTAATAGGAAAATCGCATTTGGTCTTAATCATTTATTTGTAAATGTTATCATTTAATGAAATTAGTGAAAACATGTTTTAATTAAATACGCATTTTCACTAACACATATCAATCCTTTGCTTAGTTAATGACAGTAACTGAGGGCTTCTTTTAAACTCACTTGATCTTTTTTCAATACACATGTTCTCATGATTTTGTGCCATAAGTTGTTCATAACTTTGAAATTGGTTAGACATTGCGGACAGTTCGGATGTCCTCACAAATACGCAATGCATGCACGATACTAAATTAAATAAGCCGCATCTGAGAGGAATATTATGCCCTTATCATAATTTGTGCTTTTGCTGAAAAGCAGGCGGAGGGATTTTCAAATATTCTGAAGTTCAAGAATGAAATGCCAAACTTTGTATATTATGGGGAGCGTTCTTCTAAACGTTATTATGATGTGAAAATGTCTTTTACTTTTTATCCGTTAGTTTAGTTTGAAAAAGAATAATAGTATTAAAACAACAAACTCATTTTTATCTACAGGATTATATCAAGCCTTATCGACAACGGATCATACACCAACTGCACACACGCCAGCCATGTCTTCATCTGCACCAATAACTCCAAGTTCCACATCAGTTTTTTTGACGACAACTACTGCTGTAATACCTTCTACGACAGGTTTGTAATATATTTATTCATCTCAAATGATATCCTGGTTAGTAACTATGCAGCCTTTTGCACTGCTTTATATCATTGTCGAACACGAACACACTAAATCACATGTTGTGTCTGTTTTTTTATTGTTTGCTTGTTTTATTCTTACTGCAACATACTTTATATTGATTGCATGTCGACTTATGAAAAAGGAGTACTATACCTTTTTCTTTGTTGATTATATATAAGATAATCAAATAAAAATGACTGTATCTTTATTCGTATTTACAGAGAGTGGAACATGTGACAACTTAGGGCATGTGTATAAAATTGGCAACGAAACGTATTCCAATTGGTATATTGGAAACCAACGTAACTACTGGTGCAATAGCACATTTTGGGGAGGTCGCGTGCAGATTCCTTGGAAGGAAAACCTCAAAAATAAATGCGCAATATGGCCATCCAGTAGTTTCGTCGTGTTAAAAGGTAATGGTTATCATGTTTATTGTATAAGAAAATACGAAACAGTATTTATGTTTGTTCTTTTAGTTTAGTATCTTATAAAGAGCTTTAACTAAAACAAAACAACTTTAGATATTTATTATTATTATTTTGAGTAAGCAAATATCATTATATGTAAATGTTATCGTGAAGTTAGCCAGACAGCTGGAACAGCCCGAGCAGCCGGAACACTTTTTTGTCTAGTCCGGTTACTCCGGCTAAACTGGTTACCCAGAGTTGATACAGTTGGTTGAACCTGTGCAAAAGATAATAAAAAATAATGTTCATGTTACTATTTTAATTTTAAATTACGATTTCTGGCTATTTCGGTTAGCCAAAATAACCGGAATAACGGCTACTATTGATAAAAAAAAGTCTGACACAAATTTAAGAGCGTGTCTATGTTAATGGTGTGCCCGTGTTTTTCTGGTATATGTGTGTCCGTCGGACATACTCTGGTATTCTGCTAACGTCAAGCCGTTAAACGGAGTATAAATGGTCATTTTATCTCGTATCTCGCCATTTTCGGCTGGCCCCTGTGAGGCTATGGTTCGATTCTGCAGAAGACTATGTGGTAAGATTATTAGGAGATTGGACCGTATATCCACTTGTGTAGGTGTGTCCGCGTCGGGAATACTCTAGTATTTTGCCGATATTTAGCCAAAAATAGAACTGTAAATAGTCATTTCAACTCATATCGCGCCATTTCAAACTAGCCCCTGTAAGACCCAGCCTAATTCTGCAAACCTCAATATGGTGAGTTCGTTAGGAGGTGTGACCGTGTGTCTGATGGTATAGGTTCGTCTTAAATAATGTGGCATTTCGCGAAAGTTAAACAAAAAAGACACAGTCAATTGCTATTTCAGCTCATATTTTGCCATTTCCAACTGGCCCCTGTGCTACCTAGGCTCAATGCCACAGAACCATATATGGTGGGTTGGTTAGAGGGTCTGCCCGTTTGTCCGCTGATAAATGTGTTTCCCTAGGAAAAACTTTGGCTACATTTAGCCGAAAATCGAACTGTTAATGGTCACTTCAGCTCATATGCGGCCATTTTCGACCGGCCACTGCGAGTTCGAGTTCTTTCTGTAATACTCAGATTTTCTGTTAAGACGAATAAAAGTTGTCACATCTGCCCGAATCTTGCTCCTGTAATCACAAGGCTGAGTTCCACAGAAACATATTAAGTTAGGTGTCCGACTTTTAGCTCAAGTATCGCCAATCATTTATGTAATTATGCAACAAAAATGTCTAAGTATTACGGTAAATATAAATAAAAACTTTTCTCCATTTTAATAACATGATCATTTGTACTCCTGTTAAACATAGAATCATTAGTTTCGAACTGAATAAGAAACAGGTCAGAAATTAGATATTAGATATTTGAGCTTCTAAAAATTTAAAGATCTTATATTTTTATAATAGTCTTTCAAATAATTGGGAAAAGATCTGGTGTTCATTATTGGAGTGATCATCAAACCTCTCCACAGTGCTGTGGTTGGTTGCCGGCGACATCAATTTTCGCATATCAAATTGAGTTTAATGAATCTTATTTACAGGCTAAAAGCATTAGATCCAGTCTACAAACATACGACTTTACTTAAACGAAAAATTAACATCGACTGTAATAAATTGTTTATTGTTTTGTGAACAAAGAATTAAAAAATAAGTGACAGTAAACATTTATAGTAAATGCAATACTATGAATTTGAAGTGTATTGTTTTTAGGATGGTATATCTGGCAAACATTTTTAACTAATTTCGTTGTAAAACAATTTGGCCATTAACAGTTAAGGTCATTGGCACAACTTAGTTATTTCTTGATATGATCATTCGTCATTAGGTCTTTCTCAGACACGCTTGTTCTAATTATGACAAAGAGGTTGCAAACTTAAAGTAATTTTTATGCCTCCGCAGCATCTGCGATGCGGTGGCATATAGCGATTCACATGTGTGTGTGTGTGTGTTCTTTAGATTATATAGTGAACTTAAACAATCTTCTTGTAAAAAACCACTCGTTCAATTTCCACCAAACTTAACAGGATTGATCCTTGGGTGAAGGTGCTTCCAAAGTTGTTCAAAGAAATTCATTCCATGCAGAAATCTGGTTGCCATGGCAACCAAGAGGAATTATAAGAATAAATCAAAAAAATCTTCTTGTAAAGACCCCAAAAGTCTAGAGCTTAGATATTTTGCATAAGGCATTTTCTGGTAGACCTCTACCAAGATTTTTCAAATTATAGCCCTTGGGTCAAAATCGGCCCCGCCCCGGAGGTCATTGATTTTCACTATATGTACATATAATAAAAACTTAAAATACCTGGTTGTCTGAAGGTACAAAGCTTAGAGGTTTGATATTTGGTATGTGATATCATCTATAGGTACTCTACCAAAGTTGTTAAGTTTTTGCCCTAGTGTCAAAATCAGCCCCGCCCCTGGGGTCATAGGTTTTCGTTATATGTATATAGTAAAAAATCTTCTCAAAATTGACAAATGCTAAAGGTTAGATATTTTGCAAGAAACATTTTGTAGTGAACCTCTAGCATGATTATTCAAATTATAGCCCTGAGGTCAAAATTGGCCCCGCCCCGGGGGTTATTGATTTTCACTTAGTACATATAATAAAAAATCAAAAAATCTTATTGTCTGAAGGTACAAATCTTAGAGCTTTAATATTTGTTATATGACATCATCTATAGGTAGTATACAAAAGTTGTTCAAATTTATCCTCTATTGTCAAAATCAGCCATGCCCCGGGGGTCATAGGTTTTCCTTATATGTATATAGTAAAAACTTAAAAAAGTGTCTTCTCTAAATTTACAAAGGAAAGAGGTTAGATATTTTGCATTAAACATTGTGTAGTGAACCTCTAGCAAGATTTGCATAAATTATAGCCTGGGGTCAAATTGGCCCCACCCCCTTGGGTCAATGATTTTTACTATGTACATATAGTAAAAAAAATCTTCTTGTCTGAAGGTACAAGGCTTAGAGCTTTGATATTTGGTATATAATATCATCTTTGGGTCCTCTACAAAAGTTGTTTTAATTTATTCCCCTAGTGTTAAAATTCCCCAGCCCCAAAGGCGATAGTTTTCCTTATATATATAAAGTAAAAACTTGAAAAATCTTCTCCTCTGAATTGACAAAGGTTAGAGGTTAAATAGTTGGCATGAGACTTTACGAAGTGAAACTCTACCAAGATTGTTCAAATTATAGCTCTGGGGTCAAAATTGGCCCCGCAACGGGGGTCATTGATTTTCACTATGTACATATAGTAAAAAATTAAAAAATCTTCTTGTCTGAAGGTACAAGGTATAGAGCTTTGATGTTTGCTGTATAATATCATCTATAGGTCCTCTACAAAAGTTGTTCAAATTTTTGCCCTGCTGTCAAAATTGGCCCTTCCCGGGCGCATTGATTCTCAATATGTACACATAGTAAAAACAGGAACTAAAACAAATGTTTTCTGAATTGGAAAAGCTACAGCTTAGATATTTGACATGAAATGTTGTTTGGTGGACCTGTATCGAGATTGTTTTGAATTAGACCCTTGGGTCAAAATTTTGCTTTTTCAACAATTCATGTTTGTATTGTGTACATTATTGCATAGTAGTATATACTGTGAACTTATTTGAAATAAACTATGTTTAAACTTGAACAAATGTAATGCTATTGAGTAAACATATATGTGTATGTATTTGTGTACCTATTTATGCATTGCAGAACAGTCTGCATACGTATACCTGAACCACTTGTGCGCCATTTTGATAATTTTAAGGCATTTCAGCTCGCGCAGCATTCAGGTCAGACTGGTTTCTGCAAGTATGTCGCGATCCAGTACATTTTTGCACATAACGCTAGCTGTGTGCGCCAACAAAAGGGTTTATTAGCTGAAATCTTTTGTTGGGGCTCTTTGAGTTTATAAGAGCTGAAGAGATGCTGTTGTTGAGTTGAATTTTTGTAGTTAAAGTGTTTAATTTTTTTTAGACTGTTGCTAGTATATAATGATGATGCAAAGCAAAACTTTAATTTTTAATTGATTTAATTATCATGCTTTCACTTGGACGCATAGAATTCTAAATGAAAGATATTTTCAGCGAAAACGTGTATAGACAGATTTCTGTTAAAAGAGAGTAATTTCGTAACAAATCAAGTACTATAATATGACCTAGTGAACCGTGTATGGACATTTCGCTGCTTCTTTAACTTTAGAACGTCTCGCCGATTATTTCTTATCTGAGAGACTAATGGAAATAGCCGAAATGTTACTATTGTCCGCAGAACAGAAATTCTTACTTTTCCGCCATTTGAACAATTTAATAAATCCTCAACAGCTGTATAAAGACCTCTCGCATGCTTCTTTTTAAAGAAGCAAACTTGTCTATATTTTGAATGGGAAATGGAGAACCTATCATATACATAAATGCATGTTTTTATGGAGCAGGTTCGATTTGAAAAGTTGCTGGAGTGAACAATTGAGATGCGTACAACCTCTTTTCATGTTATTTTTATTGCACATGCACAGAGTTTGAGTAGGAAAGTTAATTGCAGAAAATAATAAATGTAATTGTCATAAATACAGTCATTACTTTTAAAGTATACATATGGTACAAAAATAGCTGATAGATAGTTATATTATTTATAAAAATATCGAAATCTCGTGTAATAACTCAAGGTTAAGTTCTATAGAATTGGAAAAAGGTAAAACAAATGTTACCATTGCGGAATTGAAAATGTATTTTGTACATAAGGAGGCAGCATGCCTCAGTTTTCCCGACCTATACCAGCGGACACTGTCAGACCCTCTAACCATCCAATCATATGGGTCTCTGCGGCATTAAGGCGTGGGCTCACATTGGCCAGTCGGAAATGGCGAGATGTGCTGAAATGACCATTTATAGTACGATTTTCTACGTCGTCAAAATAACCAGAGTATTCTCGAGAGACACACCTATACTAGCGGAAAGCTGTCAGACCCACTTACCATACCACCGAATAGGGTTCTACGGAATTGAGGCTGTGGCTCACTTCCGCAAGTAAGATATGAGCTAAAATGGCCATTTATAGAAGATTTTCGGCTCAACGACGGTAAGATACTAGAGTATCCGACGGACACTATATACCAGTTGACATTCACGAAACTCATATTCTGAAATCTGTCAACGAATTTTTTTTACCATAAGTAGTCTTGATTTCGGTTATTCTGGTTTTGCGGAATAGCCAGAGACCGAGGCAATAACTAATTTGAAACTTCATTAATGAGTAAACCAATTACCTTTGACACGTGTTTAACTGTATTATTTCTGGCTAGCCGATTCAGTCGGAACCGGGTTATGGCAAGCCGGAGTACCTTAACATCTGCCATGGACAAGACAAAATGTTTTACGGCTGTTTCGGCTATCTGGTTAACTTCACGAAAATATGTAAAACTCTAGTAAACAGGTCAGTATTTTTTTAGCAAAAAAGAACATTTCAAAATCAAAAAGCTTGTTAAAAGGTAGATAAAACAAGTTTACAAGTTAAATTTTTCAACTATCAGAAAGAGCATCGAAACACGAGGCTATCTGATCATATATCTTATTGCCGAGTGTTTTGATGTTCTTTCTCTTTTGTATTATAGGCAAAATAAATACAAGTTCCCTGTTGTCATAATATGAAACTCCAGACAAAAGGAACCAATGTACGATCATCTGAGTATGATATTTCTATCGTTATCGTCACATTTAGTAAACTCCAGAAAAAAGAACCACTCAAAATGCATACTCAGGAGGGCACTCTAGTTTACGCACTGTGCATGTATATGTATACGATTTTACTCTTACACTTTCAACAGAAAGGTTCCTTAACTATGATAAATATGTTGATGTTTTTTTTCATATCAGGAGAGCATGTGGATATAGAGGATATAGGAGAGGATGTCGTTACGGCGGAAATTTGCATATGGAATCACACTGAAGAATGCATTAGCAATATCACTGTAGAAATGAGAACTTGTAACGGTCACTTACTATACAGATTTCAATGGAACTATGACCATGACTATGATCCTTACTCCAACATTTACTATAACTCTTTCGTTTGTTTTGGTATACTTTATTTTTTTTTTCTTTATAAAAATAATAAATTGTAAAACATGAGTTCTCACGATAAACTATATAATCATAATAACTGTTAGATATTTTATTATATTAAATGTAAAAAATATGTACATCTCAAACCTCCAATATAATCTATGTCAATAGACAAATCACGGAGGTCATGCGCAAGCTCGTTAGTGGATATACACTGAACAAAAGTTCTAACCGATCACCCTGAGTTTTCTCTTATATATGAAAAAGAATAATACCAATAGATCCGACTTTTATTTTATTTCGAGGAGAATGGACACATTGAGAATAATAAAATTATAACATTTTCTATCTAGATAATACTTGATCGATATTTTTAAAAAATATTCTTATGAACAGCCACTAACCTGTCTGATAGAGGCTCCAGCATTCAACATTCCAACTGCTACGACACGATCCTGCATCGACATTCGTGCCATATTTTATGGGTTTTTTTCACTTATAAAGTTTACAAGGATTGATGCAATGTAAAATTTAATGCTCACCACGCTCTGCACAAACATTTCGTGCCAAAATGTGTAAACCGCGCCCTGTCTCCCGCGTGAGTGCATGGAACCGTATTAAATTACTTTTCTTTCCACAAATCGGTAGAAAATGACACAAAAATCACATCTGCAAAATTCTATAAGGATCTATTGACCCGTTATAAAATAATTAAAATTTAAAAAGTGATCGGTTAGAACTTTTGTTAAGTGTAGTATAATTTTACGAAGGTTTACATTTTCTGCTGTCTTAATTTTCATTTATTATCTTGCAGAAAGAGTATATACGGATTGTAAGTATAAAGTAAAAATATAAAATAACATTTTCTAAAATAAAACGTTTTTTGAAATGGTTATATATTTCTTTAAACATTCATTATACTGTATATTATAGACATTTATAATACTGCACGTTTGTAACGTCTTTTTTTATTAGATAATCGTGACGTTAGATAATTTATATACACGGCTGCAGTCGATTTATGAATTTTTTTATTTTGATAAAGGAAATCTGCGGTATTAAACATTTGTTATTGAGATTCCTGCCAGCTTATAAGACCGTATATAAAAACAGTTATTTGCAATATAACCCTCGCATACCGACTCATATAGGTCTTTATATCCTCAGTAAATAACTTCACAGTGTAAATAGACCATACACTGTTATGTCATTTAAGCTTTGTTGAGAAAACGGATAAACCAATCAACACATAATATAAACATCAATACAGAACACTTTTGTTGAAAGTGCATAGTAAAGCCTGTTAACCTAAATATGTTATAAAGTGAAGTAGAAACTGTAAAAAACCCAAGTTGATAATATTGACCATAAAATATAAGATCGTTATAAAACCTAGATATGAATAACGATGAACAAACAACATCATTTTCAGCTTGCAAGTCATCAGAGTTTGTTTACTCTGCTGGAAATGTGACAGATAGGTTCCTAAACTTGACATATACTAGTATCCAGCTTGGATGGTTAGACGCTCATCAAAACGGGAAACAGTATGTGCTGCCTGCCTATGACGATGTTGATGACGTTTACGAAGGATGTGCAGGTAATCGCGAACATTATTTTCTGAAAGGTACACTTCTAAATTAGTCAAGTACTTACAGCACATATGATCCATGTTATTCGTACTTACGTGACAATTAAACAAAGTTAATAGATAGTCTAAAATGTTGATGTTAATAACAGTCTATATGTTAAGTTATCAGATGCTTTGAATTTAATGCTGATATTTTGTTATTGCTTTCATTATCCGGTCGCTGAGGGATGTCGAAAAGTTAATTTGATATTTTCAAGTATCATTTAACTGCGTGTAATTAAAAAATATATCAATGTCTCATTTATTTTCAGAGAGAATGTCTCTAGATATACCAGAGAATATTCCTGTCAAGTATGCACTTTGCTATGTATACAAATACTACAACTACGACTATGATTATTACGACAACTATATTGATGGGGAATATTATTATGACGAGTATTGTGATAGTTACGTTTATGCCAGAAAATGTGATGGGAAAATCCAGTTTGATGTAACATATTTTCGCCATTATAACCATTTGTGTTTCAGTAAGTAGATTCTATGCCTTCACGTCCGATAAAGTCAAGTTAAATATCATGAACAAGAAGCCGCTTTAGTGTTTAACCTTTCTAAGATTATTTTCGCAACGTGTTTTCCACTCTTGGCTTTATTAAAGAAAATACCGAAATGATGCCTTGCATACAAGGGATCGTTATCCTTGCTTTGTATTATAGTTTTGAGACTTTACTATTGCTTTGATAATGAAAACATGTCGGAGTTAAATCTTATACGAAAACATTCACAGTGCGTAAATTAGTTACCATAGATTAGTTAACGATTTAAAAGACATATTCAGATGATCGTACATTTTTCTTGGGTTTAATTTTGTGCAGCACGGAACGTGTTTTTATTTTTGCCTATGATACAAAACAGAAAGAACATCAATACAAACGTCAATCAGATTTATACTCCCGGGCTACACCTCCTCGTACATATCAGATAGCCTCGTGTTTCGATGCTCTTTCTATTATCATTCACTGACGAAGAACATCAAATAAAATCAATACAACAATAAAATCAAGATTAAAACCTTAATTACATAATAATAATAATAATAATAATAATAATAATAATAATAATAATAATAATAATAGTAGTAGTAGTAGTAGTAATGACAATAATTATGACAATAATAAAATACATATTTTGTCAGTTCATTACAACAATGTGAAGGTAATACCAGAAATAAAACATAAAGAAGACAGAGTCAGTGATGATAGAATTATATATAGACCATACATTCAGTTCAGATGTTCATTTGAGATGACTGACAATACAGAATACAAAGTGACATGGTAACAATCATTTTTATATTTGATTGAAAAAAATGATTGCAAATGGCAAAATGGGTTTAACGAAACAGTGGAACAATTCGTTGATTGTGAAGAAAAAATTTAGTGTTGAAAATATACGATGTTTTGTTTAAAAATGATAAACATGTTTTCTTAATTGTGTAAATGATCACAATACTATGTATATGAAAAGATTCAAATTCTTTATTTCTCTCAGTGCATCATACATTGTCCTATATACATCTCTTTCAAAAAGGTATATCAATGGAACACTATGGAGTGAGACAGGATTTTCATCTAATCCGGATGACCTTGTATTAAGCGGAGATTCTTTAAATCAATTACGACGCGGATATGAGGTAGATAAAATTAGGGGCTAATTATTTTTCTGTCTATAAATCTGCCATAAATAATCAATATACATATTTGATAATATGTTCCTTAAAGATCGTAAATACGATAAATGGGTCGCTTAACTGTTGTCTAGATGTCCACACTTTAAAAAACATCCCATGCTTAATGTTAGGTTGTGATACTGTGCTCCCGGTTATGTTGATTAAAAACAACAACAATATATATAACTTTTATCTTAAATATTTTAAACAAGATGAATACATTGAATCATTATAATTGCTACAAGAAGCAGAGCACCATACTGTAGAACAACTTTGTAACAGCAGTGAAATTTCTTTCTAGAGTAGCAATTCAATATAACTTTTACTTCTCTTCAACAACACCGGTCAAAAACAACCAAATTGTTTTTCACCCAAAGGGTGTTGCTTTTTAGAAGTTGTACTGTATTTTGAAGACTTGAGAGTTCACAAATAGTTGTTGCGTTCATTTCATTTCCTAAAAGAACTAACTCAACTATTAACGATATTGGGTACTTATTTTATAAATGTCTTTGAATAAGAGAATTAAACATTTCGTTTTAGTTGAAATGCGGTGTCATTGCAGATGGGACAATAGATGAAAAATTGAGCAATACCTTTTTCGCAGGTTGGAAGGTAATATATCAACTTTATAATTTGTATAAACATTAAATGAAAAATTTGTTTACAACTTTTAAAAGTTATGATTTAGGTATGTATTCCCTTCCGGGCATACTTAATTACGTATGCTGTGAATGTGATATGAATGGTTTACAAGACATATTAATTTCTTGATACACATACATGGCAAGAGTAATAAAATTGGTAATAGAAAGATTATCGAAACACGACGCTAAAAGATTTGAATGGGGGAGCGTAACCCAGACTGCCGATTGTTTTGATGTTGTTTTTGGTCTCTCTTTTGTATCAAATCAATTTCCCTATCGTGACAATATCAAACCCAGAAAAAATGAACGAATAAAAGAACATAGGAACAAGATTATTATCCCTGTCCTTGTTATCATAATAAGAAAATCCAAATCAACGAGCATGCTCTGTATTTATCCCCGACTTACACCTGCATTCCAGTAAACGCGCTGTGCATTTATGGTTATACGATTTAACTCGGACACATTTTCAATATAAAGGTCTCTAAACTATGATAAAATAATATCATCTTATGTGATCGGTACAGATTTCAGACACATCCAGAGGACTTCCAAAGAATGGTTATATAATTATTGAAGTTGAACAGACAGTACCTTTAGGTTGTACGTATACCAATACTGGAGAGGGATTTTGTGAGGAAACTCTTTCACTTTTAGATATTAACCGTGAAACTGATGCATGCAAGGCTGGAATACACGTGATGAACGATGATAATAATAAAACATCTTTCCATACAATAAAGGTTCGTAACAATAACATTACACATAACTTCTTGACGGTAGGTGCACAAAATTCTTTGCAGGTTATAAATGAATTATTAACTTCTTGATTTTTACGATTTGTCGATCATCGTGTTAAAGTAAATCTTTTTTAATGATGACTTATATGATATTTATTTCTTTTGCAAAATTTTATTGTCAGCTGCCTCGCCAATGAATAAGAAAATATATGATGATGTCATGATAATGGTTTAAATGTAAAGGCCCTGTCACAATAGACTGCTCTTTCACTGCGTTTGCATGTGGGTGTTAATTTTAATAACGCGCTGCGAGATCGCAAGAAAAATGTGATATTTTTTATGACTTCACGGCGTTTTAACGGCGGTCATGGCGATGTTACAGAGCTTCTACGGCGTTTCAATTGGCGATTCTTTCCATTCGGATTGCACTTCTACTGTGTTCTTTGCTCTTCCACTGCGCTTTTACGGCACCCTTTCGGCACTCAAACTGCGCTGAAATCGTAGCTCCTTCAAAGCGCCGTGCGCACACAGTATTAGTGCGGTAGAGACGCCGCACAATCTTCGTACAAGCGCCGTGGATAACCACCGCGTTCATTCGGCATTCCTTTTGCGCTTTCACGGCGCTCATATGCGTTGTAGGAGATGCTACAGAGTTATTAATGTGTCATAACTGCGATCCCACTGCGCTTTTATCAGAACGTCGAGTGACAGCGTTTGTTTTGAGCATGCTCAAAATGCGCGCCGTTGGTCGGAGTTCTCTGCGAATCCACTACGATGCTGAGGCGATGCTGTGTCGATGCTGTGGCGATGTTTGCGATCTTTCTGCGCTCATCTCAGCATTCTGAATTGTCTTTTGACGCCGTGAGAACGCCGTTCTAGTGTCACAGGGGTTTAAACCACAATAAAGAGTATGTGTTATACCCATTATATTATAGCGAGGGAAATACTGATATGTGAACACTATACAATATTTTGAACTTATTCCATGTAGACTTTAGAAAAAAAACTACTTTTACAAAGTTCAAGCAGTTTACGAATTTTCAAGTTTTTCCGCTATGATCATTTTACACTCATGTTGAAGTCCAATTATTAAGTTTAGATGACTAATTCATTGGTTATATAGAAAGAAACCATAATATATCATAAACTTTTCAATGTGGAAATTTAATCAATAATAATAACAGACTACAAAAGTGGTCCTTATCAAACTTTGATGAGTAGTATGTTTTACTTTTCTGTATTGAACATGAGTCTTTTTCTACATTATTTAGAGTTTGATGGTAGGTGATGTTTGGAACTCCAGCATCAAGTATAGATTTAGATTAACTACAATAGATCATGACTACGATGACAAACTGAACTTTAACATGGAGCTGCTTATAACAAAGTCTGAACTGACAGAAGTAGTAAATACTGAGGTAACATAATTTTGTCGAGCTTTATATGAGGGTGCTTCATACAAAACTGATAGTTGTAATATTAAATTGGCGAGCTATACATGTAGGTGCTTTAAACAAAAGCAATATAATTTGTTATTATTGAGGTAAGATAAAATTTTTGGCGTATAAATAGAGGTGTTTGTAAGAGTTGGTAAATAAAGAGGTAAACTATAATTGAATTGTTCATACATCGAGTTGCTTGTTACAAAGTATGTATTGACATAATTGGAAGAAACCAAGGTAATATAAAATTGTTGACTTATACATGGAGGTGTTTGTAACAAAGTTTTCAATGACGTTTTTTTTTATCGGCAAATGATTGATAATTTTAGAGAACTAGGTGTAAAGCAGTATGATTAACAAATATTCGTGTTTGACATTTGGGTAACTCAGCTATTAAATCAAAATAAAACTAATTACTTTCATGAAATTTTAAAATTACAATCATCCATATCAATATTTTATGTTATAAATCAATAGTATTTTATATATTGTATATCTTTATATATTTTAGCGCATTGGAACTGTTGCGGTAAGAATAAAATCAATTCAATTTAAAGATCGTATTATTTTAATGTCGAAATACTTTGAAATTAGTTATTACGTTTTAACTTTTTATAATGTTACATTTTTTTTATGAAGTACACACTTTCGTGCTTCTATATAGATACCAATGCATGGAAAATAGTCGGGATGTATGTCTTTGGTGGTTTTTGTTTAATTGTTTTTGCTGTTTTTGTAAGAATGTAATGTTATTTTTTTCTTATAAAACCGTAAACATCTATCTTTCCTCGAAGTTTAGATAAACAATATTCTGATTTAATATAAAGGTTGAGGTGACACACTCGGCATTGCATAGATACAAACGCTGCTACTCGCATGCTGATCCCCACGTGCGAACCGCGGACGGAAGGTTAGTGTAGATAATTAATAATAAGAAGAGATAAGGTAACAGGGATGCGTTTCCTAGAATGTTCTGAGTCTGAAATCAGTCATAAGACCAAAACTGAGACAATTTTACGTTTCAAAGAAAATGTCCTAACTTATGACTCCTATCTCATGAGTGTTTTAATTTCACATTGTAAATAAAATGATCTGTCAATGTGTTTCTTAACTTTGCTCAAGAATATGAATTTATAATAACCTACAGTAAGTATTTAAGCGAAGATAAAAGTTTTATTGCAGCGGTCTAAAGTTGGTCCTAAACTTGGTTTTATATCCTAAGACTAAGGATGTATTTAAGACTTTCTACGAAACTAGCCCTGGTATTTAAAAAGTCGTAACATGTTTCCCCGTGAATACAATCAGAGATCGTATATTTCCCATCCATGGAGATATTCAACACGAAATTATTATTATGTCTGTGGTACTTTTAGTTATTTCTATTTGGCTTTTTAGCCAGTTGGATGCTTCCAGTAATTCTTATTTGAATAGTGTTTAATCACCTATAGGATGTTTTGTCTGCTTTATAAATTTGTATTTTGACGTCTTGTCTGTGATATCATGCTTCATAACATTTGGTCACCCTCTCAAAATTCCAATTTATTTAGTTCCGCCCATTGTTTTCTCGTATTCATTTAATTGCGAATAACACGCCGCCCTTCATGGAATGTCACTTACATGTCACATTGAAGGTTCCATGATAGCCACCGCATTAACGCATCAGAGGATATTTCCAAAATCAACATTTTACCATTTCATGTTAAATGCTGAATTCTGCTCAAGCAGCCGATGCTGATTTATTTTTAAATGAAATGATTTTTTTTGTATGAAAGCACAAGCAACGTACTAGTTCTTAAACATGTACAGAATATACAGACAGGGATTTTATAACTTATATTTCATAACTGTTTTAAATGCTTGATATAATTTGCATATACCTAAAAATAAACACTAGACTTAGGTTGTACTTTGTATGTTTGTATAGGTATTTCGGGCAACAATTGGTCGGTGATCACATGTTTTATAGAAACAAAGAATATCAGACAGAGGTAGGTTTTTGATTGATATTTTTGAGGTATAATCTCAAATCTATAAGTATTATATATTTATATAACGACACTTTTCATTTGACAAAAGTTATGTTAATATTATCAATGTATATATGATGCATATGTTTATTATAGCAAGGGGTGTAATTAAGCTTAATCCTTATTATCAATTTGAAAATGAAGGACAGGAATATCTTTAAATGTTTTAATTATCTTATACAGCAGAACGACCGGTTATCATTAAGTACACCAAAAATGTGGTTTTCCATACAACGTGTTATTTTCAGCAACAAACACTCTATACTTATAACTTATAATTTGATAGATAAATCTTATTAACATTAAAGGTTCATGAGTATGCCAGATACTGTAATAATAATGGCGGAGCAGTGTGTGCTTGTGGTGTAGCCATCAGGTCAGGAGCCGATGTGTTTGTAATTAACAGATGTGGCAACTACACGATATTAGACTTCTTACAATGTAATGATGGAGGAATCATTGATGTTCAGCGAATTCATGATTATCGTTACAAGGTTTTGGTTTCTTTTTGTCATGTGCTGCTGAAACATTCAGGAACTTTGAATATTTTTAAGGGGGTCATTAAATTGGGGAATTCAAGGGAATAATTGTATATAATTGCACCTTCAAAAAAGGGAGCACACCTCTGTTGTCGAGACAAAAGTACTTTTATTTGATGGTGCTAAATAAAGGTCATAATTTAAATATATATGTCTGTAATGAGCCTTATCTGTTGGTCTTTACGGCAATAATAAGCATGTATATGATATTTGATAATCAAATATGCAAATGGTTGCTCCCAAATATAGGTACACCTGATCTGTACTTGATTCGACTTGTAAACTGTCGTATTCACAGCAAGTCAAAACCTTAAGGGGCTTGTAATTTCCATCTTGCGTGTACTATTTCTAAATTTGCAATGATGCTGTATATAATATGTCCCCTATTGTCTCGGAGAATATTGATCAACCGTATGCAATTAAGTTTCATGTATGTTTTATAACATGCATTATTTGTTTATGCCTAAATGTGTCTGTAATTAGGATTTAGTTCTTGTAAGAATATTGTTTTCTTTTGCATATTTTTTAAATTTTTATGAGTTTCATATTTGAAAATAATTGAAATGCAATTGAGTGTGACTTACGTTTGTTTTCATGATGTCACTGATTTATGTTTTATTTTTTTGCAATTGAGATTTAGTATAGTCTGATTTTATTGACCTGGCAGTTATTAATACATTGTAGCACTCATTTAAATATTCGATCCCTCTCCGGTTCTGTCCGTGTAGTTTAAGGGGGCAGGGGACATATTCGAATTATGTCAAATTATGTATCACATAGACATGGTGTTTTGAAGGTACTGAAAACTTGATATTTCTCTGTCATTGTTATTCTTTCTTGTTTGTGTGTAGGAAATTAGCAGTATTTTTGAGGTTTTATCCGGAACTGAACATTTTGGTAGCTTTCCATGTATTCGTAACCCTCCGAATGAAGGTGGAAATTTTAAAAATTAAGCATTGACAATTGGCACCAAAGAAGTGAGAAACTTCGGATAACTTTTGTGAAAAATCTAAACGTATAACTGACAGTTCATTTGACATTTATAAGATTGCCATTGATTGCACTGTGTGTAAGTGATATTTTTAAAGGAATCGGGTGAATTCTGGAGTATCCTCACCTTCATGAAGATGGTCCATATTGGTATATTTCAGCTGTGATTTTTGTTAGGTGGGAGTAAATATAAATTGCTTTCAGTCATTATTTTAGGATAATAGTATACAACTATTGTTTTCTTCAATGTATATCATATCCTTGAATAATGCTGTGCAACTCTTTTTCTGTCTGTGTAATAGATTTTGTAATATATGGAATTGTGTGACTGGCAACACTGAACTACAAAATTGCTAAATTTATGTTCCCTGTCCCTTTACAAGAAATATTATGGAGTATATGTAACTAATGTTACATCACAGCTTACTGCGTACATCTCACGGAACGTGCTGAAAAATCTAGTGAAGATTAATATATTGTTATAATCAGTATGCAATTGGCAGGTTAATGAAATCAGTTTTGTGATGTAAATAAGTTCCTTGTATGTTTGGTAGGTAATAACACCAATAGGAACTGTGATAATTGTAAACCTTCACTCCTGGGGGCGGACGATGGATATTGATATTTACTTATCTGCCAAAGATTTCCACAACATTGACGGACTTTGTGGATATTTTGATGGAGATAGAAATAATGACTTTAGGCACAGAGATGGCTCCCAATCATCCCCATCCAATGACTATTATGGTTATACTGACTTTATAAAAAGTTGGAGGTAAACTGTAATAATTAAGTTCCTATTTGTTATTGTTTAAAACTTGTCTCAATTAAATTTTTCCCAAGTGTTAAATAAGTGAAAGCACAAAATGTTTTGACAAGTTTATTCTTCATCGAAAGATGTGATGTTCTGAATATTTTTGCTTCATTTTTTCTACATACCTGTATATATCTATTTTACATTGATTTATATATCTATTTCACAATAAATTATATTTCTATTTTAATTTATATATCTATTCTACATGAATGTATATACCTATTCTACCTATTATACATTAGTTTATATATTTATCCTACATTTATTTATATATCTATTCTACATTGATTTATATTAGAAATATTAGTGTGTCTGAAGTATCACTTTATAAAAATAGATTACTAGATGAGGAAAACTTCTTACATAATGAAAGCCGAGTCTTAGAGAAATGGAATGTTAACAATGGAGCATCCATGGATGAAGCTTGTTCGAACGGTAACTCGATATCTAAGAATAAATGTCAGTTTGGCGGAGAGAAGAGAAAACGGCGAGATGTCGTCACAAGAATTGGAAAAGAAATAAAGTCAAGTAACATGAGAGATAAGGTTAGTTGCCTAAGCAACATATTAATGTAACTCAATGCACAAATTGTAAGTTCATATGATTACAATGGTTACAAAATACATTGATGCATAATAAGATAATTAGTAAATAACTGTTGATGTGTTATCTATTCATGCTACGTATATGTTTAGATATTTAGGCTCGCTTTGCAGTTTGATTGTTTTCATCTATTCACTTCCGTTGAATAATTGATAAATACGCATTAATTGAGATTAACTTATATTTTACAGATCATTAGAAAAACATTTTTAATACCTTCACAGAGTTATTGAACAATGAAATTAAACGAAAATCTTTATCACCAAGCCACAACAGTTTTCAAATGGAAACAAAAACTCCTTTACAATGATGTATTAAGTAAAAATGGAAATCTAATACCAATTTCCCAATTTTATCCAATAGAGAAGTACTGGAGGGGACATTTCAGACGATAAAGCTCGTGAAAAATGTAACAACTCTATAACTGGAGCCCCATCCGTCAAAGAATTCTCGGACCAGCTTGGAGATGAAGACACAAACATTGTATTTGACCAATGCGTGTATGACATTATTGTAAGTTTACTCTTATTTAATAAAGTTTGATTTATATTATAGCAACATTAGAAGTTTATGTAACATTGTTTTACAGTACCATTAGTTCCATGTGTCATGCCTGATACCTCGGGGCAACAGATTTCAGCTGTTCAATAAAATAGTTGTAAATAAGGTCTTATTATTTATAGAAGGCATTAGGTAATGCATTTGTGATATAGTTTGGGCATCACTATATACCGATGTTCTACATAACTTAATTGGTTATTTAACATTATAGCATGGTAACAGTACAGTATGGGCGTCAGCACATGTCGATGCTCTCAATAGTATAGCATCAACAGTGATCAGTCTGAGTCCTGATTTTGCTGCCAACAATTCTGAAACAGTAAAAGCATTCCTGTCACAGACATGTACAAATAACTGTAGTGGACATGGAGTATGCTCCGATTCAGGTCAATGTTTGTTTGTTTTTGTTGTTGTTGTTGTTTTTAATTCTTTAATCTTGATTCGAATTGATAAACATTAATTTGTTACAGGGTATGGATTAAAATGATAGTAAGTGTTATTACTTTGTGTTCGATAATCTATCAATTGACTTGTTGGTGTAAGGTAACAATGCAAAAATATCACAAGTCACTCAGCGTAATCGTGCAGTATTATAACAGTGCTTATAAGCAATCCTAGAACTGATATAACATCAGAGGCGGAGGGTGTTATTTCAGTTCAAGGATTGCTTATATGCACTATGACCCTGACAGACATGTTTTTATATCATAATACCGGACCATCATAATAATACTTCATGTATCCATTTAATATACAGTCTACTGTGATGTCACATTGTGTTATTTCTATATGAATTGCAATATTTTCTTGGGGCGAGTAATCTACTATAATAGACTTAAGGAAACGTAATGTTCTCTCCGGAATAATAAGCGATAACATGTCTGCCAGAGTGTTATATCAGTTCTCGGGTTGTTATTATGCACTATTACTCTGAGAGACATGTGTTAATTTTATAATGTGTTTTTATTTCATAATAACATGTATAAGATTTCAAGATTAATCAATTAAACTTAATTACAAATGAAAATAATAAATTTTCGTACTAATACAGGATTGTGCAGTTGTGAAGATGTTTTCCGTGGACCTGACTGTAGTATAGATTTGAGAATTCCACCAATTATCTATGACATAAATGACGGTGGTTTATGTGATACAGCTGATGGGAATGAATGTGATTGTTTTGTTATACGAACTGATAACATATTTGATGGCTTCAAATACGAAATAACAACTTTTGAGGTACATGTATTTTACTTGTGTTACTTGTTATGTAAAACATGTTTAGATTTTTTAGTCAATTTGTCTTGGCAATACAATAAATTAAAAACGTCCCTTGATAATAGGCCTGCAGATATGTTTTCACATAATGGTGCCTCTTTTGCGACTTCGTAACATTTGGTATTTTTAGACCATATATTTTGACGTGGCGTCTTTTGCGTTATACAAACATATTGTAAATGAGTGCTAAATTTTATTGTTTTACTATAGGCGTGTTAATGAAAAATTAGTCCTTTTCACTTTAAACGGTCTTTATTTTGGGCATTTGATAAATAGAATATTATATTCTGAAAGTTTCATATTTGAATTTGTTGAACGATATCGCATAATATAATTTTATTCAACTCTTTAAATAAATTCAGCATTGAATTTACACTCATAAACTTTCTTCTATTTACGACAAACATGCTTTTGATTGATCATTTTTATGATAATTTATTTGCAAACGTCACAATTTTCACTTTTTGTTCTTTGTTTTTGTTTGTTCCTTTCTTTGTTTTGTTTAATGTACAAATCTGTGAGGCTTTTTTGTATTTAAGATGTTGTTCGATGGCACAAAAACACAGGTAGGTAAGTCTACTAATGTTGGCAAATATGAAGATATATTTACCGGGGAGTGCTGCGTACCTCACCAGCGTTCCAAACGTTCAACGGAGGATTCCCAACCTTCTGTACTTGTGTTTGACTTTGTTATAAGTAACGACGGAGAGAACTTCGGACAAAGCAAGTCCGTATATGTTTATGATTCCACGTGTTTGAATTACGTCATCACCGATGATGGGGAGATCGTAGTCATTAATCTTGAGGTAGGATTCAAAAAAGAAGATAATTTTAGTCACACTGGTTATAAATAAAAGCAAGATATGTGTTGCATTGAAAATTTGAAATTTACAGTTAAACTATTCTTACGGACATTTAAACATCATGAATTTTCGAATTTTCCTTCCTGAATTCACAATGCAAACTTGGCGAATTCACTGTTTCAACATACGGAATTCGCAAATTCATGATTTCAACTTCATAAATTCACAATTTCAACTTCATGAAGTAATGTTTTGAAACTTTTGAACTTCACTATTTCAACTGCGCGAATTCACGATTTCAACTTTATGAATTCACATTTTAATTTCACGATTTCAACTTTACAAATTCACAATAATTCGAAATCGCCTTATTCCGCTTAAGTCGAAGAATTGACTAATTGTCAAATATAAAATGTATATGGGAAAGGAATGTCAAGTATAACGTCAAAGAGTCAGATCACGAAAATCAGTTTCCTATCAATGTAGTTTATCAAAGATATATTCATCGATTTCCCTTTCTATAAATATTTAAACACACGTAAATTATATTTTTTTCTTATATGTTGTTCATCCATGTAGGAAAATTTCTGTTACATCGGTGGATCTTGTATTACGGGAGATAGCACCCTACAAACTTCATCGGACTGCTTTGTGTGCGACTCCCAGACAAACCCATACAGCTGGACTAAAGGTGTGATGTGTTTTAATTTACAATTTACTGGAAATTTGACAGTGAAATATCCAGTTTTATTTTACATTTGACATTTAAGTTACGGACTGTGGTGAATGTTGCTCGCTTAATTCGAATCATTGGAATAAAGTTTTTTGTTGCTTTAAAGCAGCATGCCTCCAGATGAGCGAAACTATTTCAATAAATCAAACTTGTGAAAAATGTACTAAGATTTTAGGCAAAGTAGAAAGACTTCAAGATTCAAGTAATAATTTACATGGCTGTTATGAGTGATTAATAGTTAATTTTTCATTATGTGTAACTATATAACTAACGCAGTAAGGGTGTTTTGGGGCATATTTTGACCTTCTTTTGTAATAAACGTGGTTTGTATGTTTAAAATGATTCCTTTTGGTTAATATACAATAATATATACATTTAATTTAATTTTCAAATTTTAATGAAATTAAGCATTAATCAGGAGCGTGTTGCTTTAACTAATAGTCTTTTTAAAAAAATATGACAAGTTTCTACCTGCGGTTTTTCTGTTGGTTTCCTTTTAATTCTATATTATTAAAAAAAAATTATTTTATTTAATGGGATTTTTTTAATAAAAGTTTTAACAAATTTTAGTTTCCTGTAATGATGACGACATCGGTTTATCGTCTGCTGCACTTATCGGCATCATAGTTGGTTCAGTCTTGGTTGGTATCATAGCAACCGTTGCCGTGGTTTACGTACGATGTTACAAAGTTACGAAGAATCGACGGTAAGTATAAATTTGTATTTTTTTTTAAATATACTGTAGATAGGAATTGATTTTATTTTTCTCACATGGACAGACTCAATAAATGTTACAAAGACGTATGTCGTGCTGCTGAATGTTGTGTTAAAGGTCTAGCCAGCTACACATACCAGCTCGACACTAACAAAAGGAGACAAAAACGTATGTCAATCTGAATGTTGTGCTAAAGGTCGAGCCAGCTTCACATACTAGCACGACACTAACAAAGAAGACAAAAACGTATGTGAGTATGGATGTTGTGCTAAAGGTCGAGCCAGCTTCACATATCAGCTCGACACTAACAAAAGAAGACAAAAACGTATGTCAGTATGGATGTTGTGCTAAAGGTCGAGCCAGCTTCACATACAAACTCGACACTTACAAGAGGTGACAAAAACGTATGTCAGTATGGATGTTGTGCTAAAGGTCGAGCCAGCTTCACATATCAGCTCGATACTAACAAAAGAAGACAAAAACGTATGTCAGTATGGATGTTGTGCTAAAGGTCGAGCCAGCTTCACATACAAACTCGACACTTACAAGAGGAGACAAAAACGTATGTCAGTATGGATGTTGTGCTAAAGGTCGAGCCAGCTTCACATACAAGCTCGACACTTACAAGAGGAGACAAAAACGTATGTCAGTATGGATGTTGTGCTAAAGGTCGAGCAAGCTTCATATACAAGCTCGACACTAACAAGAGGAGACAAAAACGTAAACTATGTCAGTATGGATGTTGTGCTAAAGGTCGAGCAAGCTTCATATACAAGCTCGACACTAACAAAAGAAGACATAAACGCATGTCAGTATGGATGTTGTCCTGAATATCGAGCCAACTGCACATCCCAACTCAACATCAAAAATCGTTACATCTTCACATTCAACCTCAACAGTGATAAATCTAATGTAGGGCTGAATGTTGTGCCAGCTTTCCCATTCCAGCTCAACAGTGACAAACGGTCTCTGTGCTTACTTCATAGACTTATTAAACCGAGGGAATCGATTTTCAGAAGAAAAAATTGTTTTCTTTATTTCGTACATACGAGTATATTTAATATAAAATGTATTGTTTTATTTACCGGAATATGGCTTTTCTAGGTATTTTATTTATGGAATTTTTATTCTTAAAGTATCTATTTTAAGACTAAGAAAATATGTGTTATAAGTTTTGTTGTCCGTCTCATTTATTCATCCGGCTTTTATTAGTTCTGTTCGTTTTTATCACTACTCAGTACTAAATGTTCAAGCAAAATAAAAGTTCATAATGTGAAAGAATAAGAGCCGCTTTCTGTGCTTTATTTACCAACAAAAGATATAAATCAATTATTTAAAATGGGTATGATCGTTTTAATTTACATATATCTTGTTTATATTTGGAAACAGGACTGTGGGTGATATGAATTCAAGTCAGACGTACTTATCAGCGGGCCCGGCACGAGAAACATGGGGTGACAAACATTAAAATATGAAAGAAAATGTTGCTGGATATGTCGTACAACGTTAGTGAATGGAAATTAAAATGCTGCTCTTTCTTAATTTTTCGATGCGTGTGTGATAACTGTATACAGACACTAATTTTAACTTAAACGTATTGTATTATGAACATTTTCACTATTCAGATTTGTAATATATTTGATCACAGAGATTTTTAAAGTAATTGTGATGAATGATGCATGTTGGTGTTGTTGTTTGTTGTTGTTGTTGTTGTTTTGGTATTGTTTGTTGTTGTTTTTTTTCAATAATAATATATTTTTTTTTGGAAAATTGAAAATTTCATTTGTTGAAAATTCTCGTATATATTGTATTATATAAAGTACTCAAATCACTGTCTACAGGCGTGGACTCAGGGTGAGGGTGCGGATTCAGGCTGGGTGTGCTGATTCAGGGTGGGTGCATATATAGAGGGCGCCCTTAGTAAACCCTCAATAACGTAGCTGTTGTTTAAATAATTCCCATGTTTCATGTTTATTATAAAAAATCTTTAAGTGCATGGTGCAACAAAAACGACCCTGAAATGCATCACTTACTCTCCCGTTCCTACCCGCCTCTCCGAGCTTTTCTGCTCGTGCCGTTCTGATTTCGTTCTGATTCTGCCCTCGAACAAACCAAAGCAATTGACAACCTGTCAAAATACTTGTATGGTGCTGTCCATGAAAGGTTTAGTATTTTATACAGTGGAGGGGAGATCATCAGTAAAGCAAGGTGCATATTACATGCAACAGTTATTTCATCTAACAGGCACAGAACGCCAAACTGCTTTTTTTAAGTTTGGTTGAGTACAGCTAGCATTACGTTGAGCCGAATGTGCACATGGTCCAGTTTTCATTTTGTTGAGTTAAGTTTGGCCTAGGCTCAGTCAAATTAACATTGTATTTGGTCGAATTGGCATTAAACCGAGTTGACGTTACGTAAATTAAGTCAAGTTGACAGTTTGGTGAGTAAACGTATCATAAGTTGAAGTCAAAAATTACAAAAGGTTGAGTCTCGTTGATATTAAGTCTGCTTGACATTACGTTGAGCCAATTACATATTATGTTCGGTCAAACTAGCATTAATTTTTAGCCAATATCACACTGGGCTTCCATTAGTGGGTGTTCGGGAATCATTTACTCCTGACTTGTGCTTGTGACTTCCAAAATATAATGATTTTCCTACTTTACCTATATAATCTGACTTCCAATGTCAGACATTTTCAGTCTCTGGCTTCCAAATTTTGAAACTTAATGGAAGCCGTGATCACATAATGTTGGGTTAAGAATGCATTTTGTTATATATATTGCCTTGAGTCAGTTTGACATACGGGTCAAACTATCATAATGTTCAGTCAGTGGTACATCATGTTGGGTCAAAAATATGTTTAAACATTTTGATATTGCATTGAGTTAACTAGGCATTATATTTGGTTGAACTGGCATCATATTAAAAACTTAAACAAAAATATGTATACTGTACATGTCGTAAATATACAAAATAGCAGTATTTATTTTTAATTATGATTGATGAAGACTTTAAAGATGTTGGAATATGCATTATAGTTATTGGAATAATAATGCTCTTCTGACTGGATTGATTTTTGCATCCTTGCTATATGTATCTTTACAGTGGATAAATGTCTTATTGAATTCTTAACCATATTAATTAATGGATAAAATTAATGTCTTACACTTCTTACCATAACGGATAAATGTCTGATAGATTTAGTTAACCATGTAGTGGATGAATATCTTATAGAATTCTTAACGGTATTAATGGATAAATGTCTTACACTTCTTAACCATAACGGATAAATGTCTGACAGATTTAGTTAATCATGTATTGGATGAATATCTTATAGAATTCTTAACCATAATGAATAAATGTCTAATAGACTTAATTGGATAAATGTTTTATAGACTTCATAACCATAGCGGACAAATGTCTTATAGACTTCTTGGCCATATTGGATAAATGTCTTATAAGCCTATCAACCATGGTGGATAAACGTTGAGAAATGAATGGCTGAACACTATTTTTTAAATGAACAATTATTTTTTTAACATTTTGTCCGACTATAAAATTTGTTTATTTTCCAACGGTTTAATCTTTGTGTAGCAATGTTACTCATTCACAATGAAAAGCCAAGTATAAGATATATTTAAGTTTGTGATTGTGCATAACACTTTCATTTAAATGCGAGGAAAACTTCAAGAGAATAAATCATGAGATAAAAAAAACCTTTCAAAACACATTAAATTTTATATACTTTTTTTATTCAATTTGATTCTTTTATATATGCAGAAAATAGTTTTACAAATTATGAGCAAAATTGTCAAACGTGACGTCATTTTATATTAGAGCTCATTGTAGAGATAAGCAAAAGCTGTCGGAAGGCCAGTGTGCTCGACTGTTATCAGTGTTTGATAGTAAAATAAGAGCCTGGATAATGTAGAATTTTCTAAGAGCATAATATGGGGCATATGTTTGTCAAAATCTACGTTAAAGTTATGGGCATTTGACACTGAGCTTCTATTATACTCTGAAATAAGTGTGTGAAGTTGTAAGCCTATTTTCCCTTTCATACCAACTTCAAAAAATACTTAAACTGAGTGTGACGCAGGCATCGGGGTGAGTACAAAAACTTTTCCTATTCATTGAATAGAAGAGCTAAAAATACAATAGTAGAAAATGATGCTGGAATATTTCATAAAATACCAGTAATTTCCATTATTTTAAAATATTCGTAACGGGTGTCAGTTTTAGAAATACGCACATATTTCAAGAAAAATTCAAGAAACATATTCACAATATATATTTGGAAATATTTGTACATTCGCCACGCTATTTGCTAATGTTAAACACAATGTCCAGGTTTTTTTTACATTTGTAATAACTGTTACATTATGAAATATAACAATATTGTCAGAAACAGCAGTATAAAGTATATATTAGGAAATAGTTGTCCACTTCCGGAACATCTGTCGTTTGCTGTTTGTCTATAGGATGTGTACCTTAACGATAAAAATACATGAAATGAGATTTCTTTATACATGTATATTTATAACATAATCATCCGCAGTTGTGCACGTAAATGTTTTGTCGTTCAAGAGTGTTCAGGCAAATAAAAAAAATATTTTCTAAAATATAAGAATGTTTTAAACATATACAGTAAAAAACCCTCAACTAAGGCCGCCATCGGGACTGGACCAAAGTGATTTTAATTGTGAGGTGGTCTTAATTGTGAATATTCTTATCATTGCTTACATACTTTAAGACCATGGTCTTTTTTAGTCATTTTGAATGAACAAACAATATGTATCTTAATCTACAAATACAATATATGTTAATTAATTAGATGAGAGCAAAATTTTTTCTGAAGAAATTTAAAATTCTAAATTCTCTTTTGTTTGATTTCAATATTAATTATTATATAATAAACATATTTCATCTATCATATAAGAAATTATTCCTCACAAAATAAATGTGCTGAAAGCAACATTGAACCACAGTAACTCTAAAATTTATTTTCACACATTATTTCATACAATAACCCTATAATGACAGTTTTTGACACCTTGTTAAATCAAGTGTCATGCCTAAGAGCATTCAAGCAGATAATAACAAAAATTATGTGATCTTGGTAGGTGTTGACTTTAAAAATCAGTGGTCTAAATTGTGAGTTAAAATAAAGAATAAATCAAATAATTGGGACTGAATCTGGTGGTCTTAAAAGTGAATAACCGGGGTGGTCTTAATATTGGAGCATGTAACTATTGACATAAAGGTCAGAAAATTCCATTCTTTTAAAAAATGGTCTTAATAGCAGGGTGGTCTTAAATCTGAGTTGGTCTAAAGTAGGGATTCTTCTGTACTAGTACGTGTGACTTTATTTCTGCCTCTTCTTATCTACAAACATACTTCATTAGATCACTTGAACTGGCCTCTAGTGTTACAAAACTTTTCTCTGTAGCTCTGTCTAAAATTTCAGGATTTTCATTAATCAGTGAAAAATCTCTGTGGCTTTCTGACCAAGTCATACGGTGACACAGAGGTGACATGTGTGTTTTTTATCTATCTGGTGGCCACGAGATAATTAAGTGGTGCGCACGAGATACTATGTCGTGGCCAAGGGTGCGCACAAGATACTATGTCGTGGCCACGAGATAATTAAGTGGTGCGCACGAGCCACGAGTTACTTAGTCGTGGCCACGAGTTACAAAGTTCGCCGTGGCCAAGGGGTAATTAAGTCGCGGCCACGAGTTACTGAGTCCTGTCCACGAGATAATTAAGTGTTGCGCACGCGATACTATGCCGTGGCCACGAGATACTAATTCGTGGGAACTAGATAATTAGGTCGTGCACACGAGATAATTAACCAATCAGATTCTGAGTTTTAGAGAAATTTTTTCAACTCTGTCGGCACTGGTCATTGCAACATATTTATTCAATTTTCATAGATGGACATTGGTGAAACGGGAGTCAAAATGTATGGCTTATTTCATAGTGTTCAACAGAATTTACCAAAATGGTATCAATGATGACGTTGTTGCAATCTGATTAAAATACTGAGATCGAACGCCATAATAATTCATTGCATTGATAATTGGCATCAGTGATACTCGTTCAGTTGATTTTAAATAGCATTACCTATATCATAAACTTACCATGTACCAGACTGACTGTTGTCACACTTATGAGAAACAGTGTTTAAAAAGTTTTGCCAATGTGCGAGAGATGTCCCTGAACACACTCCATTTATCAAAGTGTCTAATGTCCCTTTAAGGGTCAACCATTCCCTGTAAAAAATGTTTAATTTGGAATATCTTAAAGCTACATGCCTCGCACGTAACATGTAAATTATTACTTTAATATTTTTCTTCTTCTTAAAATCTTAATACATTCATTTCAAGTTTGATTTTCTTGAAATATTCTGGCTCATCTAGAGGCATGCAGCTTTAATGTGTAGAATATATTTATTTACATGTATACATACACATGCAGCCCTGATATATTATACATATAATTATTGAAGGTAACACAATTCTTGGATATGTTTTCGGAGAAAATGAGTTTTGCATTCTTATATCGGACGTATATGAAACAATATGGCTGACTCAACTTATCAGGTGCTATTTTCGGATGATAAATTTAAAGGCTAATTCATGCCTATGATTTAGATCACAGGAACTTGAAAATTCTATCAAATAACCACTATAAACGATCATATAAAAAAATGTTTATATATACTATATATGGGGTAATTTTTGGATATTATCGTTAATATTGGTTATTTGATATAATTTCAAGTTTAGAACATATGAAATGATGAAAGTAGCAACACCTGATGAAAGTAACGTTGAATGTAAAATAATTTAGAATCCATGTATGGTTGCAAAGAATTTTGGCTCCTATACAAAATACTTAGTCACTAGAAGTGTACTTATTTCCAAAAATGAAAAAAGAAGCACAGAAAGGCAATGGATAATTGCCAATGCCTAACGTTTTGACAACTGTAAAAGGACAACGAAAATTAATAAAAATAACAGCGTTTTCAGGTTAAATTGGCCTCAAGTAAAGAAGGGTTCTAAATTTGATTTCTTCAAAATAAAGATATCACAGTGGAATGCTTTACAAAAACGATCTTCAATAGGAAACACAATAAGAGGACAAGTTACCATGACAACTTACGTGCAGATCACCGTTGTGTTCTCAGTGCTGGTCGCATAGGAATTTTCAAGTGACGTCTGGAACGTACTTATAGCGTTCAAGGCGTCCTGGTTCACAACTGAGTTACCACAAGTTAAAGCGTCCGTGACCTCTGTAAAATATTCAAACACATACAAAATTAACATAATTAATAGATGCACAGGTTTACTTTTTTGTGTTCATTAATAAATATTCCTTCATCGAATAAAAGTTCTAATACAACGATCAAAAAATAGTTTGCCGTTTATATGTTCGTAGCTATAATACAACTGTAGCTGGTCAGTGCATGCAAACTCAACTAAGAATATTATAATAAATAGTATATAAAATAATTACCAGACTCGATCTGATCACAGAGTCCTAGATATGCGGCCGTCAATGCGTCACCGTTACCAATATGAACAGTGTGATCATTTGACATACATGGTTCCGCTACAAGTTCCATACAATACGTAAGGCACGTAGTGTTACTGAAAATATTTGAGAAATAAAAATATTGACGTACATGTATATATAAAAATAGAGAAAAACTGAATCCTGAAAGAACGCCCAAAGCGACAAACTTGAAAATGTTGCAGGCTCGGTTTGATTGAGCCAGTTCATGGACGGCACTGGTGCAAAGTGCAAGTTACCGTCCACGCCCCCTATCACCGGTTTAAGCAGAATTCAACATTTAAGATTGAAAACGGTGAAATTTTATTTTAGAAACATCCGATAACTATTAGAAAAGAAAAGCAAAACATTTAATCAACGTCTGTTTTTTTGTTGTTTTTTTTCTGTTTTTTTATTTATGTTTTGTTTTTTTGTTTTATTATTATTATTGTTATCATTATTATTATTATTATTATTATTATTATTATTATTATTATTATTATTATTATTTTAAAAAAAGTACACCAAATTTGTTTTAGCACGACTGTGATGAAGGCAAGAATCACTCTCGAATTCACTTCTTCTTTGGACTAACTATGGTGCCATACAAGTGCGGGACACTTTTTTCCGGCTCCATCTACTGTAATTTTATTTGCCGATTTCGGGAAGGCACTCATGCGTCAAATATGCAGTGATTTAATTAAGTACAGTTTTTCCTATTATAAATGCAGCATATGTTCGCCCATATAGTTTTATTCCGGTGGCGAGGGTAAATAAACCCATCACACACATGCCGTATGAGGGAACGTGGTCCTGACCCAGTAACGCTCGAATCATAGAATAAAATACAAGAGACAAGAGTGTGCTTTTGTTGCGCTGTAAGACCTACCCGCAAATACTGAAACTTCACAAAAATATAAAGCATAGTTTCCAATGTAAAACGCACGGGTGTTTGGTGCGTTGATTGGTCACTAACCGCCCCCCCCCCCCCGGCCGCCTTACCTCTCCATAAAGAAAAGAAAAACATACATATATGTATTTTATATGTATTTTTAGTATAATATTATGTATTATGTATAATATGTATCGTTTTTTTATTTTTTATTATTGCAGTAATAAACGCACACTTACAAACAAAGATTCCTGTAGTTGGTAGCGTTGACAATTGGGAACATGTAGTACGACAACATTTGATTGTTCATTAAACATTGGTCAAGGTCATCTTTCACAGACTCTGGTGTACACGCACTGTTTGCGCATGTGCAAAGACAAAGAACTGAAAATAAAAAACATATATTATAATCAAATACAGCGTCAAATATCCAATATATGAAATACAAAATATTCTAGAGGAGTTCCACAGAGGTCAAAAAGCATAAAAAGATAAAATAAGAAAATCTTCTATAGATCTAAGGAACCACTTTTAATGGAAAATTCTGCAAAAAGGCATAAGGAAAAATACTCAGTATTAAATTGAATATCGATTTTTTGTGCGATTCTTAGTCTGGCTTGAGCAAAAACCGTTGCAACGCTTTTCATTTTTTGTGATCGATTTGCACAATCAAATCATCATCCTGGGGGGACGGGGTGAGGGGATGGTCTGAAAATATTTGGTGTCCCGTTATAGTTTCCAAAATGATAATTATTGGTCAACAACCTGAATCATTTTTTTTTTCTATCTGTTGCACTTTTGGTAATTAGTATAGATATAATGATTTAGTATTTTGTATGGAAGTCAGAATACTACTTTGTTTACATTCTGCTACTTTTATGACAGATAATTTCACATTCAGCGCTACATATTCTTCATGTTATAAGCACCTAACATACATGAAACCATTATTTAATTAAAATTTATGATTTATGTATATGAGAAATAAAAGAGAATAAAAAGAAATAAATATATAACATACCTGTATAAACCGTGTATAATAGAGTGTTTGACATTGGTATTTTGATTCCAACTGTTTTGTTGTTGTTGTTGTTGTTTTGTTGTTGTTTTTTTTTATTCAACATTAAATGTTCAACGTGCTATATAGCTAGTTAGTTATTTTATCAACATTATCACCATTCCTTTGAGAAGTATCTGTATTCACTTTTACAATTTAAATTCCTTGTATTCATTTCTTCAAAGGCGATCAAACATTCCTTTAGACCGTATTTTATTTCAAACTATACAACTATGTTGAAATTTTATTTTCAGCAAAAAAAAAATACAGCGTAACATTTATTATAAACTGAATATTAAAACCTACTCCAAATTTAACATTAAATATTGCATGATTAACTCATTAATTTCACCAGCTAATTGATTGTTTTCGTTAATTAATCCTATAAGCAATGTTTATGTTTTTCATAGACACGTAATGTATTTTTAGAAAAAATGAATGGTGTCATCCGAGCGAACTATTTATCTTTTGTTATCTGCCAGCTACTCTTTTGTTTCAAAACGTATAATTATAGTCTTAAACTAATTCAATAGTGAAAGCGTGTCGAATTTCTGCTGAATTGTTCTATATAGATAAATGTGTACATTGTATATTATTGTGGCGTGTGCATTTATATGGGCAATTATGTATATATATATATAATATATATATAATCATAGAACCCGGCCCAATGGGCCTGTAAGTCACCAATTTAATGATTTCATAATGCATCGTATAACACATAGAATGTGGTGTTCATGGTATAAACAAATACAAAGTGAGGTGGTTCTAATTAATGCGAAAACAATATTTATAAAAGGCTACAAATGTTTAACGCTCTATACAAAGCTTGATAAATATACTATATATTAAACTTTGGTAGCATAATCGCAACAATAACATTATTATCTTAAAAATACACCTTTTATTAATAAAACCGTGTTTCAGATCAAATAAATTAAATTTTAAATATGATTTATTAATATAGTTGGACAAACGTTCGTCACAGCGAGCCGTTGCATGTGATCAAAATATCCCCGCTACGGCATTTTGGCGCCAAAACAAAACCACTGTAAATTACTAACCCTGCAGACGAAAAATATGAACGTGCCACACTACTACTCCACTCGGTTCCCCGTGGGTGGGGATGGGAGGATGACGCGTAACATAAAGGAATTTTATACATATCCTCATATCAATTTTTAACAGGGCAATGATGACCCTAAATTACACACCATCATTTGGAAAAGGTCACAATTCTTTATAAACGTAGTTAATTGCGTGTATCAGTTTTGTCATAACATATATGATTTGTGAAATATTGTAAGGATGCTTTAAAATCCAGTTTCTCATAATTGTTTCTCATGAGAGGACTTAAATAACTATTAATATTACTATATGAGTCCATATAAACTATTATTGCAAGGTTATGACTGCAGGACATCAAACAATTTTACGCATTTAGTTTAACACTAGCAGTTCTCTCATTGTGTTTTCCTGCACAAGTTTATAAACCCGGGTGGCTCTATGAGCAAGATTCATTCAATATGTTAAAGACACAAGATGATGGTACATGCTTAGTATCTATGCTCTATGCTCTGTGCATTCTGCTTAATGAGAAGACTTTTTAAACATTTTTGCTATGTACACTAAGTGATGAGACTTTTAAAGAGGTCTTCTCTACTTGACAATGTTATACCGGTATGTTGAATATCTAAGTTATAGGCATTGAAGGTATCTAAAAGAGGCCTTACATATGATTTCCTAAATAAGTCTTTCAAAACTAAGTGCCGCTCATGGCAGGCCCCTTATTCATGCTCTTGCAGTCTAAAATTGTTTTCCCTGGAATGTTTCTAATGTTTGCATAGACTTAAAACTGTCTTAAAAATCTTCTCCAAAACTAAATTTCCAAGAGCCGAAAAATTATCATGAAAAATCACTCTGTGATACTCTATAAAAATTATGAATTATTGACATAGCACCAAATCTTCTTGTGTGATATAGTTCCTATGAGTACCTAGATATTGGGCATGTTTCCTTGGAAGCGAACCTTCAAAAATTGTTCATAAATCATAACAGTATGTGGTGAAAAAGTTTTATACTCCTAGCATGATCTTATCTTACTTCTGTACTTAAAAGTATGGCAATTTTCCATCCTGCAGTGGATCTTAGGTGAATGGTCAAGGAATGTTTAATGGGGAACATGAAATTTGAATAATCTTTGACACACAGTTAGTTTATATTTCAAATCATCAGCAAATATATGTGGGTCAAGCGATACTATTGATACACATATTTCACTACACATCTATAGATCATATGATGTATCAGTCGCTTTAATTTATCTGTGTATCTTTTGAAAATACCATGTCTAGATATGTTATTCTAGAAACAGTGTTAATTCCATTATACCTAATTACCATGACATGAAAGTAGGTATAACTTTGAATCGTAACGTTACTGTAACAAGCCTTCAGTAAGACTACGATATCTAATGCAAAATTCATTTTTCTCATTGTGTTGGCTTTAAAGCGATTTTTATCTTTTCGTAAAGAAATTGTGAAGGAATTAATTGTATTCGTAAATAAGACAATATTTAACGCATGCTTTGTTAATGTATATTCAGTCTACTATCGTTACAATTAACTGATAATATCAAGAATATTGAAACAAGTTATATCTTGCAAACAAATTTTACAACCGACTGTATACACATGAATGTATGTGCATTTTAGCACGCCCTCTAGACCTGAATGAAGACAAAAATTCCTTTAAAAAACAAAAGTTTTTAACAGTGAATATTTTCCTAAGAATTCATAGAAAGTTTAACAAACATCAAAGAAATAAAATTAAATTACAAATTTCGTTGTTCTTGTTTTTCAATTATCAGATAAATTTACTCCACAAACTTTGACAAAAAATAAAACCCATAGATTTTATGTTTACAATAAACGCATAGTGTTAATTAAATACCAAATACACTATTTAATATACTAAGTAACTTTTGAGTTTTGTACAAAGACCTATTAGAAACCATGTTAGAAAAATATGCAAATATTGGCACTTTTTCTTTAATATTTTAAAGATACTTTTTGGATAACTAACTTAAAAAGCTTGACTTACATATAATTTGATTATCTTTGATATGGTTAAACACTTTTTTATCGAAATATGCATAATTTGTGATCCAAATTATATGACAAAAGAGATATATCAGTTTTGCATAAAATCGGCGGCCATATTGGACGCCATCTTGAATTCTGAAGAGGTATGAACGCTGATTTTGTTCAAGATTTGAATTTTTGTAAAGGAGAAACTTTATACATGCTTTAGTGTAGGTTTCAGGCCTGTACAAAAATTTCACTGAATGAGCTATTATATACGTCAAATTTATAAGGCGGCCATCTTGAAAATGGCGGTCATCTTAGATAAGCAGAGATATTTTTGGACCCACTTCACTTTTGGAATCTCTATAATCTAAAGATGATTTCCTGAAAGTTTCATGCTTGTATCACAATTTGCACTATTTTGACAGGAGAGACCTTATTTCCCGCTCCGCTAATAGTGGATAAACGTTGAGAAATGAATGGCTGAAGTGTATTTCTTTAACATTTTGTCCGACTGTAAAATTCGTTTATTTTCCAACGGTTTAATCTTTGTGTAGCAATGTTACTCATTCACAATGAAAAGTCAAGTATAAGATATATTTAAGTTTGGGATTGTGCATTGCACTTTCATCTAAATGCGAGGAAAACTTCAAGAGAATAAATCAGGAGATAAAAAAACACATTTTCAAACACACTAAATTTTATATAACTTTTTATTTAATTTGATTCTTTTATATATGCAGAAAATAGTTTTACAAATTATGAACAAAATTGTCATATATGATGTCATTTTATGTAAGAGCTTATTGTTCAGGTAAGCAAGTCAGTGTGCTCGACTTTTATCAGTGCTTGATAGTAAAATAAGAGCCTGGATAATGTAGAATTTTCTAAGAGCATAATGGGGCATATTTTTGTCAAAATCTACGTTAAAGTTATGGGACTTTGACAGTGAACTTCTATTATGCTCTCAAATAAGTGAGTGAAGTTTGAACCCGTTTTCCCTTTTGTTAGTTTAGGAGATACCAACTTCAAAAAACTTAAACAGAGTGTGGCGCCTGGGTGAGTACAAAAGTGTTTCATATTTTTCAGATAGTAGAGCTAAAAATACGATAGTAGGAAATGATGTTTTTACATTACATTAAATGCCAGACTTATCCAACATATTAAAACCTTTGTAATGGGCAAAATTAATTATTCGCTTAAAGAAACGCGCATATTTCAAGAAACAAAATCACAGTATATTTTGAAATATTTGTACATTCGCCACGCTTGTTGTTAATGTAAAACACAATGTCCGTTCTTTATATATTTGTAATAACTGTTACATTATGAACATTTCAGAATATAAAATTATTGTCAGATACAACAGTATAAAGTATATATTAGGAAATAGTCGTCCACTGCCAGAACATCTGTCGTTTGTTGTTTGTCTATAGGATGTGTACCTAAATAATAGAAATAAATTAAATGAGTTAGCTTTATAAATATATTCCACAGTTTCGTGTACTTTCAATGAGTGTTTAGGTAAATGATATATTTTAATTTCCGAAAGTGTGAAAATATTTTAAAGATATACTAGTATGTGTGACTTTTTTCTGCCTTTTCTTATCTATGAACATACTTCACTTCATTACTTGATCTGGCCTTGGTGTTTTCTCTGAGCTCTGTCTTAAATTTAAGGATTTTCATTGGTCACTGAAAATTTTCTGTGGCATTCTAACCCATCAAGAGTTTTACGGTGGCACAGAGGTGACATATGTATGTTTTTACTCTTCTCGTGCGCACGAGATACTATGTCGTGGCCACGAGTTACTTAGTCGTGGCCACGAGTTACTTAGTCGAGGCCACGACATAACTACGTGTTGCGCACAAGATACTATGTCGTGGCAACGAGTTACTATGTCGTGGAAACGAGATAATTAAGTCGTGGACACGAGATAATTAACAAATTAGATTCTGAACTGATGAGAAAATTTCTTTAAAGTCTTGGACACTGGTCATTGCAATACATTTATTCAATTTTAATAGATGAACATTGGTGAAACGGGAGTCAAAATGTATGGCTTATTCCATAGTGTTTTCAACAAAATTTACCAAAATGATATCAAGACGTTGTTGCAATCTGATTAAAATCAACTCTAAATAATGCTCCGCTACATAAAAGAAATAAGTAGATCTGAACAATAGTCTGAATGGACGCAGGTGTCAAACCCGAGCACTGAGATCGAACGCCATAATGATTTATTGCTTCAATTAACTAAACATCATACCGGAGATTGTTTCATTGATACTCGTTCAGTTGACATTAAATAGCAATACCTATATCATAAACTTACCATGTACCCGGCTGACTGTTGTCACACTTATGAGAAACAGTGTTTAAAAAGTTTTGCCAATGTGTGAGAGACGTCCCTGAACACACACCAGTTATTAAACTGCCTAATGTCGCTTTAAGGGTCAACCATTCCCTGTAAAATATATTTAAATGAGAATATTTTAAACATATGAGTCAATATATTTCAATAAAATCACGCTTAAGAAAAATGTACTAAGATGTAACGAAAAGTAAAAAAGTTTCAAGATTCAAGTAATGTTTTACATCGTATGTGCGATTAATGACTGATTTTTCAGTATTTACAACTACATGTATATTTCTATTGCGTTACTAACATTCGAACACAATTCCAAAATTTTCATGAAAATTAGCATGAATCAACAGCTTTAAGCAGCATACCTCAAGATTAATGCTATACGTAAATTTCATGAAAAAAAAATGAAAAGGTATCTTATAGTAAAAGTACTGTGAAGTTACCAAAGAGAGTAATTTACACATTGCAAACGGCAGTTATATACAATCCATGTAAATTACCAAAAATGGGTCAAAGTTACACAAGTAACCCTTATTGTGTTAGTCAGGATGTAGAAATATGGAGGAAAAAATACTGCAAAAAAGTCATTAATCGCACGTAACATGTGAATTATCACTTCAATCTTTTTATTCTCCTGAAAACCTTAGTACATTTTTCTGAAAAATAGCCTGCTCATCTAGATGCATGCAGCTTAAATGTATACAGTCAGGACTCATTACAACGACACTGTTGGTTCCCAAAGGATATGTCAGTATATCGAATTTGTCAGTATATTGAATTTCATCTTTCATTATGATTGTAATGATACGCTTATTCACTGGTATCTGAACATAATGTATTTAGATCTATAATAAACATCCATAATGAAAAAGATTTTTGTGTTTATGTTTCACTTTATTATACACATTACATATCATACACATAATACAACAATGTTATTAAAATAATAACAACTAAAATAGTTAAAGATTGATATGAAAATTATAAATTTTATAAAATAAAAAGCACATACAATGATAGGACTTTTAAAAGTGTACGTATAGCTGGAAGTTCTGTCATTATTTAAATTAAAAAGTCACAAGCTGGCAAGTGTAACAAAATTCAGCTGACAACAACACGTTGGTATTGTAATAAGGTGTAACAATCAACTGACCACCTTAACACCTTAACATTATTAACATATTTATTTACATATATACATACGCGTATAGCACTGTGATATATTACGCAATACAATAATTTTATTGCATTAAACATATTACAATGCTTATGCATTAAACATATTACAATGCTTATAGCACATACAACTATATAAATCACGTCTAAAAAGAGAAAGAAGCATTCAAAATCGTTCAACAATTACAATTTTGTGTCAGATATTGTTTTTTCATCAATTACTATACATGAAGTAATTGAAGGTAAGGCAGTTATAAGATTTGTTGCTTTTTTTTAGAAAAAGAGATGTGTATTCTTATATCGGACAAATTTGATACAATATGGCTTACTGAAATTATCAGGCTGTATTCCCGGATGACATCAAACTGTTTTAAGTTCAAAGGCACATTATGCCTACCAAATGAATATTTTTGTTCTGTTGTATAAACATGTAATTTATTATGTTGCAACAATAGATTTAGAACATGACATGAAAAATTCTTAACATCTGATCAAAATAACGTTGAATGTGTGTAGTAAGATAGGATTACCGCATTGTTGCAAAAAGTAAACGTAAAGTAAAAGTAAAGTGGCATTTTGCTCCCATACAAAATACTAAAATACCATAAGTGTATTAATTTCCGAAATGCAAAAGAAGCAAAGGACGGAAAGGGATAATTGCCAATGAGTTACTTTTTACAACTATTATAGGACAACGAAAATAAGAAGCTTTAGAAAAGTAAAAATAATCAGCGTTTTGGGGGCTTAATTTGCGTCGAATACAGTGGTTGTCCTAAATTCGATTTATTTAAGATAATGACATCACAATGGGATGCGTGACAAAAACGTTCTTCAATAGAAAACACGGAAACTATGGCAAGAGGACAAGTTAGTTACCATGACAACTTACGAGCAGATCACTGTTGTATTCTCAGTGCTGGTCGCATAGGAATTTTCAAGTGAAGTCTGGAACGTTCTTATTGCGGTCCAGACGTCCTGGTCCGAAACCGTACTACCACAAGTTAAAGCGTCCGTGACCTCTGTAAAATATTCATATACGTACAAAATTATTACAATAATTAATAGACAGATAAGTTTATTTTTCTTGGCCATAAACAAATATTATTTCATCGAAAAAAAGTTCTAATACAAAGATCAAAAATAGCTAACGTAGCAAATACAACTATCAAAATAGCTCGCAGTTTAGACGTTCGTAGCTAATACAATTATTAAAATAGATCGCAGATTAAACGTTCGTAGCTAATACAACGATCAAAAATAGCTCGTAGATCTATAAAACAACTGTAATTGGTTAGTACATGTACTTGTAAACGCGACGAAGCCTAGTTGCCACCTCCAACATTTACTAGTACCCTTCAGCCAGATATCCCTGCATGCACCGGCAGTTGGTGTAAGATTGTTGTAGCATTTTATCATTCCCTGCGGTCTGGAGACCGCAGGGTATTGGTACGCGTTTAACTTTTGAGGCATGGAGGAGCACGTGACCTGTTTTCGGTACATGGAGGAGCATGTGATCTGTAAACCGTACATGATTGGTTAATAGACCTTTTCGAAAACCTAGCTAAATACCGTTTGCCGGAATTAGTCCGAATTACACCTAATTAAGAACAAAACACTATTACGGGATATTTCTAATTTTCTATAACTATTTTACCGTTTAAGGTAGAAAAACTTGAATGTTGTGTTTGAAAATTATCAATGTTTCTAAATATCTATCAAATTTTACAAACAATAAATTGTTAATTTATACTGAAAATCTACAAAATTAAAATATTCGTAGTGGAATCTGCAATAATAAATAGAAATATTTCTGCGTAAACTTGTGTGTTTACTTAATTTATTTTTTGCTCGGAATTATTCATAAAATGGTAGGCCTATTTAATCATTTTCTTAAAAAGAAATAATTGTTGTATGTTCGACCTTCTCCGGTCTTCAACGGTCACCAGTTTCCAAAGACCTTCTTCTATATTTATCGTTTATTCAATTGTCAACCTTTTCCCCCCAAATAATGTTGAAAATAGTTAAATGAAATATCTTTATATCATTAAAATGTTCACCGCAGGAAACCATTTTACTTGTATAATGCTTTACTTGTATATGTTAGTTATAAACAATTTTTAAAGGTTATATGGCTCTATATAAGCGGTTGTTTGTATATACGTGTATAACCCGAGCCGCTATGTATAAGGTCATATAACTTGTCAAAAATCTTTAAACGAATTTATATAACTATAATAATAAAGCAAAAATTACTTCATTTGAGCTGGGACAAAAACATTTAGCATATTTTTATTCCAGATTTGAGATAAAAAGGAAAAAAATGACAACAGTCGTGTATATAGGTTATATAAGCGTCACGGTTATCCAATGAAAAGCGACGTTACAAACGTGCAGTATTATAAACTTAGAATATTATAGTAAATTATGGATTTAACTCAATACAGGATTGGAGCAGTACCTCTAGACGCTTGCAGAGATCATGATCACAAAATAGACAAATATAGTTTTTTTCGCCGAATTTTACATTTTTCCTTCATTATCGTACTTGATTCGGTGTGAAAAGATGAATTAGACCTGTTAAAGTTCATTCCGTTGGGTAAAAAGACAAGATTTTAGCATTTTATCATTCAAGCGCCTTGTCCGGTATATACCGGAATACGGTATTTAGTGTGGTGCTCCAATCCTTTTTTAAGTCACAGCCGTAAATTATTGTAAATAAAATAATAAGAATTTACCAGACTCGATCTGGTCACACAGTCCTAGATACGCGGCCGTCAGTGCGTCACCGTTACCAATGTGAATAGTGTGATCATGTGACATACATGGTTCCGCTACAAGTTCCATACAGTACGTTAGGCACGTAGTGTTACTGAAAATATTTGAGAAATAAAAATATTGACGTACATGTAAATATAAAAATAGAGAAAAACTGAATCCTGAGAGAACGCCCAAAACGAGAAACCTGAAAATGTTGCAGGCTTGGTTTGATTGAGCCTTCTCCTGGATGGCACGGGAAATTGCAAGTTACCGCCCACGCCCCCTAGCACCAGTTTAATCAGAATTCAACATTTAAGATTGAAAACGGTGCAATTTTAAATTTATAAACATCCGCTTACAAGTAAAAAAGAAAAGACATAACATTTAATCAACGATTGCTGTTTCTTTGTTGTTGTTGTTGCTTTTTGTTGTTGTTTTGCTGTTGTTGTTGTTTTTTTGTTTTGTTGTCTTTTTGTTTTTGCTTCAAAGCTAATTAGAACATATTTGTTTTAGCACAACTGTGATGGAGGCTTGAGTCACTCTCGAGTTCACTTCTTCTTTTGGACTAACTATGGTACTATATAAGGCCAGCAGAGCTCGAATCATGATCCTTAAATAGTATAAAATACAAGAAGGTGCTTTCTGGCGCTGTACAACCTACCCGCACATACCGAAACTTAACAAAATTATAAAGCATATTTTCCAATGTAAAACGCATAGCAGATGTTTGGCGTGTTGATTGGTCACTTCCATCCCCTCCCCCGCCCCTTACCCACTCTACAACCTTCAACCACTCCAAAACCGTGTAAACTGCAGTATTTTTCATTTGAAATACGTTTTAACATTTGATATATGCTGTAATTCAATTTCCGCCATTTCCCACAAAAAAGGAAAGAAAACCAACAACAACAACCAAAACGATTATTATATTATGCAGTATATACATGTATCTTTTTGTAATTATTATTATTTTTCTTATTATTTTTATTATTATTTTTATTATTATTATTATTATTCTTCTTATTATTATTATTGCAGTAAAATAACGCACACTTACAAACAAAGATTCCTGTAGTCGGTAGCGTTGACAATTGGGAACATGTAGTACGATAACATTCGATTGTACCTTAAACATCGGTCAAGGTCATCTTTCACAGACTCTGGTGTACATGCACTCTTTGCGCATGTGCAAAAACAAAGAACTGAAAATAAATTCAAATGATATATGAACATATATAATTATTAAACGCAGCGTCATGGACCCAATATATGAAATACAAAATATTCTTGAGGAGTTCCACAGAGGTCAAAAGCATAAAAAGATAAAATTAGAAAATTTTATATTGATCAAAGTATCCACTTTTAATGGGAAATTCTGCAAAAAAGTCATAAGGAAAAATACTCAGAATTAAATTGAATATCGATTTTTGTGGGATTATTAGCCTGACTTAAGCAAAAATCGTGGCAACGTTTTTTCTATATTTTGTGGTCGATTCAAATCATTATTCCTGGGGAGGAAAACATCGTGAGGGCACAGTTACTTGAAATTCTATCAATATTAATGATAATATCCAAAATATACCCCTACACAGTATAAAAAAACTGTATAGGGGTATATTTTTGATATTATCATAAATATTGATAGAATTTCAAGTTCCTGTAGTGAGAGAATGAGCTGAAAATCGCTGGTGTACAGATATAGTTTCCAAAATGATACTTATTGGCCAACAACCTGAATCATCTTTTCTATCTGTTGCACTTTTGGCAATTAGTACAGATTTAGTATCT
Source organism: Ruditapes philippinarum (assembly GCF_026571515.1). Taxonomy (NCBI): domain Eukaryota; kingdom Metazoa; phylum Mollusca; class Bivalvia; order Venerida; family Veneridae; genus Ruditapes; species Ruditapes philippinarum. The sequence goes on along the minus strand of NW_026867304.1, from coordinate 197,295 downwards.
TGTATGGCGTCAAAATACTATACTTTGTTTAAATTCTGCTACTTTTATAACAAATATATTCACATTTATTACAACTTTCTTCAGGTTCTTACATACTTAAAACCATTATTTTAACGTTTTATGTTTGCTGTTAAAAAAATGTATTTATTTATGAGGCAGTATGTGCCTTTAATAAAAAAGAAGAATCAGAAACGGTTTAATATATCGCATACCTGTATATACCTTGTACAATAGAGTGTTTGACATTGGTATTTTGATTCCTTGCTTTTGTTGTTGTTTTGTTGTTGTTGTTGTTGTTTATTTGAACATGAAATGCTCCACGTGCTAGTTAATTATTTTATCAACATAAACACCATTTCTTCAGGAAGTATCTTTATTCACTTTTACAAAAAAATATTTGAATTCCTTGTATTCATTTCTTAACAAACTCCAAAATTTTCACTAAATATTACACGATTAACTCATTTATTTTACCAGCTTATTGATTATTCTCGTTAATTTATCCTATTTTTAAGCAATGCTAATGTTTATCATAGGCACGTGATTTATTTTGAGACAAAATGAATGGCGTCGTCGGAGCGAAGAATTTATCTTTTGTTGTCTGTCAGTTATTCTTTTGTTTAAGAACGTGTATTTATAGTCTTAATGAATAGAATAGTCGAATTTTAGCTAAATTGTTCGAAGGAAAGTAAGGTAAGGTAAAGTAAGGTAAGGAAAGGTAAGGTAATGTAAGGTAAGGTAAGTTTAGGCAAGGCAAGGCAAGGTAATGTAAGGGAAGGTAAGGCAAAGCAAAGTGAAGTTAAGAAAAAAAAGTAAAAGTAATGTAAAAGTAAGTGCAAAGTAAAGTAAAGTAAGTAAGTAAATTGTTATTAATTTGTGACATGTACATATGCAATCATATATATTTATGTACATTTATAGCACCCAACCCAATGGGCCTATATGTCACCAATTTAATGATTTCATGATGCATCACATAAAAACATAGAATGAAGTATCCATGGTACATGTATAAACAAATATAAAGTGAGATGCGAAAACAATATTAAACAAAGGGTATACAAACGTTTAAAACGCTAGAGTTTGACAAAGATATAACTTTGGTAGCATAATGACAACAATAATGTTATTCTATTTAAACACACTTTAAATAATTTTAATAGTGTTTGAGATCATTTTATTCATACAGTCGGACAAACGTTCGTCAACACATGCACAGCGAATCGTTGCATGTGATCAAATATACCCGCTATTTTGGCACCAAAACAAATCCACTGCATTAAACAGTCAGATTAAAAATAAACACGTGCCACACGTCTCCTTTCTGTTCTCCGGGAATCTTTTTACATATCCTCAATCTTCTGTGTTTTTTAACTATAATTGTTGATATTTTCTGTTTCAGATAGATCTATAATTTTCATCAACATTTTTTCCCCTTTCGATTGAGCGATTGATATGCTTTTACCAATAAATTGTTACCCTTTTTTTTTCAGACCTTCCAGAAAAGTCCTGTCGTGTGTAACAATTTAGTGGTAAAATTCCCAATGAATTCTCCGGTCATAAATCAGTGCAAGAATGTAAAATTCTTTAAAAGACTTTATCGTCAGCGTTCCATGGAAGCACGGATGGACGTTACTCCCTCTTGTTAATCTTTTCTCTTAAAGTTTGTACAATTTGTTATTTCAGTGCAATGCTATGTTGTTGTAATGCTCGAATCATAGGGCTAAGAGTGCCTGGATATCTGAATGTTTGAGTTAACCAAACATTCGAATTTCATCAGGTACTCTTCAATGGTGGGTCAATGAAGTCATTGTAAGCTGGTAAAGGCAAGTTACCCTGTCGTATCACCTACAAACAGTGATTTTAAAATATATTTGGTTGTTCTTAAGCAGTGTTGTGAAAAAGGCGAGGCCTATGATAAACGTACTGTTTTATTCACCAAAGCTTTTCATGTTCCTTTAAGCAAGTTTCAAGTTTTTATAGATACCAGAGACTTTTATTGTCAATTAAATTCCGTGTTTATACCTTGAGGCCAAACTGAGCATGTGAGAAACCAACAATATTTAAGAATATTATCAAAACATACACGTAATATAACAGACTATACTATAAGTTTAATTGTAAAATATGTAAAACATCTTAAGTCTTTGTAATTCTACTCAAGGAATGGCTATGTACAATGTAATGTTTATCTTTAATGTTGAAATGTATGTAATTAATTGTGCACATGCAGATGAGACTATAAAAAAAATAATAATAAATAGTAAAGTGTCTGTGACGTAAAGTGGCAATGATGTGAACATACAACTTACAATGAAAATGAAAATAAAATATAAAAAGAAAAATCATAATAATGATTATACAAAGTTTGAAAGCGTATTTGTTACTTTAATTATAAACTTTTTTCTGAAGAAATCTAAATGTCGAATGATTATATAAGAAAAAGCTTTGTTTTATTGAACAGATTTTATAATATATATCCGATAAAATTATAACAAATGTGCCATCCCAAGTTTATTATTATTATTTTTTTTATTCAAGCCTTTTGAACCGAGAACGAAAGTAAAGGTACTTATTGAACGGTATGGAACGGTGATTTTGTACGGCATGGTACGGTCAATGGACGGAAGACAAGTCGCGCATGCGTCATACCGAAACAGGAAGTATTTTTGAGTCAGAAAATAGACGATATTTAATTGGAGAAAATATCAATTTATTTTAAAATAGTGACTTCAATTGTAAATATTTAGGTAGGCTGGTATAACGAAACGATTTTGCGTTATATTTGTGAACAATCAAAATGGAAATATGGTTGAAAGTATACTTTATAACAACTTTATTGGCTGTGTTTACATCTAAATGGACAGGTAAACATATTTCTATTGAAAATTCGTGACTATTTTAAATGACACACCCTTTCAAACAAGGTCTTAGTCAAGTAATTGAAATTTTGTTTTGTGATGATCATTCAATAGGCATGGATATTTGTGTACAGATTTACAAAACATTTGTAAAGAACCTATGAATGAAATGCAGCATGAACAATAAATTATTATTAACATTGCATTTAAGTTGCATTTAATGTTAACTTCAATGTTTATAAATATCTCACAATAAATAGCTACTCGTAATTATTTCCTTGATATTGTAAAATCTAACACATTTAATTATCAGATAAGGAAAGTTAGTTGTTCATGCACGTGAAAATCGAAACATTCGGTCATGTAATTTTACAATGAAAAGAAAACAGACGCCATAATATCTACAATTCTTTTGTCATTGTCAACATTGCTTGATTAAACTAATTAATAAATATATAGCAGGTACATAGCATTTATAATTTGGTTTCAGTCTTTCAATCACTTTTATAACATATAGCATCGATCATTATCTAATAACAATAATAATTAAATATATTATCAGCACTAACAAAGTTTGCACTCTTACCCTATGCTACGACCGGATGTAAACAATACGTTCGCACAGGGTTAAATCCCACCCATTTTATTTGATTAAATTCTAGAACAACCACTACTTTCGGTTTCAATTTTGCTGACAAGGAACAGTTTGAATCAACGTAAGTGTTAATTTTAATTGCAATTTCGAAAACTTTGCACTACACGGCGTACTTTTCATTACATATCCGGTATTATCACAGTCATAATAGTTTTTATTCCAGTCAGTCAAAATGACGGTACATATTTACATGTAAAGAAACAGATTTAACTTCTTAGACAATTTAAATAAGGAATGGACACACGGTAAACTCTGTTGCAACGTAAAGTATATTCATAAACCTGTTTGAGAAAAATTGTCTCCGTGTTCAAATAAATTTCAAAAACGGGAAAAAAAGCAGTCTTTTACCGATACCCTGTAACAGAATCTTATTATTCTGATGAATTAAATTGACTTAATAACGCTCAAATACAATTATTGATTGATCGATTTTCACTATATTTATTTTGTAATACCTATCATTCAGTATGCAATCAAACAAAACCAAGTTTTCCTACATTCAAGGAAACTGTAAGTTAGGACGAGCTTTCAAAACGAACAGGTAGCAATTTCCAACACGTTTACCGAAACTCCAACATGGCGGCTCAACGTGGCTCATTTGCATAATTTATTCATAAACGCAGGAGCATAGAACTTTGTTAGTGATCAGGAGATTATAGCAAACCGTTTTTTTTAAAATCTTTTGAAGTTTTCTCTGATATTACTTACATAAAGCTATGAACATTTAATTAGTTAAACCTTGAAAAAAATACGTAGGCCCATAGTTTAATTAAGATCAAAAAATAATGTTTTCTAAGGAATAATTGTAACTAACTTTCTTAATCAAGAAGTTTTAGTGGTTTGTTTTTATAAATTAAGGATTAACTTGCCTTTATTGTTTGTTACACCTTTAAAAACCTAAACGTACATATATCTAAATTGTTCAAGAGATCAAAAGATAATTAATTATTTAAAGAATTAAAGGGTCATAATTGTAATTAAATTTATTGTTGTTAATTAATTTAATTAATTGTCTGTACTAAATAGTAGGGCCGAAACGTCTCGCGGAAAAGGGCTGAAACGTCCAGGGGCCGATTTTTACACTGGGGCCGATTTGGTATGGGGCCGAAACGTCCTGTTGCAACAAAATTTAGCCACTTAATTGCATGTATTATTTTACATTTTACAAAGAGTTGATCCACACACTTCACACATCAAGACACTCCCCCCCCCCCTCCCCAAAAAAAAAATGAAAAATTAATAAAAAGTAAATGAATAATAATAAATCAATAAGACTATTCACCCCGGTGGCACGAAATACCCAAATATAGCAACATTTATTTTTGTTCGTATTAAAATATATCTATTACTATTATAATGATAAATGAATAACTGTTTATTAAATATAATATGACTTAGTCTGCTACTATAATTTTCATTCATTCTGTTGAAATGGACAGTTACAATGTTGTAAGAAAATAAAGTTGTGACATTTGCTTATCTACTATATAGGTTCTTTATGAATGTACTTGCAATTTTAAATCAAGATATGATATTTAACATTTTTATCATATACATATCATATACAAGTGTCCATGTTATTTAAAAGAAATAGCTTTGATGGTGTACATATAGACTGTATTTTGGTTCAAAATACAATGAAAGGGAAATGTATTTTTGGGTATGGTTGATTATATCTTAGTGAAAGTGTATATTGTATTCATGATTAAAACAGCACTTTTTTAGTATAAAACATTTATTTTTAGTATAATTGGGCAATATTTGGGTATATTTAGGCAATATTTGGGTGTATTTGGGTATTTTGTGCTGCCCATTCACCCCTCAAATTTGTGAAGACACTTCATCCCTCAACACTTAAAATGAAAATAGACAAATCCGAAGAACAAGGAAGTCAAGTAATAAAAAATGATCATTTATTTAGTTTACATTTTTTGTTTTCAAAATGGCATTAATTAGATATTTTATGCACTGCTTACTTTAGTCAATGGGAACCATATTAGTACAAGATAAATGTTTCCGTTCACATTCATTTATGTCAAACACAAATTCAAAAATAGGGGATGAAGTGTCTCAATCAGATTTCATAAATTACAAGGTGTAAAAAGAGGGATGAAGTGTGAGTGTGACTGTTTACAAAAAATGGCTTTAGGTGATGTGTCTGCAGAGGTGTAAATCTACATGTATATACTAGGCATAATATATTTATATCTATCTATATACTATAAGAAATTAAAACATATTTTATAATAATTTATGATTATTTAAAATAAAAGTCATACCTTCTCAGTTATATATGAAATTTAATGTTGTTGTTTAATAAGACGGTCAGTTAATTAAATTTAAAAGAAATCAATGTGTCAAAATGATTTAGACTTCAACATTTGTGTCTACTTAAAGACTGTACATATTTTTTTACTGCAGTTGTGGGAACAGGTCACTGTCATTATTAAGTTATAAGTGTTTTTCTTTTATTTTACAATTTACTTAAACTACATGTAAAATGTTAAGATTATTTCTCCTTTTCAATGGATTTTGTGTTACTGGGTAGCAGTCTATTTGTTTAATTTTGGCATTGAAATCATAACTCAAATGGACCAACAAGAGCATTGTGATGTCATTATATTTATAAATATTGTACAATTGATTGTATTATTGTATTATTTGTGAACAAAACTTTATGATTTTACATAGAAATGAAGTAATCCTCACTGATAATATTTATTAGATATGTTTGATTTATTTGTAAATATTGATAAATCTCCCATTGTCAGATAAAAAAAGAGATAAACCCCTTTCTTCACCTTACAGTATATGTGTATAGTAATAATTTTAAATTGTGTGCATGTTTTAAAGCTAAACAGCTAAACTTGTACATGTATATGCCCATTAAACTGGGAAATTGTTAAAGAATTCAAACTAAATAAAAGATAAAAATAATATTTAGAAATATTATAAAGAATCTCACCAGTCCATGTGATACTGAACTGAAATTTGAGCTGCATAAATTTGAAATTTGAAATTTATTAGCCTTTGCTAACACTAACAGTACAATAGAGTCTGGTCAGACTGAATTAATTGGCCTTTGCCAATAGCATAGAGTCTGGTCAGACTGAATCAATTGGCCTAAAAGTTGCCAATAGTATAGAGTCTGGTCAGACTGAATTAATTGGCCTAAATTGCCAATAGTATAGAGTCTGGTCAGACTGCACAGAAGTGAAATTTATTAGCCTTTGACAACATTATTACTGTTGGCAAAGGCTAATAAATTCACTTCTGTGCAACCTGACTATATATAGAGCCTGGTCAGCTTGCATGGAAGTGACATTGATAAGTCTTTGCAAATAGTATATATAGAGCCTGGTGACTGCATGGAAGTGAAATTGATAAGTCTTTGCCAGCAGTATAGACTAGAGCCTTGTTGAAACTATTATATTCACTCATATAATTGCTTTAGGACATATTTTCAGAAAAACTATAAAAGTTTTTGTTGGTAATGTGATACAATATTATAATGATAAAATCTGGAAGGTAAGTGTTCAAAATCAGTGTATGATCATTGATCATATAATGGTGTAATGGTCTAATAGATACAGATATGCTTGAGGTGTTGTGTGTGTGTTTTTTTTTACCATTATAAAAATGCGATATTTGAGCAATTTTATTACATAATCATTACCCGAAATAAATTCATGTATTTAACATCTCAGTTTATAATGAAGACTATTTATTTATTCACAAAGTCATTTATACTAATATTACTAATATCAAACCCTACTGGCAAGGCTCGCCATATATTAAAGCCCCAGTGGCTGGCAAAGTCAAAATTTAACACTGTAAATTTACAACTGAACATAATCATGATTTAATAAATGATGATTCATATGTTAAACAACAAAGATTCACCACTGTTTTTATGTGCTTTTATGTAATTTGAGTTCATTAAAGGGACTCCACTCAGAGGGTTTTTGACATAATGGGACTGAAAATATTTTTTCCAGATAAATATACCATTTGATGTAGGTTTAGATGCAAAATTTCAGATCATTCGCGCACTTCGTTTTTTCAAATTGTAAAAGAAATGACCCAAAATAAAAAGAGTTTAAACACTTTTCTCTCAAATCGGGCTTAGAGAAAAGCATAAAATATGATTTTCAATTTATTTCAAAGTATATTTCCTAACTGTCTTTGCATATATTTCTGTTTAAAGTGTCCCGGCTCATTCATGTAAGAAATTCAAATGTTATGTTTTTAGGCTTTTTAACCTCACAGGGGAGTCCCTTTAAGATATGTTCTCTTCTGAGTAAATTTGAAGATCATTCAAGAGTATCAACATCTATAAATTTATCTTACATTTGTTAACATCCCTATTCAAAACATCGAACTTTGTTCATGATACATATAAAATACTATAATGACACATTTTCTATGGGTAAAAAAAGTTTTGGTTGGGCAGATACGCAAATAACACCAATACAAGAAACATGTTTTGAATGCTGATTTATTTACCCATAAAGATTTATATTATATATAAAAGGATTCTGTTAATCATGACATTAAAACATCATGCAAATAAATCTAATGGATGTTGGGTGGATGGGCAATTTCCCACAACTACGTTAAAGTAAAAAAAATTAAATAATGATTTTCGTTTCAATGATAATATATTTAATATTCGTTTTCAATGATTCATGTAATATATTACACTGAAATTGAATATAAATTTTATTTTGTAGATTTTACACAAGTTATACAAATTTTAATGTAAGAGAAATTACGTATTAGATCTACATACATAGATATCACATATAAATCTGACAATTTACCTTGCTGGTAACAACTAAATATATTACCAACAAGATCAGTGCGGACCATTTGGTGGTTTATACAGAATTTATTTTAGTTTAATTGTGTAGGAAGCTATAAGCTTATAGGCACACTTTCGAAACGTTCCTTGAACCAACCAGTACTGAGCAATGAGTGTAAAGTTTCTTGCTCATGGAAACATCGACTTGCCCCTTGACAGTGTTTGAACCCATGCGGCTTGCGATCATTAGATTACTAGTCCGGCGTGTTAACCACTCCGCCATGGAGCGACATTTGATCATGGTCTGCACTGTTTGTTTTTCAGTCATTGTATTATTTACATAATTATATAATATATATATTTATTTTAATTTTCCCAAAAAAACAAAAAAAATAATGATGAAAGGATTTTGTCTAGATAATGAAATTAAGATAGACAAGTTTACGGTTGAAATCTGTGTCAACTTTTGAAACTTTTGTACATCAATGGACATTATCTGGAATTCAGTAATTTATTAGTGGGATTTGTATAGGTACTAACTTTTACCTTGTTTTAGCATCACGGTGCACTACCTGTCACTATAGATTAGTCATTCCCCAGTCAACCTGTTTTGCTCATTTTCGAAGCTGTTAATGTCTTAAAGTTTAAAGTTTGTTTGTGCCTATGTTATTAACTTGAAAAAAAAACAACAAAATATTCTTAATTCTTGAGTAAGTCTATTGTTTAACAGTAACAAATTCTGCAGAGTTATTACCCCTGAATATGGTCAAAGATTTACAGTAGGTCATCTTTATACAATATTAACTTTTGATGTAATGTCTAAAATTATATTTTTGTTTATTATAAAGGTGAAAAGTGGACAATTTATACATTAGACCTCAAACAATGGCCTATTATCTAAGGATTCACCGTTATATCCAATAATTGTTAATGTCAATGTTAACAAAAGTTTATTGTTATATAAATTTAGAAGTTATTTATTTGTTTATCATATCCTGTAAAAAGTTGTTGTTGATGATACAACAAGTGTGTGTTTATTATTCCACTTACGTATATACAATAAATTACCTTTGAATGGCACACTTAACACTTTATAATATTTATTTTGAGACTTACATGTATATATTTTACTCACACATATGAAATGTTTACATATGGATGAATTTTTATTCAGTTCATATACTTAGATACTGAATATTAATCTGAGCAAATGTTTACTATTATAAACAATTCTGCTATATAAAATTTTTTCAGAACACATTTTTTTGCTACAGAAATAATACATGTTTTATGATAATTCTGAACAAATTTGTATTACGATACAAAGCGTTGTTATAAAAAGTCAAAACTTTATGAATATTTCTGGACAAAAAGATTGCTCCATAAATGCAGTCTACAGTACATGTATATTGTTTGTTTTTTTTGCCATTTAAAAAACAACCACAAAATTTTCATTAAAATTTTACTGTAAGCATCCTTTACTTAAACATTTAAAAACATTTAGAATTTATTGGAATATGGTCAGACCTGGGAGGCAGTGATTGGTAGTGTGATGAATGTAACAATGAAGCTGTTACAATTTTACTATAAAGTTTCATTACAGTTGACTGACAGTAAACTAATAGCTATACAAACATACAATGTACAAATGTACTAAAAGGTCAAAATAAGGTCAAACAAGGTTTTGTCACTGTTTAGACATTCATTCTATGTAAACATGTTAACCCCCATACTGTATTATTCTCAGCTTTTATAATATGAGCTGCGTCATGACAAAACTAATTTAATGGGTTTACGACCAGCATGGATCCTGATTAGACTGCGCGGATGCACATGCTGGTCTGGATCCATGCTGGTTGCAAACTCACTATGTTGGTTTTGTCATGACGCGGCTCATATGTACACATTGTAAATTATAGTGCAGTACTCACAGTTTAATATATTTTTTGCATTTAATTATATTAACACTTTGTCACATTAGTGCAATAACTGGTTAACTGATTAAATTTAGAAGAACTTACCCGTTACTGCACTAAGGTGAGGACTTACTGTTGCTGAGGAGGAACTTACATGTAAGTAAAGAATCACCAATGTTCTGTATTAATTTAGCTAGCTGGATAGCTTTCTCACATGGAACATTATCTGAGACCCCTGGTAGGATTGACAAACCCTACAGAGGTGTGGGGCAAGTGGTGAATATTTTACCTAAAGAGAATACAAACCAAACTTAGAGTGCTTCGCTATTTACAACATTACAACTGAAAGGGACTCCAATGAGGTTTTTTGATATGATGGGACTGAAATATTATTTCAAGATTAATGAACCATTTGATGTAGGTTTAGAACACTAATCTTTGTGCAAAATTTCAAATCATATGCGCATTTCGTTTTTCCAGAATAATTATTCAAATTGTAAAAAGTTACCCAAAATGAAAAACGTTTAAACGCTTTTCACTCAAATTGGGCTTAAGAAAAGCATAAAAATACGATTTTCAATTTATTTCAAAGTATATTTCCTAAGTTAAACTATCTTTGCATATATTTCTGTTTAAAGTGCCCTAGCTCATTTATGTAAGAAATTCAAATGTTATGCTTTTAGGTTTTTAAACCTCAGTGGAGTCCCTTTAAATGATCAATTTCTTATTGTTACAATAGAGGCTGTATATAATTGTATACAGGTATCTGGAGAAGGTTTTTACAATGAGTGTTAATGTAATAAATGCAAGATGACTTTATGAAAGCAGCAACATTCCTGCTGTTTTATAAACACTTACAATAATTCTCCGATTGGGATAGTGTAACATTATCTTCTATGAAAACTTACACAGGGTGTCCGTTTGACCCTTGAAATGACACTTTGACCCTTCAAATTTCCAAAATGCCTGATTTGACCCTCATGATTTTAACTGGAGCCATGGTCAGAGTTTTGTTAAATTCATGGGGATGTTGCCTTGTAGTCAGTAAAACTTAGTCAAAATGACCCTCAAGATTTCATGGCTAGTGAACACCCTGCTTACAGTGCACAAAACAATATCACTTAATACTCTGCATCAAAGAGCAGCAAAATTAGGTGCTTTATAAAGTATTCATAAGATCCTTTAATTTGATTTACACTGTAAAATATTTAGCACAGCACAATAGAAAATAGTAGAACGAAAAATTTAGATTTTTCTCATATAAATCTTGCATGCTCTGAGGGATCAGTAATTGATTTAGGTCACAGAACTTTTAATAACGGACCTTCATGTCAATAGCATAAAAACCACTTATAAAGATATGCTCAATATTTAATTGGTTTATAACTCAAGTTTACCTTAATTGGTCTGTAACTCAATTTTACCTTAATTGGCCTATAACTCAATTAATTTTACCTTACTGTAATTGGTATCTTACTCAATTTTACCTTTATTTGTCCACTCAGGTGTCTGTTTTACTGAGGAACAAGCATTGGGGAAAGCAGCTCTTTAAGAATTCCTTTTCCAAAGATTTGTTAATTTTGCTCTGCATTGCATGTAAAAGCTCTTAAAAACATACACATTTGAACAAAGCATAAGGTTTAGTTGGTAGGTTTGATTAAATTTAAACAACTAAGCTTTTAATTTGTATCATATTTTATGAGCACGGGAATTAGATTGGTTTATGGTTAGTAAAGAAATTTAATTAATTAGCCCGTCTGTAATTGTATTAAAATTTTGTGCATGTTGTTTTTGTTGTACATGTTGGACAGAAGAACACAGACTGGTTTTTGTTATCACTATATTGTCTCTTATAGAATCAATAACCAGTCCAACAACAATGAGGTCATGTGATAACTGGATTACCAAGTTTTACATTATTGTTCATCTGTTAATTCTCCTCCAATTATTGTCCCAGTTATTGTCCTTGTGTGAAATTCTGATAGAGCTGTTGTAAGGGAACTGATTCGGTTTAGTGAAGTGGATTGGTCGGTTATTTAGTGAGCACATTTTAAAGTGGATTGGCCTACCATACATGTATATCAGGGCACATTTTCAAAAGTATTTCAAATTTTTGACAAAAACAATAGTAATATTTTATTTGGATATCATTGTTAAATATTTCTTGACAAGAAAGGTTTTATAAGTGATTTAGAAAATCATTTGATTTAACATATTTTATAAGTGCCAATTAAGTTACAATGTGATAACAACGAAAGTGACTGGCACTGTCCGGGAATGAAACCAGGGCCACTAGATTCACAGTCTAATGCTCTACCTAATGAGCTAAACCGGATGGTTCCTGTAATAAATGGTAAATTAAAAGGTCAGAAGTGGCATATTGAGCTATGTTTTATAAGCACTTGCTTATATTTTATTGAAACTTAGAAAGAATGTCAAGCTATCAACTTTTTGTAGATTAGAGACCTGTGAAATAGAACATTCTTTTATTATATATTAAATTATAATGTAAAAGTCACAAATTAGCATAAAAAACAACTACAAATATTTTACCACTGTAATTTAGTTGTTGTTTTAGAGGTAGGGTGTATTATTTATTTACCTTCAAGCAACATTAATCAGGTTACAGTCATCTACACAATTACATTACATTAATAACTCGAGTCATGTGTTTATAATATAGTCATTCACATGTATATAGTTTCATATACATGTACAACTGTTTAGTGATTTTAATTGACAGTTGTAATTATATAGCTGTCAATACACGAGTCATGACTAAATTGATATCTGAGAATACTGAAAGTATTTAATGATTAATCATGGCTGACATAAAAATATAACCACATTATCTGAAATTTTATAAATTATTTTCATCTTATATTTACAGGTAATTGTCATAACATATATATCGTCACATTGGTGCTATAACAGCTTAACTCCTATAAAATCATAAAAAGAGTTAACCCATTACTGTACTTATTGCCAGGCGACAATATAGAACTCACTACATTTTATATGTACATGTATCATAATTGTTACATAAAATTGAAAGGGATTTAAGAACGAAAGGAAACTGTTCCTCTCCCTAGATAGAGATTATAGATGTTACTTAAGAAGCTTTTTTTTCCCAACCTTGTGCCTTAAGATTTGATCATATGTTAAAATGTCAGTTGTAACAGATGTAACATGTATTATGTGTTGATTGTTAATTGATTCTTGTTAATTACAGGTGAACTTTCACCAGTAATTCATGATATATACAGATGTTGTCATTTTAATATCAAGAACTTCAACAAAACAATGTTAACAGTCATACATCTTCCTATAGAACTGTCAAACATGTTAATTAAAAAAAAATCACAACAAACTGTTACATAAGCTAATGAAAACAGTTCTTTTTAGCTGATATTTGGTTTCAAACCTTGAAATCGAATATTTTATTTATCTAAGACTTAATACACGTTTTCAGTGTATTTTGTATTAAAAGACTGAAGCTTGCCTTTCCATTACTTAGGCCAGCAGCTTAACCAAATACAAAAACAATTGAACAATGTTTAATGTAAGATGTCATGACTGGACTGAAATTTTACAAGATATTGTATTATATCAAATAAGACAAAGGCATCTAATATTCAGGGGCAGTAAAATCAATTGTCCGTAATTATTTTCCAGGTAGTCTGAGCTAGAAATATCCTAAAGCTAATGTACAAAATTTCAAAAAGTAAAATGAAGATTTCCTAGAATTTACTGTATAAGTATTGTATCATAGGGACAAGTATAAAGAAATTACTGCTTGAGATAAGACAGAAATGTTAGTCAAAATAAGATTGTATAATCTTAAGATCAATTTACAATGTAAGTTATACACCTGGGTAAATAAATGTAATATTATACCAAGTTTATATACCTGATATATAATACCTGAATAGTGACGATCATAATGTCAGGGTGACATAAAAATCTTCCTGTTTGGGTAATGTTAGAATTATATATTATACTATGTCAAGTATAACAAATAATCTAAGGTTGGTGTATAGGTTAAAAGTAATATGACAATTTTTTTTTTTCTGGTATCGAGAAGAAATGGTTGTTATGATAATATCATATACAATGTCATGACTGTATAAATGTTTAAAAAATAAATGGGGTTGTAGGTTAAAAGTTATACCATAATAAAGCAGTTATTCTGGTATTTAAAATGTATGATCAAGAAGAATTGGTTGTTATGATTATATTATATATGATACAATGTCATGTATAAATGTTGAAAGAATAAAAGCGGGTGTTTGTTAAAAGTAAAGGGGCCTCCGTGGCCGAGTGGTTAAGGTCGCTGACTTGAGATCACAGGTCCCTCACCGCTGTAGGTTCGATCCTCACTCGGGTCGAAATCTTTCATGTGAGGAAGCCATCCAGCTGGCTTACGGAAGGTCGGTGGTTCTACCCAGATGCCAGCTCTTGCCTGAAATAATGCCCGGAGGGGCACCTGGGGTCTTCCTCCACCAATAAAGCTGGAAAAAAATCGATGAAAAATCTCGGCGGGACGCTCTAGGAAGGCCCGACTTGAGTGTACGGTCGCCCATATGGGCTTTCCGGCGGCGACCTTAAATAAACGCATCAAAAAAAAAAATGTTAAAAGTAATATAACAAAATATTTTTTCTAGTACTTTTATATATGATACAATGTCATGTATAATTACATTTAAAGAATAAAGGCAGGTAATAGGTTAAAAGTAATATAACAAAATATTTTTTCTGCAATATTTAAAATTTATGATTTTACTGATATGAACAAAAATATCAATTTGAAACATTATACAGGAGAAATACAGTATATTGAGAGTTTTACAAAATGCGGCTGAAAATTCAACCCACTTGTAAAACTAATTGACATCTTTATTTATCCTATAATTATTGATATAAAGGGAAAAAGGAAAATTGTATTATCAGGCTAACGTAATTAACCCACCTTTGTGTTTTGTTGTTGTTTGGGGGTAGGGGGGTCAATGTGTTTGGGGATGGTGGTTGTTAATTTTTAGTTAATAGAATGTTAAAATTCTAAGTGACGTACATTGAACATTTACAATGTATATGATGAATTATAATATTGTATTCTAGAACATTTTATTATCCACTATATAAAATATAATATATATGAAATATCCTATCATAATTATCTCACAACTTTTGTCAAGTTGCCTACAACTTTCATGTTTATATAAATTCTTTCATTGTTTGTTATTATACATGTCTAATACTAAATACAGGAAGCTATCTTTCTAGCTTATGGAACGTCGGTGGTTCTACTCAGGTGCCAGTTCGTGCCTGAAATAATGCACGGAAGGGCACTTGACATCTTCCTCCACCAGTAAAGCTTGAACGTCGCCAAATGACCTAAACTGTATTGGTGTGATGTATAACCCAAACAAACAAACAAACTAATACTACATAGGCTGTCAAAGTATTAACTATTCATATATATAACAGATCTTTGTAATATAGACCAAATTTACTTTAAATTCGACTTGTAATTAATTGTTATTATTGTTTTATTTCAGAGTGTAAACAATTAGACGAGTATATACTGCACTATGAGGAATTGACATATAACACAGAACAACTACACAATAAACATATGCGGCATAAACGTTCAATAGATAACGCAGTGCATTTAAACTTAAATGCATTTGATAAGTAAGTTAGTCTTAAAAGTTAGAATATGCAAGAAAAAATCTCTGACATATGTTTGCGGTTCGGATCGTGATATCCGTCCCTTGGGAACCCGCCCATGGGCAGATCCCTTCGGGACGGATATTTCGGTCCGAACCGCAAACATGTCAGATATTTTTATTATTTATGAACTTGATGGTCATTTGTCTCTCACTGCTGATGTAGAAATCATGTGGGATAAGTTGTCAATCACTTGCGGAGAAATAGGGTAATTCCTTGTTAGTTAATCATAAACCAGATGGTGCCAGTCAATTTTAACCAGGTGGTGCCAGTCAATGTTTATTTTAATTGGACTATACTGGTAATAAGCAGACATTTTTGGTTGGTAGTGGTCAAAGCTCATAAAAAGAGGTCGGCACTTGGTTAGACAGTCACTATTGATTGATAGTGGTCAAAGCTCACCAATAGTGGTCAAAACTGGGTAAAAACTGTCACAGTCAAAACTCATCAATAGTGGTCAACACTAGATATTTATATTTTTCTTGATGTATTTTGAATGAATACTTTGATGATAAGTGTATGTTAAGATTGGCTTTTTATCAAAGAAAGGGTATAACATTTCTTTGGTGTTTAGGTTTATAATTTATAGTATGTATAATTCAACAAAATAGAGATAAGTAGATAATAAATATTCAAGGGTAGAATGTGATAACACTTCATGTGAATTGTATCAATAAAAAGATTAGATTTTTACATCCTGGAGTTGTAGATCATTGGGAGAGCATTTTGTTATTTGTCTGTCAGTTTGTTTGTTTGTTTTATTCACAAAACTTGAACTTTGATGATAACGCAGAAGTCTTAATCCAACCCACAGCCTTCAAACTTCATGTATATTGATAAGGTTAACACACCAGACCAACTTAGAGGTCAGGTGGTCAAAGGTCACTATGGTTAAAGTCAAGGTCACCAGGGTAAATGAAAAAAGCACCGCATTAATTCGTATGTTACAAAGGTCTTTCCTTGTGGTTTTTGCCATTTACATTTGAATTACTTGGATTGCCTAATTATTGAATGCTTTAAATCTTCTGAAAGGGGTGTCAGTGACAGAGCACTGGTAAAAAATTTTGACTTCAAGGTACTTGAATGTATCCCTCTGCTCTCCTTTCATCAACCATTTAACATGTTGTAAATGCATTATTTAATGTAACAAAACTCATGAATGCCTAAAGATCTAAAGAATTAAAAAAATCATTTCTGCAGTCTTTATGTATGTAAAAGGTAAAAGTTTTTTGGAAAAAAATCTGGCTAATATAAATACTTGTAATTTTCTATTTTCTTATTTCAGAAACTTCAATTTACGTTTAAAGCATGATGCATCTGTGTTCACACCAGACTTTGTGCTCGAGTTCAATGGGACAAAACAAAGACCAGACTTGTCCTTCATTTACCAGGGAGAAGTTAAAGGTAAGTGTGATTTCTTGGTAATAAAAATGAATGACGATCAGTACTGTATGGTTCAGGTTGTGAAAAAGTACTTTAAGGTTCAGGGTGTGAATAAGTACTGTTACAATGTTCAGGGTGGGAATAAGTACTGTGATGTTCAGGGTGTGAAAAAGTACTGTATGGTTCAGGGTGTGAATGAGTACTGTTATGTTCAGGTTGTGAATAAGTACTGTTTGGTTCAGGGTGTGAATAAGTACTGTATGGGTTATGGTGTGAATGAGTACTGATATGTTCAGGTTGTGAATAAGTACTATTTGGTTCAGGGTGTGAATAAGTACTGTATGGTTTAGGGTGTGAGTAAGTACTGTTTGGTTCAGGGTGTGAATAAGTACTGTATGGTTTAGGGTGTGAGTAAGTACTGTTTGGTTCAGGGTGTGAATGAGTAGTGTTACAATGTTCAGGGTGGGAATAAGTACTGTGATGTTCAGGGTGTGAAAAAGTACTGTATGGTTCAGGGTGTGAATGAGTACTGTTATGTTCAGGTTGTGAATAAGTACTGTTTGGTTCAGGGTGTGAATACGTACTGTATGGGTTATGGTGTGAATGAGTCCTGATATGTTCAGGTTGTGAATAAGTACTGTTTGGTTCAGGGTGTGAATAAGTACTGTATGGTTTAGGGTGTGAGTAAGTAATGTTTGGTTCAGGGTGTGAATAAGTACTGTATGGTTCAGGTTGTGAATAAGTACTGTAATGTGCAGGGTGTGAATAAGTACTATAATGTTCAGGGTGTGAATAAGTACTGTAAGGTTCAGGGTGTGAATAAGTACTGTAATGTGCAGGGTGTGAATAAGTACTATAATGTTCAGGGTGTGAATAAGTACTGTAAGGTTCAGGGTATGAATAAGTACTGTTACAATGTTCAGGGTGTGAATAAGTACTGTTACAATGTTCAGGGTTTGAATAAGTACTGTAAGGTTCAGGGTGTGAATAAGTACTGTAATGTGAAAAATTACTATAATGTTCAGGTTGTGAATAAGTACTGTATAGTTCAGGTTGTGATTAAGTACTGTAAGGTTCAGGGTGTGAATAAGTACTGTATGGTTCAGGGTGTGAATAAGTACTTTATGGTTCAGGGTGTGAATAAGTTCTGTTATGTTAATGGTTTGAATAAGAAAATAAAAAAAATGTTAAATTCATTGTGTGAATAAATACTTTTAATTTTTTTATGCAAATAAGTACTGTAAGGTGCAGGATATGAATGAGTACTGTCAAGTTAAAGGTTTAAATAAGAACTGTAAAGTTTAGGTTGTGAATAGTACTATCAGTGTTAAGATGTGAAAAGGTATTGTAAGATTCAGGGCTTGAATAAATAATGTAAGAGACAGGGTTTAAAAGTACTGTTAAATACAGTGCGGGATCAGTACTGTTAGGTTCAGGTTTCTGGCAATTTGTCCCTGAAATAATGCATGGAGGGGCACCTGAGGTCTTCCTCCACCAGTAAAGCTGGAAAGTTGCCATAATATGACCTATACTATGTTGGTATGACATAAAATCCAACCAAAAAAAAAAGGAAGAAAAAAAATTAATGGGGAAAGAACAATGACAATTATAATGCTAATAATTTATAATAGTAAGGCAAGATGTAATAGCACAATGTAACACAATAACCTTTACTTCCTGTTGTAGATAATAAGCAAGGTGATATTTAACTCAGGAAGTTAAAAAATTTATAATCAGTAAAATAAAAAACAGTGTAGTATATTATAATTGTCTATAAGTTAAAGTATAGAACATTTTTAAACAGATTAAGATATTTTGATAACAATATTTTTCAATATCTTGTTTTGCTTTTAAAAGATTTTAGTGCCAGTTTTTCCAAAAAATAATTTGTTCCTCTTCGCCAAGTTGTTTAATAGCCATAACATTGTCAGTTAGTTGTAACGGCCTAAAACCAACCAAATAAATATTTGTTGTTGTTTTTGTTTCATAGAAACTAATACATTAAAAGCCATCCTTATAAAATCTGATACTACAGGTTTAAAGGCACATTATGCCTCAATTATAAGTATTAATTTTTTCCTTCTTTTTAAATGGCAAACATGAATTTTATAAAATTTAAATAATTGTTTTAGATACAGTACATGCTTCACAAGGAAGAATTTGACACATAAAATAAAATCACACTTTTGAGAAATTAAGATAAATGCTTATTTCGGACATAATGGGGCTTTAATAAAAATCAAGAATTTAAATAACAGTGACATGTACATGATTATTTATTATATACTTATAATTGTAATATTGAGAAATATTGATGAAATAGAATGCATATTTTCATTTATCATATTTTCACTGTAAAAAAATTATTTTTCAAAGCAGTGAAATAAATAATTATTATTTATCCCTATTTTCACTGGTGTCCTTCCTAACTAGTTTAAACTAAATTCATATCAAATAAATAATTATATGAGCCGTGTTATGACAAAACCAACGTAATGCGTTTGCGACCAGCATGGATCCAGACCAGCCTGCGCCTCCGCGCAGTCTGATCAGGATCCATGCTGTTCGCTATCAGTTTCTCTACTTGTTATAGGGTTTGTAAGCGAACAGCATGGATCCTGATCAGACTGCGCGGATGCGCAGGCTGGTCTGGATCCATGCTGGTCGCAAACCCATTATGTTGGTTTTGTCATGACATGGCTCATATGGAAGTCTCTTTCCTCACTAATAACTGTAAGATCCAATATGAGTAAAAAGTATAAATATAATAAATAGAAAATTTAAAGTTTTTTTTTATAAATATACAGAATTTAATTTCATCTCTTGGCATGAAAATTATATCATATTTCACTAAAATATACCATTACTAAAGTCTTAATAGAAAAAATTGAATATCCTTCTATGTGCCACTTGATGAAAATAAATCTTTACTTAAGTATTATAGGAAAAAAAAAACTTGAATATCTTCTATTTCTGTTAGTGAATAATTTATATTTACAGATAAACCGGGCAGTTCTGTGATGGGTGGGATTATACAGGGTGTGTTCACTGGTTCCATTCATATACCCAGTGAGCAAGAGACATATCATGTAGAAAACAGTTACAGATTTTTCGATAAGAAGCCACAGTTCCATTCTGTCATCTATAAAGAAAGTGACATGAACCTGGACCCATTCAGGTAATTTTTATGGCCCCTCCCCTCCCCCATACCACACCCCCCATAATTTTGAACGTGTTCTTGTACAATAACACACAGTTCAAATTCAGATTCCTAGTAATATAATTATATGAATGATTAACTGTTTTCAAACTTGCCGCAAAAGGTTCAAATCAGGCGTGCTATCACACCTGATGGTCTGCTCTTTTTGCTTTGAAATCAATACAATTACATTGTGTGTTTTTTTTAAAACAATGAATGGCTTTGTCTTAAGATTGTAAGATAGACTAGTCCAATTTAAAGTGAATAAGGGCATAATGTTAGGTCTGTAATACTGTCATAGAGTTCAGTAGTATCAAGCATGACAATAATACCCTGAAATAATTATATGAGCCGTGTCATGACAAAACCAACATAATGGGTTTGCGACCAGCATCCGCGCAGTCTGATCAGGATCCATGCTGTTCGCTTACCAACTCTATTACAAGTAGAGAAACTGATAGCGAACAGCGTGGATTCTGATCAGACTGCGCGGATTTGCAGGCTGGTCTGGATCCATGCTGGTCGCAAACCCATTATGTTGGTTTTGTCGTGACACGGCTCATATATAGATGTTCTTGGTAAGTGTGAGGTTCATGATCTGATATAAAATATCTATATATATCAGATAAAAAGATGTTCTAGAACAAAATATTATTATTCATCATTATACTATATGATCTTAATATATCACTTTAAATTCCGTAAACTTTTTTTTCCTCCAAGAAATATTTTATAAGTACATGTATATCCAAATTATATGGTGGTTTTTTTTTTATTTATGCCACCGCAGCATCTGCGATGCGGTGGCATATAGCGATTCACCTGTGTGTGTGTTTGTTTGTGTGTGTGTGTGTTATATAGATTATATAGTGAACTTAAAAAATCTTCTTGTGAAAAACCACTAGTCCAATTTAAACCAAACTTGGCAGGATTGATCCTTGGGTGAAGGGCTTCCAAAGTTGTTCAAAGAATTTCATTCCATGCAGAAATCTGGTTGCCATGGCAACCAAAAGGAATTAGAAGAATAAATTTAAAAAATCTTCTTGTAAAGACCCAGAAGGCCTAGAGCTTAGATATTTTGCATAAGGCATTGTCTGGTAGACCTCTACCAAGATTGTTCAAATTATAGCCCTGGGGTCAAAATCGGCCCCGCCCCAAGGGTCATTGATTTTCACTATATGTACATATAGTAAAAACTAAAAATACCTTCTTGTAAAGACCCAAAAGGCCTAGAGCTTAGATATTTTGCATAAGGCATTGTCTGGTAGACCTCTACCCAGATTGTTCAAATTATAGCCCTGGGGTCAAAATGGGCCCCGCCCCGGGGGTCATTGATTTTCACTGTATGTACATATAGTAAAAACTTAAAATACCTTCTTGAAAAGACCCAAAAGGGCTAGAGCTTAGATATTTTGCATAAGGCATTGTCTGGTAGACCCTTACCAAGACTGTTCAAATTATAGCCCTGGGGTCAAAATTGGCCCGGCCCCAGGGGTCATTGATTTTCACTATATGTAAATATTGTTAAAACTTAAAATACCTTCTTATAAGGACCCAAAAGGCCTAGAGCTTAGATATTTTGCAGAAGGCATTGTCTGGTAGACCTCTACCCAGATTGTTCAAATTATAGCCCTGGGGTCAAAATCAACCCCGCCCCGGGGGTCATTGGTTATCCTTACATGTATATAGTAAAAACTTACCGTAAAAACTTAAAAAAAAATCTTCTAGTAATTGTCAAATGCTAGAGGTAAGATATTTTGCATGAAACATAGTGTAGTGAAGCTCTAGCAAGATTGTTCAAATTATAACCCTGGGGTCAAAATTGGCCCCACCCCTAGGGGTCATTGATTTTCACTATGAACATAGAGTAAAAATTAAAAAATCTTCTTATCTGAAGGTACAAGGCTTAAAGCTTTGATATTTGGTATATAATATCATCTTTGGGTCCTCTACTAAAGTTGTTTTAATTATACCCCTAGTGTTGAAATTGCCCTGCCCCAGAGGCGCTAGATTTCCTTATATGTATAAAGTAAAAACTTGAAAAATCTTCTTCTCTGAATTGACAAAAGGCTAGAGTTTGAAATATATGGCATGAGACTTTGCGAAGTGAACCTCTACCAAGATTGTTCAAATTTTAGCCCTGGGGTCAAAATTGGTTCCGCCCCGGGGGTCATTGATTTACATTATGTATATCTAGTAAAAAAATAAAAAATATTTTTGTCTGAAGGTACAAGGCATAGAGCTTTCATGTTTGCTATATAATATCATCTATAGGTCCTCTACCAAAGTTATTCAAATTTTTCCCCTGGTGTCAAAACTGGCCCTGTCCAGGGGCATGATTCTCATTATGTACACATAGTAAAAACGGAAAATAAAACAAATGTTTTCTGAATGGGAGAAAGCTTCAGCTTAGATATTTGACTTGAAATGTTGTTTGGTGGACCTGTATCAAGATTGTTCTGAATTAAACCCTTGGGTCAAAATTTTGCCTTGACCAAGGGGACAGTGACCTACTTTCTTGTCCTTTGATGTACAGCAATGAAATTTTGACCATGTGCACAGTTTTAGTTGTAAAATTGAACTTTGATATCAGGTGACCTAGATTTTGATAATGTGACCTACTTTCTTGTGCTTTGATCTACAGCTATGAAATTTGAACCATGTGCACAGATTAAGATGTAAAGTGGACTTTGATATCAGCTTACCTAGATTTTGACAAAGTGTCTTACTGTGTTGTCCTTTGATGTAGTCATGAAATTTGGCTGTGTGAAATATGACCTTCACCACCAAATTCACTAGACTCAAGTGCATTGATATATTCCTGCTCTGATCTTTTATTTGATTAACAATAGATTTAATCACTAATCTGATAATAAGAATTAGATAGGTCAGGGATCTATGCATTATGACAATCTTCAATTGTATAGAAACAAAAAAAAATCTGTTCCTACACTACTATTTAGTGTTGTATTAATGCGGTGGCATAGCATTTTTCTCAAATGCAATCTTGTTTAAATATATGAAATGCTTATGGAAAGTGTGCCCATTGAAGACTAATCCACTTTAAGATATTTAAGTGCGATAAGGGTTGAGTTCAAAGAATTTGAAGGAGAAATTGTGTATTATATACTTGTATCATTGTAGGTAGTGCCATTATATCAATTGCTAATTGATTAATTAATTAAGAGTTTAACTACATTGAGTAGAGAAGAAATTTTTATATGATTATCTATTATTATTTGCTCATATGACATCAACATTCATTTAATTAAAGGCACATTATGCTTCAGAAATGAATTAATTTTTCCTTCTTTAGAAAGAGCAGACATGTGTTTTACATACATGTCATGTAAAAAATAATGGATTAAGAGCAAGTTAGATGCTTAACATCTGAAGAAAATAGCACTGAACTCTTTCATAAATTATGGTGGCTGATTTGGTACACTTTGCGCGTTGCTTCGTCAATAGCGACAACACAACCTATATTGTTATTGCCTATTCCTCTTGTCTTCCTGTCGCTAGCCATAATAAATGGTGATAAGCGTCTCGCATATTCTAAATACATTATTATAAACAACATTAAAAAACACATAAGAAAAAGTGTAACTATTTCTAGGGCTTTAAATGTGCCTATAAAACATTCTTTCTCTTATTTTGTGTACTTACATGTAAGTATTATCATTTTTTATTACATGCTTTTCGGTGGTTTATAGAAATATATCAGTGAAATAAAAACTGATAATTTCACTGTTTTAAACAGTGAAATTATCCATTTGGTAATTTCACTGTTTTGAATATTTAAGCCTGTTACGTTGTTTCACTGAAATACAAGCGTTCACAGTACTAGAAACCAACTTAATGAAGTGACGTCGTAAATGATGTCACGTTGTGTTATTATTTGGCGCCCTTTTTATTTAGTACGGGGTAAAAATGTCTTTTTAAACGTTTCTTTGCATATAATAAAAAGAAAATTTGTTTAGTTTTATGTAAGATCGAAATATATTTCACCTCGTGAACACCAAAAATTCATATTTCACTCGTGGCAGCGCCACTCGTGAAATATACCTTTTGGTGCTCACTCGGTGAAATATATTCCGGTCTTACACTGAACTAAACAAATATTCTCTATATATTACCCTCAAGTACTCAGTCTATTTATGAGGAAATAACGTGAAGCATTATAGAATAAATACTCTTGCATATCAACTAGATTTTCTAGGTTTTACACTGATGCTGTGTCAACTTTCTGCTGTAAGATTTAATTTCTTGAAGGTTGAAGGCTGCTAAATCAGGTGAAATGAACAGATTTAATAAAACCAATATGTGCAATTTTTTACCTACTTGTGTATTCATTGTTTTAGTTCTTAATTGTTATACTTTCAGGCTAAATGAACATTTCATTGTTTAACTTTAATCTGTTATATTACTAAGATTATTTATTTATCCTGATCTTTAACAGGCTGTAAGGCAATTTGCTTAAAACCTATCCCATACCATATTATCACTGTCATGTGTACAAATATATTCTATATGAAAAACTTTACCATACTATATTTGCTAAAATAAAAATCTATTCCATACTGTGTCATTACAATCATGACTAATAAGTTTGTCTACGAAAAAAACCCCAAAAAACACCTTTACAATACTATTTGTGAAAAAAACCAACACAGAAACCTCTACCGTACTATTTGTTAAAAAAAAACCGAAAAACCCCATTAAAACCTCGACCATACTGTATGTTTAGGGAGAGAAGACTCAGGGAAAAAAGAGATGCTGAAAAGTTGGGGACATGTGGTAATACAAACGCCAAAGAATGGATGAGACAAGTTGTAGCTTCAGAGATAAAAGAAATTAACAGAGCTAAAAGGGTAATACATTGTAGTTTTTAAAGTGCATAAAATGAATATGAGCCGCGTCACGACAAATTTAACATAATGGGTTTGCGACCAGCATGGATCCAGACCAGCCTGCGCATCTGCGCAGTCTGATCAGGATCCATGCTGTTCCCTATCAGTTTCTCTACTTGTGATAGGGTTTGTAAGCGAACAGCATGGATCCTGATCAGACTGCGCGGATGCGCAGGCTAGTCTGGATCCATGCTGGTAGCAAACCCGTTATGTTGGTTTTGTCATGGCGCGGCTCATATAATGAATATATAGGAGATTAGTTTCAAGTGAATTATGCTAACAGAGCTACAAAAGTAATTCAGTGTAGTGTTTAAAAGTGCATAATACATATAGATGATATTTGTTTTGTTTAGTGTGAATTATGCTAATATATTATTTAACACTGAGAAGTAATAAATTGTAGTTTTTAAAAAAAGTGCATAATTATACATACTGGTTGGGGAGATAACTTCGGCTGGTTGATAAACTCGGCTTTTTAAAATTAAATCGAGTTATCGGAATTTTTTATCTAATCAAGCTCACCATCTCGTACTATCGCTGGAATTCGACAATATCTGGAAATTTTGTCAAGTTTGGTAAGATATTTAAAAAATAACACAGACTTTTACCTGTTTGTTTACAAAACATGCCTATAAAAAGTACGGGAATCCCATTGTTGTGCGCATGTGCAGCAGATGCTCATTTTGAGGCCCGCACAGGGGTACTTTTATATATTGACCGACTACCGGTAAAGCAGACAACGTCTGTAGACGTATACATTTTGTAGATGAAATTCAGACTCACTTTTGTCTTGCTAACTCAGAAAAAAGGCTTCTTACACAATTGTAATCTTTAATTGGAATGGATTGAAAGACTGATTTTAAATGCTCCTTTTATATGTTAATGTGTAAGTTGAATACCACTAAATTAATTTCTTCTTCACTCTGTTAAGCTAAGCAAAAATAAATTTGAATCACTAATTCTTTAACTACATATTTCGTTATACGTTAATAAATGATAATGCATGTGTTTTTACGTAAAATGGTTTATATGTTACATAGAACGGTGCATATAAATATTGTGTTATCATAGATATTCATTATACTAACGTAATGCTCAACAATATTGGTAACAAATATCTTTTATTTGACATAAATGAACAGCAAAGAAATAATAAAATGTCTAAACATGTTATTTTACGTTTTAACTTACTCATTTAAGAAAAAAAACAAAGAGCCGGAATTATCTACTCGCGCGCGTTAAAAATATCCTTTTTTACGTACCTCTTCCAAGGCCTCTCAAAATTACCCGTTATGTTTCTAAATATAACTTTTATGGTGATACCGGAAAATCGAAGAGCTGAAGTTTATTATGGTGTAAGATTCATCAGAATACGTAAACAAATAAATGAAATATGCCCCCAAAACACTGATTTTCGGCGGAGTTTATCTCCCAAACCAGTATAGATGATATTTGTTTTGTTTAGAGGGAATTATGATAATATTTTATTTAACACTGAGAACATTGAAGATTACAGCATTTTAGAGAGAGGATATATATTGATATACAAAAAGGACAACCTGTTCCTGGTTGTTGTTGCTTCCATTGTTACATGTTAAAATATTTTTTTCTTGCTTATCAGACACCAATGCTAGACAAACCTGTCTTACAGCCCAATGTGTAAGACAAGTTGCGTGCTTTAAACTGATGTCATTCCCGCCCGCCTCTTATGAATGAATTGAATTCTTTGGATGACATCATTTATCCGTTATGAATAAAGTTGTGAATTCATACGCTACTATAAGAAGAAAGTGCTGAATTGAAATATTTTTTTCATAATGTCTTACTGAAATGTAAGTAATATGTAAGAAAAAATGTCCTACACCAGCTGTTGTAACAGACCTGAATATCTAGCTCTCGGAAGGTCATTTGTTACTACCTACGTTTTTGAAACAATACATGTATAGTCTACTGAGCTTTTTTTGTTTTAACAGTGTTAACAATTTTGTCCTTTATTTATTTTTGCAGCATGATTCCGCCTGGCAGGAGATTCAGACTGAAGATACACACCAGAAATATACGGAACAAGCCAACCGGAAATCCGAGAAAATTGTTTCCCGCAAGAAGAGATCTTCGTTAATAGATGTTAATTATAAGAAGAATTCATGCTTCATGTCGCTCATGTCCGACCCTTTCCTTTATGATCACTACCTGGTCAAATCTAACGGTGTAAGTACAAAAAGTTCAAGGCCTCTGAATCTAAAAATAGATTATTCTACATGTTTCCTTGTTCAAAGATACATGTATTGTGTTAAGGTCATTTAAGTGAGCACCATAGAAGATAAAATTTTTACATCTTTTTGTGAGAGTTAGTTTTTAAAAAGAAATTAACTTTGTCGTCCACCCTGTAAGCTCAACAGGGTGAGGACAGATAAGTAATATCTGGGTCGCTGGTTTAGACCTGGGACAAGGTCCCTCAGTTCCTGATACAGAAATGTGGGATAAGTAATTGCAGAGAAGTTGGTAATTACTGGTTAGTTATCCAGAAATTTAGCCGGTTAGGTGGACAACCACTGTGATATGACCAAAAACGTATGTAAAAAAAGCCAGGAACACAAACAATCTCAGCAGTGCCAATCTGGGGTTTAATGACCTTATATCATATATATCCAGATT
This sequence comes from Ruditapes philippinarum, assembly GCF_026571515.1. Classification (NCBI taxonomy): domain Eukaryota; kingdom Metazoa; phylum Mollusca; class Bivalvia; order Venerida; family Veneridae; genus Ruditapes; species Ruditapes philippinarum. The sequence goes on along the minus strand of NW_026867304.1, from coordinate 169,182 downwards.
TATAAGAACACAATAATAGTTGTCACTTTTATTCCTTGGCATAGACATTAATAGAAGTACACGTATATATATCATATTGCATTTATTTATCAACCAGATTACAACAATACATAAGTTATAACAGTGTATGTCTTCCATGTTTCTTTTGGAAGCAAAGAAACTTTTCAACTTGGTTTTTATCCAGATAGAAAAAGGAACATGATATACTTGTCAAAGTTTTATTTCAAATAAATCATCATTTATCTTAGAACTAGAATGATTATATTTGGTTTTTCTTTCAGAACAACGAGTTGGCAAGAGACGCTATATTATTATTTTTTGCTAGTCATATTGATGCTATAAAGAAGATATATATGGCTACAACTTTTGCGACGTACGATAATACAATATCATACACTGCTGTTACATTTGCTGTACAGAAAGCTAAGGTAAGTCATTTATGGAGAAGTTTGTTGTTCTTGTTTCCAAAATTTTGGTCTAGATTTGTTTCTACATGTTATTGGTTAACTTAACGCATAAGCTGATGGTGGCAATTTTGAATCCAACCTGAGGTGCAATTGGGGGAAAAAATTTCTACTTGTCCTGCATCGAAGTCTCTTAAATTCTACTCCTAATTAGTCCCCTACCGGTTTACCGGAGGGGACTTTAGGTTTACCCTCCGTCCGTCCGTCCGTCAGTCAGTCCGTCCGTCCACAAAACTGGATCCCGCGATAACGCAAAAAGTACTGAAAATATTTTATGAAACTTGATATATGGATAGATGGCAGTATGGAGATTATGCATGTCTTTTTCTTTTCTTCCTATGTTGAAAATTCTGGTTGCTATAGCAACAAATCTAATGAAAATATGGCAAAATTTTCACATAACCTGGATCCCGCGATAATGCAAAAAGTACTGAAAATATTTTTATGAAACTTGATATATGGATAGATGGCAGTATGGAGATTATGCACGTCTTTTTCTTTTTTTCCTGTTCTGAAAATTCTGGTTGCTATGGCAACAAATAGACTGAAAATATAGCAAATTTTACACAAAACCTGGATCCAGTGATAACGCAAAAAGTACTGAAAATATTTTTATGAAACTTGACATATGGGTAGATGGCAGTCTGGAAATTATGCACATCCTTTTCTTATCTTCCTGGTTGCTATGGCAACAAATGGACTGAATTTCAAGATTTCTGATTCTAGTTTTTTAAGTTTTTTCACTATATGTTCTTTATTTCTTAAGGTATTATCTGCAAACTTTAAATATAAGTTGCTAGTCATCAACCACATCATATGTGACAAAGTTTACAACTCTAGCACAAAATTTATTAGAATTACCTCCCTTGAACTTAAATTTTCATGAAAACAAAAATATTGTTTTTTTTTAATAACTTCTTTTTTTCTGAATGTATCTACTTCAAACTTCATAATTATATATGTTTCTTATTATCACTTAACATTTGTGAGAAAGTTCAATACTCTATCAAGACTATTTCCAGAATTAGGCCCCTTTTGAACTTAGACTTTTTTTCGAGAAATTGGTAATTTTTACTTCAACTTCTTCAATCATGATAGGATTTTCTTCAAATTCCCACATCATAATAATATGACAAGGTTTATAAATCTAGCATCCATATTTCCAAAGTTATCTCCTCCTTAAACTTTTAATTTTTCTTATTCGTTCTTTTAACTTTCATTTACTTCAAATTAAAAATAACCATTCTTTATTCATACGTTCATTACTAATTGTTCTTTGTTACACTCACATCAGGTATGACATCTTGCATCTTTATTTCAAGAGTTATCTCCTTTTTAAAAATTTTGCTCTTAAAAATGTTATATTTTGATAACAGGGATGTTTAAAAAATAACTGTAGAGTGTCCTTCAGTCCGTCTGTCTGTACATAAAAACTGTTTCCTGTGATCACTTTTAAAGAACTTTTTCAACAAATTTACTTAAAATAGAAACATAAGTGAATTGCCAATGGCCCTTCAGAATGTTGCTGGGGTTCTAACCGGTAGGGGACTTATGGATTGCTTGCAATACTATGATAATTGCTTGTTACTAGTACAAGTGGACGAGTGTAATTTTTGATCTCTGGAATTCAGAAGTTACACAGTATAAAACATTTTTGAGTGCAAAACACAAAAAAATTGTTGCTTTTTGTTGCTCTTAAAATCATATAAAACAAAATCAATATGTACAGAAATATTCATAATTAGTCCTTTCGTTGAGCTCAAAACAGAAAATCAGTTAGACCTTTTATTGATAAGTGTTTTATATCAATGTGGCCGAGTTTTTACTAATCAGACTAGTAATCTTAGGATTGCTGGGCCGATGGTTCATATTTTCTCAGGGCCAAGCCGTTGTTTCATTTGGACAAGAAACTTTACACTCACTACTTAGAACTATGAATTTGAGACTGTTTCAATAAGCTTATAGCTTCCTACATAACTGAACTAAAGGAATTAAATTGAATTGAACTAAGATAAATTTGTATAAACTAAACTAACATTATATCTCTTGTATGTTTTAGATTTGTATAAACTTAACTAACATTATATTTTTTGTTTGTTTTAGATTTGTATAAACTTAACTAACATTATATTTCTTGTTTGTTTTAGATTTGTATAAACTAAACTAACATTATATTTCTTGTATGTTTTAGATTTGTATAAACTAAACTAACATTATATTTCTTGTATGATTTAGATTTGTATAGACTAAACTAAGATTATATTTCTTGTATGATTTAGATTTGTATAGACTAAACTAAGATTATATTTCTTGTATGATTTAGATTTGTATAGACTAAACTAACATTATATTTCTTGTATGATTTAGATTTGTATTGACTAAACTAACATTATATTTCTTGTATGATTTAGATTTGTATAGACTAAACTAACATTATATTTCTTGTATGATTTAGATTTGTATTGACTAAACTAACATTATATTTCTGGTATGATTTAGATTTATATAAACTAAACTAACATTATATTTCTGGTATGATTTAGATTTATATAAACTAAACTAACATTATATTTCTTGTATGATTTAGATTTATATAAACTAAACTAACATTATATTTCTTGTATGATTTAGATTTATATAAACTAAACTAACTTTATATTTCTTGTATGATTTAGGTGATGACACAGGCTGATTGCAATGATGTAGACCTCAGACAATTCTGTCAACCTAACATCGACGTCAGTAATTTCCTAAATCTCAATTCACTTATCAACCATGATGGATTTTGTCTTGCCTACGTGTTTACATATCGGGATTTCTCCGCAGGAACTCTAGGCCTAGCCTGGGTTGGGGCCTCAAACTGTAAGTATCAAAAATTGGTTGTGGGTGGTTGTGGTAGTTTACCACTGTAAACCAGTTTGCATATTCACCAGAGCACAGTTCAGCCACTGTATCACTCTTAGGCAGACTGTAACGCAGTTTTAACAGTACTAGAGACTTAATTTTGACAAAGAACTTTTTAAGATCAGTACATGCCTTGCCAGAGTAGAGGTACAGTGAGGTTGACTGTAGAATGGATTTCGTGATCAATCACAATGAAATTTTACATTTTTTCCTGTTTCGGCGACATATGACGTTATACTGTGTTGGTCTGGCATTAAAACAGCATAACAGCTTTCCTCCAGAGACTGCAATTTTCATGAAAATTTTAAAATGGATTTAAGAGTAAAATATTGTGAAGTGAACAAAGAAAGTAATTTATACATTGCAAACAACACTAACAATCCGCGTTAAGTACCAAAAAGAGGTCAAAATATACATAAAAACCTCTTACTGTGCTAGTAAAGCAGTAGAATTATAGTGATTGATACTGCAAAATCAGTCATTAGTAAACAATTAATAAATTATTGAATCTTTTTACTTTTCTTAAGATCTTAATACATTTTTCTAAAGATTGAATTTCTTGAAATATTTTGGCTCATCTGGAGGTATGCAACCTTTTTACCAATCAAGCAATACTTTACAGCTGCGTCTGGTGGAGTTTGTGAGAGAAACAAGAAATTCAGCGAGAAGTCCGCAACCGTGTCAAAAAGTTTAAATACAGGGATTGTATCAACAGTAAATTATGGCAAGGAAGTGCCTTCTAAAGTGTCACAACTGACTTTTGCTCACGAAGTTGGTCATAATTTTGGCTCGCCGGTAAGTCGATTAACGATACACTGTGCTCTTCCTTGAGTAAAATATTTTTGTTGCAGTAATGTATTGAAATCTTAAATATCTTGAATATGTCTAATTTGAATAAAAGAATAACTAAACTATGTATTGGAAGGTGCGTTCCCTTTTACAGACTAAGTAAAGTTTTAAAGCTATAATCGTTTCATATGCACGGTACTGCACGACTTAGCATATATTTTGACATTACATCATTTGCATTATGCAAACATAACCCAAAGGCATGCTAAATGTTAGGGTTATACTATAGGCGCGTCAAAGCGAAAGTAATATTTTTTCACTGTGAACAGTTCTTATGTTGGGTATCTGTTGAGTATGTGATAAATAGAATTTTATATTATATTCACGTAAATTCAATACTAAAATTATTGAACAAAGTTGAATAAAACTGATTTTTGTGCCCCCAAGTTAGTGGCGGGCATTTAGATTTACCCTTGTCTGTCCGTCAGTCCGTCTGTTCGTCCTTCCGTCCGTCCGTTCACTTTTGTGTCGCACGTTACTCAAAAAGTATTTGACCTAGAGTCATGAAACTTTACAGGAATCTTGATCAGCATGTGTAGTTGTGCACCTGGGTATTTTTGTCTGGATATTTTCAGTATTTTCAGAGTTAGTGCCCTTGACTTAGTAAAATTTTGCAATTTTCAACTTGTGTCGCATGTAACTCAAAAAGTATTTGACCTAGAGTCATGAAACTTTACAGGAATGTTGATCAGCATGTGTAATTGTGCACCTGGGTATTTTCATCTTGAAATTTTTAGTATTTTCAGAGTTATTGCCCTTGACTTATAAAAATTTTTGCAATTTTCAACTTGTGTTGCATGTAACTCAAAAAGTATTTGACCTAGAGTCATGAAACTTTACAGGAATGTTGATAAGCATGTGTAGTTGTGCACCTGGGTATTTTCGTCTGGATATTTTTAGTATTTTCAGAGTTATTGCCCTTGACTTAGTAAAATTTTGCAATTTTCATCTTGTGTCGCACGTAACTCAAAAAGTATTTGACCTGGAGTCATGAAACTTTACAGGAATGTTGATCAGCATGTGTAGTTGTGCACCTGGGTATTTTCGTGTGGATATTCTTAGTTTTTTCAGAGTTATTGCCCTTGACTTAGTAAAATTTTGCAATTTTTAACTTGTGTCGCAAGTAACTCAAAAGTATTTCACCTAGAGTCATGAAACTTTACAGGAATGTTGATCAGCATGTGTAGTTGTGCACCTGGGTATTTTCTTCTGGATATCGTTAGTATTTTCAGAGTTATTGCCCTTGAGTTAGTAAAATTTGGCAATTTTCAACATGTGTCGCATGTAACTCAAAAGTATTTGACCTAGAGTCATGTAACTTTACAGGAATATTGATCAGCATGTGCAGTTGTGCACCAGGTATTTTCGTCTGGATTTATTTAGTATTTTTAGAGTTATTGCCCTTCACTTAAATTTTTGCAATTTTCAACTTGTGTCGCAAGTTTCTTAAAAAGGATTTGACATAGTCATTAAACCTTATGGGCAGGTTGCTCAGCATATTTTAGATTTGCACCTGGGGTTTTGCTTGTGGATTTATCCAGTATTTGTAGAGTTATTTCCCTTGAATTAGTTAAAAGATTGACAGAACAGTGGCGCGGTGGGGGCACCCGTGTCCTATGGACACATTTCTAGTTATTCAACTCATTCAATAATTTATTTATTGAACCGACACTCATTCAGTATCCTCTATTTATTATAGCATGATGATGGTATAGAATGTGCACCGTACGGAACGAGCGCCAGCGATGCTAGTCAGGGAAATTATATAATGTACGCGAGTGCGACAATGGGAGATAAACCTCACAACAGTATGTTCTCACGCTGCAGTAAAGACAACATTACACGTGTCATACATGCTATAGTGAACAAAAGCCCAGGCAAATACAACTGCTTTGAAGGTAAAAATATATCATCAGAGATAGAAAATTCCAATTGTCTGCTCGTATTTATTAGTAGAATTTGAGTGAACACGATGCAGGTCGAGTAGAAAAATGTTGCCTGGATTTATAAGCTATTGGTCTTGCAGGATGAGTGACTCAGAAAATATTTTTCGATGCCTTATCATAATTCAGTTTCCATTTTATCTGTATTAGATAGAAAACAAATGTTGCCCTGTCGACAAAATTGTTGATAATACCAATTTTAATCTGAAGAAATATTTTAAGATTTCTATTTGTGTTAATGGCATTAAGGCATAATATGCCTCAGAAATGAATACTTTTTCACTTCTTTACGTAGGGTTACATGAATTTTATAATGTTCAAATAATGGTTACTTAGCCAGTTAGATGGCTTATTTCATGAAGGGAGTAACGCTTAATGTGACATGACTTTTTATAAAAGTAGCAAAATGTAAACATATAGTATTTTGACTTCCATATAAATTATGTATCACAATACCATACTTATTGCCAGAAAGCAATAGATTCATACATTTGGCCGATAAGTTGATGTTTGTAATCTGTAAAAATACTCTAAAAATAATAGGCATTTGTGACTGAAATAAAAAGCATTTTATTGGGCATAGTGGGGCTTTAACAGTCAGTCAAAAATAGCTTTTTATTTTACAAAGAATGATAGTTTAATTTACACAGTTTAACTTAAAAAAAATTTCTAATTCCTCAAAAGCTACATTTTTTATTTCGAATTTAAGTATGTGATCTTATTCCAAAATACCTGAAAAAGCCACTAGTGGGTACATGTTTATTTTATATTGTCAGGGCATTTTTTACTTCTTTAACAGGGGCCGATAACAGGCCCCTTCACAATTCAAAATTGCACTTTTTTTTTCACAAAGTGGCGGGAAAAAATTTACAATTTCAAAAGAGATTTCATAAAATTTTGGGACTTTGTCTTCAAATTTCATTGTTTACCTTCTGGTAAAACTTGATTTTTCCCTATTGCAAACATGTAAATAGTTTTAATCAAGTTATATGGTATTTGTGCATGTTTACCAGACTCAAAGCAGATTTTACAGAAATTATTATCAAGCTTCATCATATCCGGTTTCAAAATTTCATTAAATGGCAAATTTGATTTTGTCATTTTTTCACAATTTTATGACATATCGCGCTTTTTTCATTAAATGAACAGGCCAAGGCCTCTTCACAATTTTGACAAAAAATGCCCTGATTGTTGTTGTTTATTACAGAGAGTGGACCATTCTGTGGGAATGGTATAGTTGAAGACGGGGAGGATTGTGACTCTGGTTTCTACAAGGATGAAACAGACAATTGTTGTATAGCTCGAAATACACCTGGCTACACAGAAAAGCAGGCCTGTAAACTGAAACCTAATGCTGTGTGCAGGTACAATACTGTTACTATGTCTCTTTTGCCTTGCAGGGTTTTTTTTCCAGGATTTTGGGAACATGACCCATACCCATGGAATTGGGAATTTAAGCGATGTTTTGTGAAAAAAAATGGGAAAAAGGCATGACTTAACTTTTGCTGTGATTAAATATATGGAAAGAATTATTGTCTAGGATGGCATCTTCAAATATTTAAGAATGAAGAAACTCCTTTTTTCAAAGATTTTAGAATTTGTTATTCAATACTTTTACTTTGTAACTTTCAATTGGGAATTCTTTCCTGCGGATTGGGAAAATTATATACTATTTTCAATTGGGAATATGACCGAATATCGGCAATAAAATAAGCCAAAAAAAAAAATCCCTGCTTTTTAGCCTACAGTCCTAAGATTTAGAGTGCACACTTAAATCTACACTCCTGAAATTGTGCTCGTAGCTAGTAGATGACCTATATTGAATTTTGGGTCTGTAGGTCAAAGGTCAAGGTCACTGTGGCCTGGAACACAAAAGGTGATGAGAATAGTTAGTAGAGAACATTTAAATCTTCTGTCTTAAGATTTTGCCTGGAGGTTGGTCATGGCTAGGAGATGACCTCTGTTGATTTTGAGATTTGTCCTCTGTTGATTTCAAAGGTCAAGGTCACAGTGGAGTTCTCTACAGAAAGACTTGTCTTACTTATAACCATTTTGGTCTACATTCATAAAATTTATTGTGGAGTTTGGTCATGACAAGAAGATGTACCCATTGATTTTGTGGTCATCATTGATTGGTTTGAGAGGGCATACATGCTTCAGAAACATTTATTTTGGCTTATTATTATGAGGGGCCTACATGTTTTAGAAAGATTGCTTTTAGCTTATTATTATGAGGGGCCTACATGTTTCAGAAACATTTCTTTTGGCTTATTATTATGAGGGGCCTACATGTTTCAGAAACATTTCTTTTGGCTTATTATTATGAGGGGCCTACATGTTTCAGAAACATTTCTTTTGGCTTATTATTATGAGGGGCCTACATGTTTCAGAAACATTTCTTTTGGCTCATTATTATGAGGGGCATACATGTTTCAGAAAGATTTCTTTTGGCTTATTATTATGAGGGGCATACATGTTTCAGAAACATTTCTTTTGGCTCATTATTATGAGGGGCATACATGCTTCAGAAACATTTCTTTTGGCTTATTATTATGAGGGGCATACATGCTTCAGAAACATTTCTTTTGGCTTATTATTATGAGGGGCCTACATCTTTCAGAAACATTTCTTTTGGCTTATTATAATGAGGGGCATACATGTTTAAGAAACATTTCTTTTGGTTAATGAGTGGCCTACATGTTTCAGAAACATTTCTTTTTATTTATGAGGGGCATATGTGTTTCAGAAACATTTCTTTTGGCTCATTATTATGAGGGGCCTACATCTTTCAGAAACATTTCTTTTGGCTTATTATAATGAGGGGCATACATGTTTAAGAAACATTTCTTTTGGTTATTGAGTGGCCTACATGTTTCAGAAACATTTCTTTTTATTTATGAGGGGCATATGTGTTTCAGAAACATTTCTTTTGGCTCATTATTATGAGGGGCATACATGTTTCAGAAACATTTTTTTTTGGCTTATTATAATGAGGGGCATACATGTTTAAGAAACATTTCTTTTGGTTAATGAGTGGCCTACATGTTTCAGAAACATTTCTTTTTATTTATGAGGGGCATATGTGTTTCAGAAACATTTCTTCTGATTTATGAGGGGCATACATGTTTCAGAAACATTTCTTTTTACTTATGAGGGGCATACATGTTTCAGAAACATTTCTTTTTATATGCCCGAAAGGGCATATTATGTTATACCCCCTGGCGTCCGTCTGTCTGTCTGTCTGTCCGTCCGTCCGTCCGTCCGTCCGTCCGTTAGCAATTTGGTTTCCGGAGCATAACTTAAGTTCCATTTGGCCCACAATGTTCAAACTTCATAGGATGATTGCCCATATTAGGTAGAAGACCCCTATTGATTTTGGGGTCAAAAGGTCAAAGGTCAAGGTCACTATGACCTTAAAACTGAAAACAGTTTCCGGAGCATAACTTAACTTCCAATTGACCCACAATGTTCAAACTTCATAGGATGATTGTCCATATTAGGTAGAAGACCCCTATTGATTTTGGGGTCACAAGGTCAAAGGTCAAGGTCACTATGACCTTAAAACTGAAAACAGTTTCCGGAGCATAACTTAAGTTCCATTCGACCCACAATGTTCAAACTTCATAGGATGATTGTCCATATTAGGTAGAAGACCCCTATTGATTTTGGGGTCAAAAGGTCAAAGGTCAAGGTCACTATGACCTTAAAACTGAAAACAGTTTCCGGAGCATAACTTAAGTTCCATTCGACCCACAATGTTCAAACTTCATAGGATGATTGTCCATATTGGGTAAAAGACCCCTATTGATTTTTGGGTCACAAGGTCAAAGGTCAAGGTCACTATTACCTTGATACTGAAAACAGTTTCCGGAGCATAACTTAAGTTCCAATTGACCCACAATGTTCAAACTTCATAGGATGATTGTCCATATTGGATAGAAGACCCCTATTGATTTTGGGGTCACAAGGTCAAAGGTCAAGGTCACTATTACCTTGATACTGGAAACAGTTTCCGGAGCATAACTTAAGTTCCATTTGGCCCACAGTGTTCAAACTTCATAGGATGATTGTCCATATTGGGTAGAAGACCCCTATTGATTTTGGGGTCAAAAGGTCAAGGGTCAAGGTCACTATATCCTTAAAACTGAAAACAGTTTCTGGAGCATAACTTAAGTTCCATTTGGCCCACAATATTCAAACTTCATAGGATGATTGTCCATATTGGGTAAAAGACCCCTATTGATTTTGGGGTCACTAGGTCAAAGGTCAAGGTCACAATTACCTTAAAACCAAAAACAGTTTCCGGAGCATAACGTAAGTTCCATTTGGCCCACAATATTCAAACTTCATAGGATGATTATCCATATTGGGTAGAAGACCCCTATTGATTTTGGGGTCACAAGGTCAAAGTCACTTTTACCTTAATACTGAAAACAGTTTCTAGAGCATAATTAAAGTTCCAATTGGCCCACAATATTCAAACTTCTTAGGATGATTGTCCATATAAGGTAGAAGACCCCTATTGATTTTGGGGTCACAAGGTCAACGGTTAAGGTCATTATTAATAACTTAAGTATTAATCAACCTACAGCTGTAAAATTTTATAGGATGAACAGCGAATTCCATGTCTTACAAATGCTTCATCCTTACTAAAAAAAAACACTTTCGGGCATATAATGCTCCGCCTAGCGGTGCTCTTGTTATTTATGAGGGGCATACATGTTTCAGAAACATTTCTTTTGGTTAATTAGGGCCATACATGTTCCAGTAACATTTCTTTTGGTTTATAAGGGCATACATGTTTCAGAAACATTTCTTTTGGTTAATTAGGGCCATACATGTTCCAGAAACATTTCTTTTGGTTTATGAGGAGTATACATGTTTCAGAAACATTTCTTTTGGTTAATTAGGGGCATACATGTTCCAGAAACATTTCTTTTTATTTATGAGGGGCACACATGTTTCAGAAACATTTCTTTTGGTTAATTAGGGCCATATATGTTCCAGAAACATTTCTTTTGGTTTATAAGGGCATACATGTTTCAGAAACATTTCTTTTGGTTAATAGGGCCATACATGTTCCAGAAACATTTCTTTTGGTTTATGAGGAGCATACATGTTTCAGAAACATTTCTTTTGGTTAATTAGGGCCATACATGTTCCAGAAACATTTCTTTTGGTTTATGAGGAGCATACATGTTTCAGAAACATTTCTTTTTACTTATGAGGAGCATACATGTTTCAGAAACATTTCTTTTTATTTATGAGGGGCATACATGTTTCAGAAACATTTCTTTTTATTTATGAGGGGCATACATGTTTCAGAAACATTTCTTTTGGTTAATGAGGGCCATACATGTTCCAGAAACATTTCTTTTGGTTTATAAGGGCATACATGTTTCAGAAACATTTCTTTTGGTTAATTAGGGCCATACATGTTCCAGAAACATTTCTTTTGGTTTATGAGGAGCATACATGTTTCAGAAACATTTCTTTTGGTTAATTAGGGGCATACATGTTTCAGAAACATTTCTTTTGGTTTATGAGGGGCATACATGTTTCAGAAACATTTCTTTTCGTTTATGAGGGGCATACATGTTTCAGAAACATTTCTTTTGGTTAATTAGGGGCATACATGTTTCAGAAACATTTCTTTTGGTTTATGAGGGGCATACATGTTTCAGAAACATTTCTTTTGGTTAATTAGGGCCATACATGTTCCAGAAACATTTCTTTTGGTTTATGAGGGGCATACATGTTTCAGAAACATTTCTTTTGGTTAATTAGGGCCATACATGTTCCAGAAACATTTCTTTTTGTTTATGAGGGCCAAACATGTTTCAGAAACATTTCTTTTGGTTAATTAGGGCCATACATGTTTCATAAACATTTCATTTGGATTATGAGGGGCATACATGTTTTCAGAAACATTTCATTTGGATTATGAGGGGCATACATGTTTCAGAAACATTTCATTTGGATTATGAGGGGCATACATGTTTCAGAAACATTTCTTTTTATTTATGAGGGGCATACATGTTTCAGAAACATTTCTTTTTACTTATGAGGGGCATACATGTTCCAGAAACATTTCTTTTGGTTAATGAGGGGCATACATGTTTCAGAAACATTTCTTTTTATTTATGAGGGGCATACATGTTTCAGAAACATTTCTTTTGGTTAATGAGGGCCATACATGTTTCAGAAACATTTCTTTTTATTTATGAGGGGCATACATGTTCCAGAAACATTTCTTTTGGTTAATGAGGGGCATACATGTTTCAGAAACATTTCTTTTGGTTAATAGGGCCATACATGTTCCAGAAACATTTCCTTTTATTTATGAGGGGCATACATATTTCAGAAACATTTCTTTTTATTTATGAGGGGCATACATGTTCCAGAAACATCTCTTTTTATTTATGAGGGGCATACATGTTTCAGAAACATTTCTTTTGGTTAATGAGGGCCATACATATCCAGAAACATTTCCTTTTATTTGTGAGGGGCATACATGTTTCAGAAACATTTCTTTTTATTTATGAGGGGCATACATGTTCCAGAAACATTTCTTTTTACTTATGAGGGGCATACATGTTTCAGAAACATTTCTTTTTATTTATGAGGGGCATACATGTTTCAGAAACATTTCTTTTTATTTATGAGGGGCATACATGTTTCAGAAACATTTCTTTTGGTTAATGAGGGGCATACATGTTTCAGAAACATTTCTTTTAGTTAATGAGGGCCATACATGCTTCAGAAACATTTCATTTGGTTTATGTGGGGCATACATGTTTCAGAAACATTTCTTCAGTTAAATAATTATAATGTTTAAATTTAACCTGATTTGCATGCTTTTTGTAAAAGTCAAAATTCTGTGTGAGTAGATGTGATGAAATAGGAAATGACGTGTTCGGGAAGATGTATATAATGAGATCATTTCATATGATAAACTATTCAATTAAGGGATGGGCGGGGCAGCGGAGGCATGTCTGGGGGGGGGGGGGGAGTGTCTTCTAGAGTATTGAATGGGGAGTAGTCATTCAAAATGTCAGTATATTGAAGCTATGGATAGAAAGAGGGTCATGTTTAAAAAATTGAAATTCCTTGATTACTGTTAGTACTTTTTTTTTCCTCATATTTAAAAAAATTATAATTTTTAAACATGTATTTTCAGCCCGTCAAAAGGTCCTTGCTGTGAAAGCGATTGTAACTTTACACCATTTGCATTAAACAAAACATGCAGATTCAAAGATGAGTGCTACTCGGCAGCCTATTGCTCATATCCTTTTTGTTCAACTATGTGAAGATTTTATTTTTGTGACTTTTGTGCATTCAACACCAAAAATGTATCATTAATTATAACATTACTGAGAATCTTGACTGTATCCATGCATTATACTTTTAGATCAATAGACTGTATAAGTGGTTAATTTTGTGATGTGGAAATATTTGATTGCGCAAAAATTATTTCTTTTCAGACAAACTTTCTTCTATAATTTTAAAACATGTTTTCATACAACATCTTACATGAATAAGTTTGACTGTTCAAGTTGTGAAATTATTTTTCTCATTGCTTGTTTGTTCAATAGTTTGGTCTTAACAAATCACAAATGTGTTAATGATGTGTTAATTACACAATAGGTTATTCATATGACATCTGAATGTTTCAAAATATGACAAAGAAATTTATCAAACTAGCAATGTATATTTCAAACAATTATATAAATGATACAGGTATTAAACAACTGAATAGAATGATTACAATTGTGGCATATTATTAACATGTACCTGCTTAATTAATGATATTAAACTAAAAAAATCATATTTTCGCAAATATTTCCGCACTTATAGACATTCACAAAATTTTTGTGACATAAATATCCACTTATACAGTAATACACAAAGTGCGATGATGTAACTAAGTTGTGTTGACTTTTCATAATTTTGTTTAATGTAATAATTTGTTTCCATATATTCATTTCTCATTATATTTAAAAGAAGGATGATTGTCTAAGACATTGCATGGATGCGGTTGATGGGTCAGGGACCCTGACGGAGGGATCCAGGGCCATCATGGCCCCCTATTTATAAAGAATATATAAGGGGAAAATTGGGACTTTGGTTTTTACTACGACACATTGAGAAAAACGTCAAATCGAAGTACTACTCATATAAGTTTTTCTGTATATTAAAATTGACCTGATTTAATTCTACAATTTCCTTAACATCTGTTCACTGGGAACAAGGCAGAGTGTCCGGATTCAGTGTTAGCACCTGATGGTAGTTACTGTAATTACTTTGGCTTCACATGTCAGAATGGGGTAAGAGTTGTTTATTACTAATAAGTCTAATGCAATATTATACAGTTTTTAAAATCATTAAATGAGAGTTTGATTTTTAAAAATGCTAAGTTTTGTGTTAGCTTCCTCTTTGTTGAAGATGCCTCATTTACAATGATACCATCTTATTAGTAACATACATACTGCAGGCGGTCTTTTGTGCACTTTCTATTCCGCCAGATTTTATTGTGCCCCCACGTTAGTGGCGGGCATTTAGATTTACCCTTGTCCGTCCGTTCGTCCGTCCTTCCGTCCGTCCGTCCGTTCACTTTTGTGTCGCACGTAACTGAAAAAGTATTTGACCTAGAGTCATGAAACTTTACAGGAATGTTGATCAGCATGTGTAGTTGTGCACCTGGGTATTTTCGTCTGGATATTTTTTGTATTTTCAGAGTTATTGCCCTTGATTTAGTAAAATTTTGCAATTTTCAACTTGTGTCGCATGTAACTCAAAAAGTATTTGACCTAGAGTCATGAAACTTTACAGGAATGTTGATCAGCATGTGTAGTTGTGCACCTGGGTATTTTCGTCTGGATATTTTTAGTATTTTCAGAGTTATTGCCCTTGACTTAGTAAAATTTTGCAATTTTCAACTTGTGTCGCATGTAACTCAAAAACAATTTGACCTAGAGTCGAATGTTGATCAGCATGAGTTGTTGTGCACCTGGGTATTTTCGTCTGGATATTTTTAGTATTTTCAGAGTTATTGCCCTTGACTTAGTAAAATTTTGCAATTTTCAACTTGTGTCGCATGTAACTCAAAAAGTATTTGACCTAGAGTCATGAAACTTTACAGGAATGTTGATCAGCATGTGTAGTTGTGCACCTGGGTATTTTTGTCTGGATATTTTTAGTATTTTCAGAGTTATTGCCCTTGACTTAGTAAAATTTTGCAATTTTCAACTTGTGTCGCACGCAACTAAAAAAGTATTTGACCTAGAGTCATGAAACTTAACAGGAATGTTGATCAGCATGTGTAGTTGTGCACCTGGGTATTTTCGTGTGGATATTTTTAGTATTTTTGGAGTTATTGCCCTTGACTTAGTAAAATTTTGCAATTTTCAACATGTGTCGCACTTAACTCAAAAAGTATTTGACCTAGAGTCATGTAACTTTACAGGAATATTGATCAGCATGTGCAGTTGTGCACTAGGTATTTTCTTCGTGATTTATTTAGTATTTTTAGAGTTATTGCCCTTCACTTAGAAATTTTTTGCAATTTTCAACTTGTGTCGCAAGTTACTCAAAAAAGGATTTTACATAGTCATTAAACCTTATGGGCAGCTTGCTCAGCATATTTAGATTTGCACCTTGGGTTTAGCTTGTGGATTTATCCAGTATTTGTAGAGTTATTTCCCTTGACTTAGTAAAAAGATTGACAGAACAGTGGCGCGGTGGGGGCACCCGTGTCCTATGGACACATTTCTAGTTTTTCATTTACCATGGAAGGTAAGGGACAACATATCAGATGCTCTCCCTATAAATTTATGAAGAATATTTTCATTTATAGTTTTTTAGCCTAATTAAAGAAAACATTTCTTTTTTCACATTATAGGAATGCGCTGGGTCATTGTGTGAAAAATTCCACTGGACAGAATGTTTTCAGACTGGTAAAACTAAAACTAAAGAAGAACAAGAAGAATTATGTAAATTAGGATGTACCCGTAAGTGTGATATGTAATTTAGGATGTCCCCGAAAGTGTGATATGTAAATAAGGATGTACCCATAAGTGTGATATGTAAATTAGGATGTACCTGTAAGTGTGATATGTAAATTAGGATGTACCCATAAGTGTGATATGTAAATTAGGATGTACCCATAAGTGTGATATGTAAATTAGGATTTACCCATAAGTGTGATATGTAAATTAGGATGTACCCATAAGTGTGATATGTAAATTAGGATGTACCCATAAGTGTGATATGTAAATTAGGATTTTCCCATAAGTGTGATATGTAAATGAGGATGTATATATAATTGTGAATTTTAATTAGGATGTAGCTGTAAGTGTGGGATGTAAATTAGGATAACTAGAGCTAAATGTTATTGATAAGAATTTAATTTGAAAGAGAAAAGTTAAAAATTTACTAAATGGTTTCAACTGTCACCATTCCAGTTGCATGTGCGCGCTCTTCAATCATCATTCTAGCCATTTTTGGTGTTTTTCTTATCGGCAAGGTCACTTAACTAACATAATTGTGTAAAAGTTCCCACCTGTAACAGATGTTGCCATTTTCTTGTGCAAAAATAGCCAACATAGCATATGATGTTTTGCTTGAGTGGAATGAATACTTGCAAGCTCTTACGAAACATTCAATTTGATAAAGTGTGTCATACTTTTCAACTCCGGCATTTTGATATGGAGAAAATGATGATATAAAAGTGGCTGTTTAGAAATTTTGTTAAGTGTATGTCTATATGTATATGAAAACTCCCGAAAACATCTTGAAATTACAGACATGTAACAACCATATCATCATGAAAACAATATAATATTACTTTTTATAAATTTTATAAAAAAATGCCGTAAGATATTGCTTTATACCCTTTAATATTATATATGTAATTTCTGTTTTTGTTTTGAAAGCACATCTAAGAAGCTTATTTTGGTTTTGATTTTGTAACATTTTTTCCCCCCATTTTTTTCACAGACAATATAACAAATGGAGAGTGCATCTTGTCCAGTGACCTAGACAGAATTAACAAAGAATTTCCAGAATATGCGTCTATGATAGGCGAAGTGTTTGCAGGTCGATCAAAATCAGGGAGGGGTGAATCTAACGAAAGATCAGACGGTATTAAACTAGCACCAGGTAAATTCTATATTACTATTGAATAGCTTGATTATCTTGTGCTGGTTGTGGTGGTATAGTTTTCACTTCGGATCATGGCAGTAAGCCAAATTGAATTTACCAGAGTACAGTTCAACCACCACTTCATTCCTGGGCAGGCTGTCAAGCAGTTTTGCCAGTACTAGTTGCCTTCACTTTTGCAAGGAAATGAAACTTTTGTACATACCAGAGCAGAGGTACAGTGCAAATGACTGTAGAAAGGATTTCATGATAAATCACTATGAAAGTAACCTGCGCCCTTTCGGGAATCGAACCGGTCGCCCAATTCACAGTCCAATGCTCTACCTATTGAGCTAACTGGACGGCTTGATTATTATATCTCTCTCAATCTATGTTACATCAGTGCATTTAATACTTAATTCATATAATGATTTTATATGTTAAAAGATTATGGCCAACAGATATATAGGAATGGCAGTGAATTACAGGTTATCTGGATGAACGATTCTATGCCCAGTGAAGATATGGAAAATATATTTTATTGCAGTGAAAAATAAATTTTTACATTGAATGTATGGAAAATGAAAATATATGGAAGGTAATTAACGCAAAAATTACATCTTGCTTTCTTACGTTACATCGTGCTTTCAAACTTGTACATCTTGCATTCTGACTTGTACATCTTGCATTCTGACTTTTACATGTTGCTTTCTTACATGCACATTATGCTTTTTGATGTGTGCGTCTTGCTTAATTGTATGTTGATATCGTTATTTAACGATCAATTATTATTCATTTGTTGATCTGGTGTATTAATTCAATAACTTAACCTGCAACTGTTTATATTTGGGTCTATTTACTCAGCTTGAATAACGAATGTCATAAGGTAGAATGACGCATAGCCAAAAGCCGAATGCAGCAAGCATAACGCGACGTGACATCTGGTATAATAATATGTGACACCCAAATTATGCTAACAGGTGGCGCTACAGTTATATTCTCGGTAAAGTCCGAATTGCGGTTCGGATTCAGTTACCAAGTTACGTCCCTTTGTTTTAAATTTCCATTTCCACTATGGAAGAAATAAGGTAAACATAATTATATACAAAACGATTTAACCAATTTTTGTATTAATTACTGAAACTGTGTGGGTCAAATTATATTTCCAGCTGACAATGACAAGTTTCAAATTTTCAAATCAATGATTTTAGAATTATTTTTTTATCAACAAAATAATTATAAAATAGAACAGTTGTTCAAAGCGCTTGGGCCATAAAAACTTCTTAGTAAAATATTTCATCCTCTTGGAAAGTTCCAAATTTTTGACAGGGCTTATTTCCAATACCTGTGACCATAAATTAAAAGTACATGTGTATTATTATAGACGTTGAAACAAAACGGCTTATAGTAAGTTTTTTTTTTGGATACAATCAATTTTTATACGCCTGTTTGAAAAACGGGACGTATTATGGGAACGCCCCTGGCAATTTTGTCCGGAGCATATCTCCTACATGTGTGGAGGGATTTTAATGAAACTTCATAGAAATGTTCACCACTATGAGAAGCAGTGTCGCGCACATGAACCAGGTCTCTAGGTCAAAGGTCAAGGTCACACTTAGAGCTCATTGAAAAATGCTTGTCCGGAGCAAAACTTCCACATGTATAGAGGGATTTCAATATTACTTGGCACAAATGTTCACCATTGTAAGGCGGAGTGTTGCGCTCAAGATTCAGGTCCTTGCGGCCAAGGTCAAGGTCACACATAGAGGTCAAAGTTCAGATAAAAATATGAAGATGTGTATATGGACCATTTAGTCATCATTTATTGAGGGATTGTAACATAAATGGTCATTATCAAGACTATGGCTGTGATACATATAATTTAGGTCAATATATACAAGGTCAAGGTCACTAAAGATGATGAAATATCCAGATTTTGTCCTGAGCATATCTCCTACACGCATGGAGGGATTTTAATGAAATTTCATAGAAATGTTCACCATTATGAGAAGCCATGTCACGCACATGAACTAGGTCTCTAGGTCAAAGGTCAAGGTCACACTTAGAGCTCATTGAAAAACGCTTGTCCATAGCAAAACTTCTACATTCATAGGGGGATTTCAATATAACTTATGGCACAAATGTTCACCATTGTGAGGCTGAGTGTCGCACACAAAATTCAGATCCCTGCGACCAAAGTCAAGGTTACACATAGAGGTCAAAGTTCAGATAAAAATATGAAGATGTGTATAGGGACGATTTAATCATCATTTATTGATGGATTGTAGCACAAATGGTAACTATCATGACTTCAGGTGTGACACATTTAATTTAGGTTAATATTTGCATGGTCAAGCTCACTGGAGATGATTAAATATCCAGATGTTGTCCGGAGCATATTTTCTACATGCATGGTACTTTATAGAATTGTTCACCACCATGAGACATAGTGCCCTGCACATGAACCAAGTCTCTAGGTCAAAGGTGAAGGTCTTAGTTAGAGCTCATAGAAAAATGCTTGTCTGGAGCAAAACTTCTACATGCATAGAGGGATTTCAATATAATTTGGCACAAATGTTAATCATTGTGAGGCTGAGTGCCGTGCATAAAATTCAGGTGCCTGCGACCAAGGTCAAGGTCACACATCCTGTGCATATCTTCCCTACTGATATGTTTTAAGGTTCATTTAACAACACAGTGCCAAGAATAAAAACTTGCTTGCTAGATAACACTTATCCATAATGCCCCCATCTCCATCTAAAGCTTTCGTAAACGGGCGTATTTTGTGACTATGGCACCCTTGTCTATTTATGAGCAGCACATGTGCTGGGATTGACAAATGTACATTTAATTTGGATTCTAAAGGTGTTTTAAGCTCCACACCCCAAGTGTCTGTGATGACATCAACCGTAACAAATAAGATTATGGCTAAATTGCAAATAAGGGACATAACTATTGTGATCGATATTCCGGATACTCGTATATTTTCGGTAATTTCCGTATGGTTCCATACATATGTTTCTGAGCCTGTGCCCTCTGTCGTAAAAAAAGTGTAGTTTGCAACCTGCCTTGTTGTATTGCACACAGTGCGTGCTTCCATGTATTATTTATACATATATAATCGATTAACATAGGTTTCCTATTTTTGTACACATTAAATGTAGACAGTTTACGATCATTATCATTAATCTGAACTGATTTTAGCATCAAACATATAACTTTATAACATAGACAAATTTGAAGATAGTCAAATAACAAATGATTCATGCAATTTAAAGCAAAATATGCAAGTCATAATGCAAAATATGCAAGTCATAATGCAAAATGTACAAGTCATAATGCAAAATGTGCAAGTCATAATTGCAAAATGTGCAAGTCATAATGCAAAATGTGCAAGTCATAATGTAAAATGTGCAAGTCATAATTGCAAAATGTGCAAGTCATGATGCAAAATGTGCAAGTCATGATGCAAAATGTGCAAGTCATAATGCAAAATGTGCAAGTCATAATGCAAAATGTGCAAGCCATAATGCAAAATGTGCAAGTCAGGATGGATTGTGTGCATGTCATAATATAAAATGTAAGAATCCAAGGTGTACAAGTCAGAAAGCACAATGTAACGTAAGAAGGCAAGATGTAATTTTTGCGTTAATACCCTTCAATAAAAATATGCATTTTATTTTATCAATATTTCAGTATATTTTATTTTAGTATAATAATAAAATCATTTCATAAAGAGCTGTGCAAATATAACAGCTGGTGTTGATAATGGGAATAAATTATCTAAAGATTCTGTAAGTTATAATTAAGGTTGTTACCACACTTAAGTTAAATTCTATATATGTATATAATTATGCTTCTAAAAGAATTTTCAAACATCGAAGAATATGTAAAATATGTATTGCTTATATTTGTGCACATTATATGTAATCATTAAAATATACGCATTCATTTCGTATTGAAAAAATTGACTTAGACTTAATAGAAAATAAATTTCTAATTACCCCCCTTTATTAACATGAAATGTAAATTTGGAAATATCTTTACAAATAATGCTTTTTGGAACTTACAATATTGATAAATCTTCATTTCAGCATTATATTTATGATATAAAAACATAATTATGTTGACACAACTTTTTGGGGTTTGGCCGAGGGAAGCTTGATTCAAACCACCTTTCCCCACCCCGTGGTCGAATCCCCGGATCATTCTTTCCTTGAAAACCCTATTACAAAGTTGGACTATGCCAGTTGGTCCTGAAAAATGCGCGAGCCCAGGTCTTCTACCATGCTGGTCGCAAACCATTTTGTTGGTTGTGTAAAACCCCCAAAACAGGATCTTTAATTATTCATTCAAACACACACAATGTACATCAAAGTTTCTACAAAGTTTTCACTTCCTACCTTTTATTTTTCGGTATTTAATTAATCTACTGATTTCTGCTATGAAATTTATCACATAACTGTTCCACTTTATGACCTCTTCTTTGTTGAGACGTAAAACAAAACAACAACAACAACAACAAAAAATATAATGTTATATTTCTCACAGGTTCACCATGTAACAATTTCCAAGGTTACTGCGACGTGTTTTATCGTTGCCGTGGAGTTGATGCTGAAGGACCGTTGTCAAGACTAAAAAATCTTATCTTCGATCCAGAAACCTTGCAAGACATTTCCAACTGGATTGTGGTAACTAATTATTGCATGTTTCTTAACAAATTTTTCATTTCTTGTCTTACGACATTTTAAAAAAATGTATAGGTACCTTACTGCACGAAGATGACAAGTCTATATTTTGCCATAATTCTTTTAATTTTATAATTTTCTGCACATGAAGGATATTTAAGTTACCAGGGTCAAGCAAGCTTCCGTAAATGAATACAAAATATACCTATAATATTCGATTTATCTTATAAAAAGATTGGGGCAGTCTTTTTATATTTTCAGCAGATTTACATTATATCCATAGTATTTTCCAATGACACCTGTTGGGCAATCACCATTATAACACAGTCAATCTGTGAAATATAGAGTCAATTCAGCTCAACTTGACAATGAAAAAAACGAGCATAATGTTACTTTTATGATAGTAAATGACATAACAAAATGGTGACACAAGAGGTATTATTCATGGTTTGATTGATTTTCTGTTTGCTCATTCTTCAGGAGCATTGGTGGGCTGTGTTGTTGATGGGTATAGGGTTGGTAATAGCTATGGGATTGTTCATCAAGTTTTGTGCCGTGCACACACCAAGTTCAAATCCCAAGGCCAAGCCGGCGCGAAAGTTAAGTGAGACTATGACTCTGCGTCGGCGCAGAAATCAAAACAGACAACTTCCTCCACAACCGCAACCGGTACGCTATCCCCAGGTACGTAAATCAAATATTTGAAAATTTTTTCAGTTTTTCGTAACATATATTTTTCTACATCATTTTTAATAACATATTTTTATTTTACTTTTAGACACCTGTAAGTTTTTTCATTATGTTTAGTGATACATCTCAAAGAATTTCATGGCGATGAAAACTTTTGATTTTTTTTTTTTAATCTTAAATATTCTATGAAATGTAGACAAATGACTGTTAAAAGAAATACAAGTCTTAATGAAAAAAAATCTGATTTGTTCGATTAGAATATTTTTTGTCAGAGAGTTTTTCATAGGGAGTAAAATCAAAATATGATCTTTACATGTATATTGAATAAAATGATAGTCAAGTAGGGGTTTCAGAGATGAAAATAATTCATATAAAGAAACTGGTCTGTGTACTGTAGAAACTTTTGTAAGAAAACATCTTGTCAAGATGCTCTAAAAAAGATGTCACTAAGTTTTGTCAATTTTCTTAGCAACTATTCATATGGGAAAAAAAAATTGCATTGTGAAGTTTCGACTTTATGTTTCTAGTCACGGTGACATTGAGACGTGGTCATACTGGATTATGAAAAAATTGACTAAATAAGCTTTTACAATGGATATATAAACAACTTAGAAAATACAGAATATTGAATAAGTGTAGGCTCAATACTGCATTTATTGAACGAGTTGAATAAAATTATATTATGCGAGCCTCTGGTGAGCAAAATATTATTTTATCGAACAAGTTCAATAAATATAGTAATGAACCTAGACAAATATAATATTCTATTTATCACATACCCAAAATGAAGACTGTTAATAGTGCGAAAAGAATCAATTTTTCATTGAAGCACATATGGTGTTACATTAACATTTAGCATGTCATTACATTATGTTTATATAACGTAAATGACGTTACGTCAAAATATTTGAACGTCCATGCAATACCAATTTTATGGTGTCACAAAATCGGTATGGGTATGTGATAAGCATAAAACTAAGACAATTCTATATCTTGTAGAAGAAGCTAATTAGTTGACCTTGACACTGCTGGGACTATAGGTGATTTAAGCATTTTGCCACCAGTATAGAGTCACGCCAGCTTGAACTATCCCTACAGTTTGACCAGGCTCTATACCTCTGGAAGCTCAGTTTTTACTTTTTATGTTTTTGACACTTAAATCTCTTAAAGCAGCATGCCTGCAGATTCATGCTTATTTGCAGGAAAAAATTTTGAATTTTTTTTTTGGAAAGTAAAATATTGTGATACGTACAAAGAAAGTAATTTACACATTGCATCCTTTCTTTACTTACAATCGTCATAATTTACTTAAATGAAGTCAAAATATGCAGACATAACTCTTACTGCTTTAGTCATGCAAAAGCAAATATGGGGATAAAGAATTCATTTTATTGCACAGAACAAGTAGATTATTACTTGAATCTTAAATCATCTTAATTTTTTGAAAAAATCTTAGTACACTTTTCTCAAGTGTGATTCTCTTGATATTTTTTTTGCTCAACTGGAGGCATGCTGCTTTAAACTTTGAATGGACTGTTCCAAATTCAAAGCAAGGGTCAGTCCATTTTGTAAAATCAGCAGGGTAAAGGGTAGAAAAGTTTTTATATAAAAATTTGTTACATTTTGTCAGTATGAGAAGGAAAGAGGACGACGGGAGAGAGACTATCATTATGGCCGGGTAAGACGCCACGTGATTGTAGTGAAATGACCTTGACCTATATATCATTAACATGTCTATAATTTAAACGTGGGGTGACGCATTTGTTAATGCTTAGATTAGTTCTTGTATATTGCTAACAAAAAAGTGCGTGAACAGATATATATAGCTAATGAAATTGTGGGCTCTAATTACTAGTAAATTAATTGTCAGTTGAAATAGTTCATAGAATTTTGAACTGATAAAGCTTGCATTATTTACCTTATACAACTCTGGACACAAAACACAGCTTGTGAAATTGTTTAACATTACATAGCTTTCAAAAATAAAATCCAAAACACAGCTTGCCTTATTGTGGGCCAATAAACAGCTACCAAAACACAGCTATTATTATGTTGGACCATTACATAGCTACCAAAACACAGCTTTCATTATGTTGGACCATTACATAGCTACCAAAACACAGCTTTCATTATGTTGGACCATTACATAGCTACCAAAACACAGCTTTCATTATGTTGGACCATTATATAGCTAAATAAATTTGAATCCAAAACATGGCTTGCATTATAAATTGTTGGCCATTATATAGCTTAGAAAATTTATATAGCTAATAAAATTTGGATAAAGCTAACATTATTGTTGTCAAATGCATGATTAAGCTGTGAAACCATACAAAGCTTGTATACATAGCTTGCAATATTGTACACCAAAACATACCTAACAAAATTTGAGACCAAAACGCAGCTTGCATAATTTAGGGACCAAACATAGCTAACAAAATTGTTAAACCAACACTGCATAGCTTACAAAACTGAGGACTAATACACAGCTTACACAAATAATTATGACACAATATACAGCTTTCAAAACTGTGAACCAATAGATAGATAATGGTCTGATGGAAAGCTTGCAACTTTATGGACTGATACACTATTCACACTGTTCTCAGATGGTTTAACCAATAAATTGTTCAACAAATGATGGACAACAAGATTTAGGCATGAGAACAGTATAAATTATTAAACAGTGATGGAAGTGATGTTGATATTTAAGATTTTAAGTTTTTTAAGATGACCGTTATTTTCAGAAAACCAACAAAGTTACTCCATACCATACTTTCGGTTTGTTAAACAATATACATACATGTACATTACCAAAATTTTTCCCATGATGCATTGCTAGATTTTCGTGAAAATTTAAGTGACAGATAACCAGTCTCCTTCATTGATTCATTGATTGATGTTTAAACAGTACAAAAAAACTTCCATTGTATGACAGTGTAGGTGAACTACATATGGATCACAAAATTGAGCATTGTTAAAAAAATATGTGAATTTCCTCTGATCCATGCATGCACTACGAGTATAACACCATTATGTAAAAGAGAAAATAGGTCACAATCAAGGGATAAGTTTTAAACTTTTCAAGCCCTCATGTAAAATTAAATGCACAATTTTTAGATCCATATGGGGTACAACACAGTGTATACATTATATTGATTTATTTGGGTTGTTTGATAGTTAAGGACATATTAGTTACTATGGTTTTATTGGTACTTTTTTGCAACAATTATTAAATGACAATCATTCATTAAAAAAGAAAAGAAATAGAAAATATTTTAAAAAAGGCATGTATAAAATTTTAATATGAATCATTTGTTTAAAAGAATGATGAAATTGTTGTAAATGTCTCACAAAATCTAGCAAATTCATATCAGTTACCTTAGAGATATTTCTCTGTATACACTATGTCTGATTGTTTAACTTTTACCTGACCTTTACCTGACCTTTACTTGACCTATACCTGTCCATTACCTGACCTTTATCTGACCTTTACCTAACCTTTACTTGACCTTTACCTGTCCATTACCTGACCTTTATCTGACCTTTACCTGCCCTTTACCTGACCTTTACTTGACCTTTAACAGACCTTTACTTGACCTTTTACCAAAGATTAACATGAGTTCCTTTGGAAAATGTTGCAGCACATTTTTCCCTTCAATCCAAACAGTACAAATTATAACACATACACTGCCCAATATAAAATTAACACACACAGACCTTTCCATCTTCAAGATCCAAAATTTATAAGCCTTTGCTACCCAGTACAGACCTTCACATATGCCTGCATATCTGGCTATATAATTATGCTCTTTGTTTCATATCATAGCTCATTTATTGTATTAAACTTTCTTAGATTTCCACCAGACTAATTTCCTAAATTCAAAGCTTGAACAATCCATATTACACAACTTGAGCTGGTTTATAAGGTTCAGATTAAATGAACCGTATTCTAATCAAACTGAAAGATTCATTCCAGGAATAGGTGAAAATCTGTGTGTAGGTATTCATATTAATTGTAATTTGTAGAAAGTAAATGAGTTGGTCATATATTATGATAATATTCTGCCTGCACCTGATACAATGATATTTCTAACAGGTAGGTACCTATAAATGAATACCTGTAACTTAAATTATTTCAATAAATAATAAACATTTTGTAGAAAAAGAGAACAGATATGTAAATGGTAAAGTATGAGCAGTATACAGAACTTAAAGTGATAATTATACCCATAATGTAATCCCCAAGATGTAATTTTTGTGTAACGGACATGATTGTATCCTTACAATAAGAAGTGAAATAGCATCTGTCACATAATCAGACCATAATATACTCACTTACATTAACTTTTATTATTTATAAAGAAATCCAAGAAGTATAAATTATGTTTCCTGCTTTTATATTATGTCCAATAAAAGATTGAAGAAAATGCCAAGTATTGACCTTTCAGGACACACTCTTTTACTGGGGGGACCAGTAACGCAGCTTTTCATAGAAATTGCAACTAAAGTGTCACATTGAAGGTTCCATGATGACCACCATATTATCACATTATTGTGATTTTGGGCGTTTTTGAAAGGATCCCGTTTTTCATTACTTTACTGTTTTTGTTTGACATTAAACCAAAAAGAAAACAAAAGCTGAAGAATAATAAAGTCCTATAGCATGATAGCTTATATTAATTTAATATACTAATCCCAAACACTTGTCATTGCCAATACTTATTGCCCTGTGACAATGATGATGATTTTATATTTTTATTTTTCATTTTATTACATGTAGCAAAGTCCCAAACATTCCTTGTTTGCAACCAATAAAATTGTCCCTGAAAATTGACTGGTTTGTATTAAAATGCTTCCCAATGTGTAACCCTAACCACCTAAAGTTTGTTAACCAGTCAAGAAACAAGCACCTGCTGGAAAACAATTGACTTTTTCGAAAACCTAGCTAAACACCGTTTTTTGGTACATTACCGTTATTATTAATAGCTTTGGGGAATAATACACCAAAAGTACATAACACAGTTACGTGATATTTCTATTTTTCTATCATTATTTAACCGTTTAAGGTGAAAAAAAAGATTTTTTTTTTAAATTATCAATATTCCATTAATATCTATTGCAAATTATTCAAAAAAATAAATTATTTATAATGAAAATCAATAAAATTCAAACAGACGTAGTGGAATCTTCCATACTAAATAAGGTTATTTTCTGCATAAACTTGTGTATTTACTTTATTTTTTGTATGGAATTATTCATACAATGATATTTAGTTATTTTCTTATAAAGAAATAACTGTTTTATTCCAATTTAATTTTAAAAAAAGGCCGAAAACATCGAGTTCGCTATTACACTACATTAGGTGAATTTCCCAGAGCCATGTACAGAAAGTACTGGAAAACGGCGTTTAGCTAGGTTTTTGAATTCGTGAATTTTTGGAATACCTTAGATTTTACAGATACAGTGTTGATTGTTTCTAAACTGGTTCCCATAGTCATTCAAGGAAGCTACCCTGTGGTAGAGGAACCAGTCAAGAAACAAGCACCTGCTGGAAAACAATTTTTGGAATACCTTGGATTTTACAGATACAGTGTTGATTGTTTCTAGACTGGTTCCTCTATACATTCAAGGAAGAGGCCCTGTGGTAGGGGAACCAGTCAAGAAACAAGCACCTGCTGGAAAACAATTTTTGGAATACCTTAGATTTTACCGATACAGTATTGATTGTTTCTAGACTGGTTTCCTATTCATTCAAGGAAAGGACGCTGTGGTACGGGAACCAGTCAATAAACAAGCACCTGCTGGAAAAAATTTTTTGAATACCTTGGATTTTACCGATACAGTGTTGATTGTTTCTAGACTTGTTCCTCTATTCATTCAAGGGTAAGGGAACCAGTCAAGAAACAAGCACCTGCTGGAAAACAATTTTTGGAATACCTTAGATTTTACTGATACAGTGTTGATTGTTTCTAGACTGGTTCCTCTATTCATTCAAGGAAGACCTTGTGTTGCCGGAAACCAATTTGCATGTGAATGAATTTTTAATCAGGCGAGACATGTATAAATATACCAAAACTTTTCCCCAAACTCTTGACTTTTCAATGTTATTGTTTAATTAAACGTTTCTTCATGTTTCTTCATTTTTATATACATAAAGATATACATATACTGGTATGCTCATCTTTGTTTGCAGAAATTATATTGAAATCTAGGAATTTCTTGATGAATAGTTTCTATTTGTCTAATTTAAAAAAGAGAATGCACAATCAGCATATGATGTTTGGGAAGCTGCATTCCCTATATTTACTGCTCTTGGTCCGTTCTGAAAGGAACTGCTAGTTTTTGTAATGACACTTTACCAAACTATGTTATTACCAGTAATCTAGTAATCTGTGTGTATTTTTCAATTATATTTATGTCATTTAAAAAAAAAAAAAGACACTATATTGCAATATGAGTATTGGCAAATACCAAATTTGAGCATATTTATAACTTATCTTTAATAACTTGGCTTATAAAAACTTTCTTAAGTATATTTATTCTTTCTTTATTTGCAACACATTTATTATTTTACACCAAGATGATTGATTTATCGTGTTATATGTTGTAGGGAAAAAAGTCCGAGGAATTTTCAAGCATTTAACTGCGTAAGAAACGTGATACTGACTTTAACAAGTTTTTAATTCTATCTCGTACACATGTCTTCTTTCTCTACACAGATAATTAGTTTACTAACTGTGTTTGTTCTGGTTTCAACATTTTCAGTGTTCCGTATAACAAGCTGTGTTCATAGTTATATGTTTTATTATATTCTTGAAAATGAAATATTAGAAATGTTGATAAATGAAAATGCGTATTTTCATTTTCCATATTTTCACTGTAAACATTGTGCACTGCAGTGAAACATATTTTCTTCGGTATTTTCAATGGTGTCTTGCCTGACTATTTTCTTCTTAATTTAGCCAGTACACAATATTTAAGGGGAAACCTTTCAAATTGTATGTCAAAAAAGAGAAAATAAATTGTATATTATAAACAGAAAATTAGAAAACTCAAGTTATATCTATAAATACAGGATTTATTTTCATCTTGTGGTATAAAGATGATCAGATTTCACTTGTGGCTTCCGCCATTAATGAAATATTTATTTTAATATTATTCGATTAAAATATGTCCTGTATTTATAGAAAAACCTTGAATTTCCTCTATCTATTGTTAGAAAACTTACTATAATATAATATTTTAAACTTCTGTTTCTATAATTTCTGACTTAATCATTTAAAGTACTGTACCTGATATGTGTATTAATGCTTTATAAGTTATACTAATGTGGCACGATGAAAAGATGAAAGAACGAAAAAAAAACAACAAAAAAACAAACAATCAAACCTTTACCAAGAAGTTCAATTGAAGAATGATTTATACATATAATTTGTAGTACTTTTGACTTTTTATTCTGCCATATTGCCGTACATACATAAAGCAACATTATAACATGTTTATGCGGTATCTATTTAGCAATAAGATTGACATGTATCTTTTAACTGAAATGGTTACTTTTGTCTTACATCATCATTCTACAGACTATGTATAGTCCCTTTAGAGGAAAGTTTTATGTTTTATAGAATTGTGTGTTTCCTAAATAGTGATCTTTCTTAGTTTAGAGATTAGTTTTTATTACACACTAAACTATAAATCACCGAGTTTCTGATACTGAAATCTATACTGATACACTGGATCCCTCTCTCAACCTCTTACTGAAAGTGATACTGAATTTTTTATTATTTTAGTAAATAATAGCAAGTTTTTACATAGATTAGTATTTTTATATAACACCCTAGATAAAAAATCACCCACTTTCTAATAGTGAAATCTATATAAGAACAGTATTCTGTACACACCTCCAGGAGCCTTCTTTCATCAACTGACTGAGACTCATACTGAATATTTACTATTTTAGTAGTATTTAGCAAGTTTGATATCAACACATCATCACCTGTTGTTTGCAGTGACCAGATTTTGTGATCGTCTGTCTTCAAACTAACCACTAATCATTCTATCTGAATTTCTCTTTAATTTCAACGGGGCGCCCGTAGCGGAGTGGAAAAGGTCCTTGACTTCAAGCCACATGCCCCTCATCTGACTGTGGGTTCGAATCCCGACAGGGTCTTGGATTTCTTTCATTTGAGGAAGCTATCCAGCTAGCATATGGAACATCGGTGTTTCTACTCAAGGTGCCAGTTCGTGCCTGAAATAAATTCATTTATACACAAAGGGCACCTGGGAGGTCTTCCTCCACCAGAAAAGCTGGAGCTTTGCTATATGACCTATACCATGTCAGTGCGAAGTAAAATCCAATCAAACAAACAAAACAAAACAAAATGTACACCCACTTATTCTTTACCTGAAGAACCAGACGACTTAGTTCAGAATTAAAAATATTTTGCGGTTTTCCAAGCTAATCTAGGGGTACAAACTTTACAGTTACAGCTTCGAAATTAAGGGCAGCAGTTTGACTATAAACTATTGTGACCTGTAGGGCACGGTGAGGTTATATAACTGTTAAAGATTGATTGTATCTGTTGTGGTGGGGAGGGGGGGATCATGTGTCAGGAAACTATTCAGCTAGCTTACAGAAGATTAGTGGTTCTTACCAGTCGGTGCCTGTTCCTGCCAGAAATAATGCATGAAGGTGCAACCGCCTCCGTGGTCGAGTGGTTAGAGTCGATGACTTCTAATCCAGTTACCTCTCTGGTGTGGGT
Organism: Ruditapes philippinarum; assembly: GCF_026571515.1. NCBI lineage: Eukaryota > Metazoa > Mollusca > Bivalvia > Venerida > Veneridae > Ruditapes > Ruditapes philippinarum. The sequence goes on along the minus strand of NW_026867304.1, from coordinate 137,740 downwards.
TCGATCCCCGGGAGATGCTTTGGTAGTTTAGCGCGGAGGAAGGTAGTCAAGTACTGGTGTAACTCTCCAGGAACGATGGTTAGGAAACTACCCGCCTATATGACTGAAATAGTCTGTTGGAAAAAGGCGTAAAATGACACAAACAAACAAACAAACAAAGCATGAAGGTGCGGCAAAATCAATTGTTCATTTATTGCTCACATCGGTCCCAAGGCACCCTGTATGGACAAGTGGAATTATTCAAGATTTCTATATAAATATACTATATAAAATTATCATTTACGATATAAATATACTATATAAAAATGATATGTACAAGTTAAGAAATGCTTCAGATGAAAATGGATTTTAGTAAGTCAAAATTTGATTTTACTCGCCCTGCAGAGTGACATCTCTCATGTATGTCTGACCTCCATCAGTAAAGCTGGAAACTCAATAATACTCAGTTATGATCTAAAATACAACAACAAAAAAATAAGGAACAGAATATATGTTATTTACACTATTTACAGGAGAACTTTGCAATAGATGAGCATATGTAAAAGGTATAAATTGCTGGGATCAAAACATGGTTTAATTTTTGTTTTTGTTTTTTTTCAGTTTCTGTTTGTAAAATTTTGATTTTATGGTTATTTCCTTGTACAGTGTACTAAGTTACAAATTGGATTTTTGGTGGGAATAATTATATTTATAAATCAAGGTAGTCACAAAAAGTTTGAGTCTGATTTTTTATCAGTTGATTGTTTATAGAATTTAAATACTGCAACAAAACTTAATAAAATTGTAATATGGTGTAATCGGTCACTATATGTTACAAATTATGATTTGTGGGGGGGGGGGGGGGGGGCTAGCATAAATTTTGTTTTTGTTAGCAAAAAATTGGGAAAAACCTAAAACATAACACTTAATCAAAAGCTCTTTTTTAGACTTTTAATTTGTTAAATTGTGATAAAATTTTTTTTTTATAAAAACCCCTATAAGTTTCAAAACAGTTTATTGAAACTTAACAGTTTAAAATGGCCACCTTGTTTTTTTTCATGTGTCCCCAAGTGCCTTCTTACTTCGTTATGTTTATTTTTATCAGGAAAATCAAAAATTACACACGGGTAACTGTGTTTCCCGGGTTTTAAAGTTTTTTTTTTTACAGATTAAATGTTTAAGAAATATCAGTGAGATTCCGTGAGTACAATATATACTCCTGAGAAACTAATGTTTACGTTTTCTAAGTCTAAAAATTTCCCCAATAACAAAACCTTTGGACATTTTTTGTTTCAAAAACTTACCAAATTTACGCTTTTAGTTTTAGATCTTTCCAATTTCTGAACAGCAAATGTAAATGAAGATTTACACATTGGGGAAAAGAATTAAATAATAGTGTTAGACTCTAACTATAGATGAAAATATTTTTTGAAACTGTTTAAAGTTAGCCCTATTGTTTGTCTTAAGTCCTAGGACTTAGGATAAAACTTTCTTTGAAACGCAGCCCTGGTGTTTAAATTTCTCCTATTTCTTTTTTGTGTGATATATACATGTATATACATGCTACATAACCAGTAAATATTTTATTAAATATTTTTTATTTGTTACATCTTCACCAGGAGCAGGAATTATTACATGACCCCAAATATCCAGCCAAGGTATATAGCTCAGTAAATATATACACAGGTCATGCATCTTGTATTCTATTAATCCTGGGAAAAAACAAATTGTTCAAAACTTTTTATTTTCATTTGAATATGAGCCGTGTCATGACAAAACCAACATAATGGGTTTGCGACCAGCATGGATCCAGACCAGCCTGCGCATCCGTGCAGTCTGATCAGGATCCATGCTGTTCGCTATCAGTTTCTCTACTTGTTATAGATTTGGAAAACGAAGCAACGGGGAATCGGGGCGGGTCTGGGTCCATGTGGTCGAAAACGCTTTATGTTGGTTTTGTCGGCACGGCTATATAATTTGAATAATTTTTTTATTTTTTTAAATTTTAAACCCTACCAGAAAGGTTTGTTTTAGATTAGTAACAAAAAATAAAGGAAAATTCAAAAAAAGCAATTTCAATAAATTTTAAAACTCATGAAATTAAACCCCACCTCCAATTAAACCCCAGAAAAATAAAATTTAAAATAAAAATACAGTTTAAAAATTTTAAAAAAAATTTCAAGAAAAAAGAAATAAAAAAATTATTTATGTGGGGGTTTAGCCGTTTTGAAAAATTTTTCCCAAATTTATGTTTTTTCCTGTTTCTGGGGAAGGCAGAAAAGTAAATTTTTTTGCATTTTTTCCCTTTTTATGGAAATTTAATGTATAAAGTGTGTTTTAATTGAAATTATGTTTTTTTCCTTCAAAAATTTTTATTTTTTAATAAAATTTTTTAAAAATTTTTAAAAATTAGAGAAGGTCAGAATGCGCTTTAATGTCATATTTAAATTTATGCAGTTTTAAAAAAAAACGGGTCAAGGGCCTGTTTTTTCCGGTAATTTTTCAAAAAAAAAATAATTGTTTGAATACGGGGGTTTTGGGGGGGTTTTTTTTGGGGGGGGGGGGGGGGGGGGTGGTCTGTAATGAGATGCTTTAACAAAAAAATTTTCTCTGAGTTTTTTTTTTTAAATGAGGATTTATAGTCCAATTTTTAAAAAGTATTTATAGTGAAATTTGTCCAAAAAAATCGATGCCATAAATATATTACCACTGATAGAAATATTTGTTTTACAAAATTTAATGAAATATAAATAAAAAAAGAAACATTTCCAGGAATTAATAGAGTACATTATGTATCTGTTATGCTTTGCAATTTTTTTTTACTATTACAAATAATGCCAAATGAGAGAATTTGGGTTTGCTTTAAAATAACTCTGTTCTATATACGTAGTGAGTGCACCCACTTTATGAAAAGCTGGCCTTTTTCTAACTTTAGAATATAGCAAACAAAATTGATGTTAATACAATGGGATTTTACTTTATATTTATATAAAACTTAATTATAAAAAGATAAAAATAGTTTCCGAAGTATAGGTTTTGAACTCGAATATTTACTGACACATTAACGTCTGTACTGAATTTTATTTAAAATTTATTATTATACTCCAGGAATGCTTTTCACATAGCAATTATTTCTTCCCCTGGAAGCCATTTTTGATGGTCATTCCCAATATAATAATTTTTTTTTCTCATATTTTGTCAATTTTATTATACGGAATAATGACCCCCAAAATGGCTGCCACTTTTGACATGGGAGGTAAATATTAAACTTTTATAACAAAAATAAAAATCATTAATGTCATTTCAATTTTGTGACTGGAGACTTTTAAGTTTTAATTTGACAAAGAATTATTAAATCTTTTTGCTTAAATAGATTGTATAAAAAAAAAATCATACTTTAAGAAGGCCAGCTTATTCTTTTCTTTTGGTTCATTGCCTTATCTTTTGTCCAATTTTTTTAAATCAATTTGTACTATATGACTGTATATTGTTGAATTCACCAGTTTTGAAGCATGTGGATTTTGTTGTTGATTTTTTTTTTTACCCGTTATAATAGATTAATTAATGTTAATATAATATTGAATAGAGCTTCGGATATTATAAGAAAAGGTGCACATTATAATTATTATAAGTCACATCAAAAAGTTAAACGTAATACTTTGGGTGTTTTTGAAATATATATAATATATATAATCAACAGGGGTTTTATGTTTCACAGCAACGTTATTTTAAAAAAATTTATTTTCCCCAAAATTTTATTAAATCACAATTTTTTTAGGTTAGTACATTTTTGTCACTTAAGAAATCATTCATACAATTTAAATTTTTTCATCAGTAATTTCAAAAAACCTTTTTAAAGAAAGATTTTAACACACCCTTTTGATAAAACCTTTTTTTAATATATTAAATAAAGTCTATCCCTATTAGAAAACAGGTAAGTGTATATCGGAGTTTTTTTTATATTTTAAATAAATTTCCAAAACCAAGAAAAAAGGGCAAGGCAAAATTTTTTAAAAGAAATTTTTCAATCGATTTTTTATAAACCGGGTGAGGGGAAATTCTTGATAAATTTAAAATTCACAAAATTTTTGGTTTTATTTAATTTCCCTACCCTAAGATAAAAAAGAAAAAATTTGAAATGAAAAAAATTTTGATAATCAATAACTTGGCAATAAAAAAATTTTGAAAGGAAAATAATTATGGGTTTTAATTTAAAATATAAAATATAGCAGAATGTTTTTAAATGTTTTTTTGTTAACACTTTGGTTAAAATTTTATTCCCGCTTAAATGAAAAAGGCCTTTAAAACTTTAAATTCCCTTTGGCTGAGCTACCCAAACATGAAGCTTCGTCATTTTGAAAAACGATTTTTTTAAATTTCAGGAAAAATGTTTCAGAAAGGTATAAGTCGGTACAAGAAGATAAGAATTTTTTTTTTAATTTTTTAACTTTTTTAAGATACTTTCATGTATTTAGGGGATTTTAAAAATTTTAGAAAATAAACAAAAATCAATAGGATATTTAACACTGCTTTTTTAAATTTTACGAAAGTTACAATATTTTTAGACTTAACTTTTTTTTTTAGTGATTTTAAAAGACATTTTTTCATGAAAAACAGTAATTAATTAATTTTAAGTAAATATTAAAAAAAAAAACAAAGAAAAAAACAACAACAACAAAAAAAAATTGGCATTTTTTTTGAAAAAATTTTCTCTTTTTGCATTTAAGTTCACTTTTAATAAAATTTTTTTCCGTAGCAAAACCCCTCCAAACTAGTTTTAATCGCTCCCAAAAACGATGTTTTTTCGTAAGGTTTAACTGGGGCTTAAAATTTAACTGGGCCCCCCAGCAATTTTGGGAAAACCGTCTTTTTAACCATTGGGTGCTGATTGACATTCAATAGACCCTCCAACAAAACCAAAATTTTGGGGTGAAGGTTAAATTCCCTTTTAAATTTAATAAAAGTTTAACCAGTTATTTTTCACTTTTTTTCATATTTGTGATAAATCAAATAAATAAAATGCTGAATTTTAATTATAAAAATGACAAAGAAAATTTTTTTCAGAAAGTTTGCATTAAGTCCCTTTAATAAAAATGAGTTTTAAAAAATTTTCATACTTTGGGAATATTTTGTAACCCACATTTACAAATTAAAAAAAAAACGTTTTTACCCAAAGAAACATGATAAAATGATGGTGTGACATGGGCCTTAATTATGGAAGACAATTTTATGATAATGAGGCCGCCAACTTCTGCATTGTTTGTCCCCAGGTTGAACTGCTACCCAGCATTTAAAATAAAAAAACTTTTCTCATATACAATTGTCATGTTACCAATACCTACACACCTTTTGTGTTAAGAATTTCTACACATGTTTTCCTTATTATCCACAAATTATAAATAATATTTTTTCCTAACACATGTTTTTACCTTTACATTCATTCTAAGCTTCTTGCTTAGCTTAATGGGATAATTAAATTGTTTACTAATGTTTGTTTACCATGTTTTATATCATAATTACTGAAATTAAGGTAGTCTTATGTAATGCTTTTCCCGCCAAAAAATATCTAACATCGGTTCGATATCGATAGCAAATTGTTATTACCGGAAACTTAATTTTTTTCAAAATCTTGGGGCATTATATTATTTACAATCACGTCATCTTTTATAAGCTATTATCTAAATTTCGGTTATATTGAATTTTGAAAATTGTGAAAAATAAATGTTTCGTAAAGACATATTATTACGATATTTGGCCGATGTAAGACATTTTTTTTGCGGAGAAGTATTACAGTAAGACTTACCTTAAATTACACAGTTATATTTATATGTCAACATATCATAATTATAAAAAATGTAATTTTGTTATACACGAGCGTGTATTTGATGCATGCACTTGACTTGGCAAATTTGCATGTTAAATGAAATCTGCAATTTTCGTACAAATTTAGTGCCTAAATTTTAATAGTGCAATTTATACATAATTAAGTAAAGATTTTTTTATTACTGGCAATAATACTTGCTTTAGAGTTGATGACTGTTTATAGATATTCTATATTAATTTTTTTAATTGTAATTTTGTGATTGTAATGAATATATATGTATATCTACATGTATAGTTAGTTATACAGCATGAAAATACAGTTTAGCAATTTATTATTTTTTGTTTTAACAACTTTTTCAATTTAGTGCATTAAACATTTAAAGACAAGTGTTTGGATTGGTTAATTCTTTACTCTTCTTTAGAATTCAGACCAATGAAACGTTCCAAATAATTCACAAATTTGTCTTAATATTGTCTTCTTGCATTATGAATATTAACATTGTAAAATCTTTTTTTGTAGTGTAAGAAATATTCTTTGTTATGCTAAAAATGAATGGAATTTAGTCTTCTTAAATCATGACAAAAAAAAGCATTTGAGCCGCATCATGACAAAACCAACATAATGCATTTGCAGCAGTTATGAATCCAGACCAGCCTGCGCATCCATGCAGTCCTAGATCAGGATCATGCTGTTGACGCTTACAAACTCTATAACAAGTAGAGACCGATAGTCACTCAGAACAGCATGGATCAGGCTGGTCAGGATCCATACTGGACGCAAATGCACTATTTGTTTTTCGAGCGGCATTTTTTAACATTTTTGCATAAATTTTTGCATGCAGAACTTTTAAAAAAGCAAACTTTATTATGGTTTAGCTCCATTTCTTTTTATTTAAAGGAAATGGTTTTAAAGGGAAACCCTAACTTTCATGAAGGGCCTTGATAAAAAACCAAATTTTAAATCCGTATTAATTCTTTTTTTTTATTGCAGAAACCCGGGGCCACCACCCCGATAGGTTTAAAGGCACTGGCTAAGTATGGACCTCCTCATGGACATGGGAAAAAAGGGAAAAAAAGAAAAGGGCAAAATATGGGGAAGGGCGGATAAAGCCCTATTAAAAGGAATTTTCTATTATGTTTAAATTTTTTAACTTTTTGTTTTTTTATTTTTTTTTTTTTTTTTTTGGTTGGGTTTTTTTTAAAAAGAAAGACTGTTAATTTGGGAAAGATTTTAAAAAATATTGTTTTAAAAAAAAAGGAGGTAAATATAATTTTTAAAAATTTAATTTTTTAAAAAAAAATTTTTAAATTTTAATTTTTTTGCAATTTTTAAAAAATTTTGATCCTAAGTTTTCAAAATTAAAATTTTCCCCAAAAAATGACAATATTTTTTTCATACTGATTAAAAATTTTAAAAAAAAAATTTCTTTTTTTGAATATTTATTCTAACCCAAATCATTTAAATTTTAAAACCAAATTAAAAAAATAAAATTTATAAATCCAGGGGTGGACTTTTGAATACAAGAGTAAAACAAATTTTGAGGTAAGTTTTCGACAATAAAAAAGTGCTTTTTTTTCCCTTAAAAATATGAGACAAAGTTAAAAGTGTTTCGAATGTCACAGGCCATCCGATCAAAAAATTACAATGGGAGTTTTTTTCATGTACAACGCGTCTATTCTTTGTTCGTTGGTGGGACGTGGAGTCAACAATACTATCCAAGGCGTTACGTTTCGAAACGAAAAACGGCTCTTGTTAGCGCCACCCTTTCTGAGTTAGTCACAACAGATAACAGACAGTATGCTACAGCTTTTTATACCCTTTAACAAGACTATCTTTACAGTGTTGATTATAAATTTCTGTCATATTTTGTAGTTAATATATTTCACCATTCATTTAACCCACCTATATAAAGTCTACTTAAGGTTAAAAAAAACCCAGACAAAATGGCTTGAAAATATGATTTTTGTGCTATTCTTAGCCCAATTTGAGCAAATGCTTTTCAATATTTGGTAATAACATGAAAAATCACAGTGGAGTCCCTTTAAAAAAACTTTATGATGATTTTAGATTTATTGTCCTATAATAAAAGCATACAAATGACCCACATATATTACATGTAATAAGTTCTGACTTAAGGGGAAAAAATGGCTATAATCTAGCTGAAATATTGATATATATATAGTTAGTTTGTAGGAAAACAGATAAATTTTGAGATTTTGATAATTCACCCAATGAATATTCTGCATATTGCATAAGCATATTTTGGTGCCATATGAGGTAAATTTTGTTGGTGTGCAGTAAAACCAAACAAAACAGGCATATTAAGATTTTTTTTATTATTATCATTATTGGTATTTTGTTTGATTTATTTTTGTTGTAAAATTGGAAGAAATATTCAATGGTAAAATTTTGAATTTACAAACATTCTCATAATCATACTTGTGTCATGCTCAAGTTGCCAAAGACTGAAAAGTGCATTAACATTTTAAGACAAGAGTTTTGATTGGTTAATTCTTCATTCTTTTTCAGAATTGACCAATGATAAGTGTTGTAAGATAGTGTACTTGTGTAAAAGTAAAAGTGTTAATTTTTTGTTGTTTTAAAAATGATTTTAAATTATTATTTCCAAGATTTTTATGCCCCCACAGAGTGGGAGCATATAGCGTTGCACTTGTCCATCCGTCCGTACGTCCGTCCATCCGAGCACACAAATGGACACTTGTTGGGTACCTTGAACACACAAATGGACACTTGTTGGGTAATTCTATTCATTCCGTCAATATTGTTGGGTACTTTTGTTGTCTAATTGGGTACTTTTAAACAAAAGAAATACCCAATATATGCCCATTTGTAGGAATGTCCGTCCGTCTGTCGTACGTCCCGAAATCTTGTGAACGCAACTTCTCTTAAACCGGATAGCAGATTTTGCTTAAACTTTCAGGGATGAACAACCTTAATATGTAGATGGTAGTTAAGGAAGGAATTTTCGCTGCGACCAAATTTAACAGAATTATGGCCCTTTGTTGATTTTTTCACTATATACTATGTAGAAATTTTGTGAACGCAACTCCTCTTAAACCAGATGGCAGATTTTGCTTAAACTTTCAGGGATGAACAACCTTAATGTGTAAATGGTTGTAAAGGAAGGAATTTTTGCTGCGACCAAATTTAACAGAATTATGGCCCTTTGTTGATTTTTTCACTATATATAACCATATAGAAATTTTGTGAACGCAACTCCTCTTAAACCGGATGGCAGATTTTGCTTAAACTTCCAGGGATGAACAACCTTAATATGTAGATGGTAGTAAAGGAAGGAATTTTTGCTGCGACTAAATTTAACAGAATTATGGCCCTTTGTTGATTTTTTCACTATATACTATGTAGAAAAATTTTGTGAACGCAACTCCTCTTAAACCAGATGGCAGATTTTGCTTAAACTTCCAGGGATGAACAACCTTAATGTGTAGATGGTAGTAAGGAAGGAATTTTTGCTGCGACCAAATTTAACAGAATTATGGCCCTTTGTTGATTTTTTAAATATATACCATATAGAAATTTTGTGAAGGCAACTCCTCTTAAACCGGATGGTAGATTTTGCTTAAACTTCCAGGGATGAACAACCTTAATGTGTAGATGGTAGTAAAGGAAGGAATTTTTGCTGCGACCAAATTTAACAGAATTATGGCCCTTTGTTGATTTTTTCACTATATACCATATATATGTCGTCAGTGGGGGCATCCGTGTCCTTTGGACACAGTTCTAGTTTTCACAGAATTCGTTATATCATGTAATTACTGTGAAATTGTTTCCATACAAAATCAATGTTTGATGTATAAAATCAGATAAGTATAAATCGGTATAATGTAAATGGTAAAAATCATTGTGAATAATCAGAGATATAGATGTAGATGTTATTAATGTTTCTGGAATATTTTTTATTTAATTTTGGTGCAAAAATTACTTAATTGTACGCAAAATGGTTCAATTCCATCCCATATACATGTAGGTATTTAATTTGAAGGGTTCATATGCGGTTCCAAAAATTGGAGCCAGAAAAGTCTATTTTAGAAATTCCATGGTCATCACTTGTTGCACATGTAAAAATATTTTGCTGGGAGCTGGCAGAAGTTTATTAGTAGATGTACAAAAATTCTAAAATCAAAATAATAAAAAGGGTATTGCTTTACAAGTCATAAAATACATGTATCCTGTTAATTAATTAGTTACAGCCATTTGTTCCTAACAGTTAATTTGTTGTAGATGCCAGTCCTCCGTTTTTATAATACTGCAAATTTTTGTAACAACAGTTTTCATTGGCTAATCATGATGGTTATATAATCTATGATATATAGCTGCTGCTGTCAATTTTTTAAGCAATTACGGCTTTTTCCTCAAATTAAGAAATTCTGCTGAATCATAAATAGAGGAATATGAATGAGTGTAGATTAAATAAAGACTCATTGAATCATTGAACAAGTTGAATAAAATTATATTTTTCGGGCCCCTTGTGAGTTTAATGTAATTTTATTAAATGATTTCAAAATGTTCATTAACGAACGTACACAAATATAATATTCTGTTTTTCACATACCCAAAATAAATACTGTCAAAAGTGAAAAAAGAATCATTTTTCATTTAAGGCGCCAATCAAATTTAGGGCGTCTTTAAGCTATGTTTGTATATCGCAAATGACGTCACGTCAGACTTTGTGCATGGTATTTTTACAGAGCTTCTTTAGCAGCACGGGTATGTGATAAATTCATTACAATGAATTTTTATGGGATGTAAGGCTGTCAATTGTCATTGCTATGGTAACCAATAAAGTAAAATACAAAATTACGTTAGGTTACCTCCCTTTATTGCATTAAGTTACCTCCATTTATTGCATTAGGTTACCTCCATTTATTGCATTAAGTTACCTCCCTTTATTGCATTAGGTTACCTCCTTTTATTGTGTTAAGTTACCTCCCTTTATTGACCTAAGTAAAATACAAAATTACCTGCCACCAGCATTTAAGCTAAATACATGTACCTATATATTTTGTTGTTACATAGATGTGTATATGAATTATATCTTCCAACACTTGCCAGTGCTGTAGGTGTATCCTATATGTCTACTGATGAACTAACTTTGTTGAACTAAAGAAGAAATATATGTCTACTGATAAACTAACTTTGTTGATCTAAAGAAGAAAAAATATGTCTGCTGATGAATTAAATTTGGTGAACTAAAGAAGAAAAAATATGTCTGCTGATGAATTAAATTTGGTGAACTAAAGAAGAAAAAATATGTCTACTGATAAACTAACTTTGTTGAACTAAAGAAGATTAAAATATGTCTGCTGATGAACTTACTTTGTTGAACTAAAGAAGAAAAATATGTCTGCTGATGAACTAACTTTGTTGAACTAAAGAAGAAAATATGTGTACTGATAATGAATTAAATTTGATGAACTAAAGAATGAAAAATGTGTACAGATTAACTAGAGGGGTGTATAAATGCATAATTTATATATTAAAAATGATGTATTGATATAATATTATATTCATATTAGAAAATCAATAAATTCGGTTTATACATAATCATTGTATAATTCTATATATAGAGATAATTATTATCAACACTTTTTCATCGTAAAATTTCAAGGTTATTCAACTATATTTTGTAAGGAAATATTAATGGTATGTAACTTAACTACAGACTTTAAGCAAACTTAATTCGAAATTCGAATTCCGGTCATAGTCGACTTCTATTTTTCATAGAACCGCATAGTGACGTTATAAAAAATGAATGTTATGAAGCTAAATAAATCTTGACTCTCAGTATGTTAGTATTGTATTCATCCGAAGCTGTTCTACAGAAATTAGATACATTCTCCTGTTGCTATCGCTTTGATGGACAGATGAACACTAACATTTACTTAGTGATGAAAGTTGTAATGATATACCTGGGCATACAAATAGAGCAGATCAACATTTTTTGTACATTAGGCCACAGATTTTAATAACAGTCTGGGATTAAACTTGCTTCTTTTCTGTGTTTTGTGGGTTTTTTTGTGTGTTCTTTTCTTTAGAAATTCTGGAATGCTGGTTATTCCACGTGTTTGTTTAATCACATTTTTTTTTCTCTTGATTTACTTTGTGCTGAATGTATTATGCATTATAAGATATTTTCCTTTGTATGATTTGTACTTAAGAATTCATCTGTTTTTTATTTAATTAAAAAATTAATGTGAAATTGTTTAATTGTCTTGTTTAAGTTTCTAATGCTATAATATATGGGTTTCTAATGGAAACCTTGTGTTTTTTATTTATCCCTACGTATAAATTTTGTAAAGCCAAATATTTGTCATGTTTTTGTTCTTGCTTTATTAGATTGCTTTAAGCCACGTTTGCTGTTTTAGTATAGAATGTGTCTTTAAGAGCTTGAGTTACAGACAAGATTTATAACAAGGATTAGGAAGGAAATATTTTGGACATTAAATTATAAAATTTTAGCCGCGTCAAGACAAAAACAACATAATGGGTTTGTGAACATCATGGATCAAGACCAGCCTGTGCATTCGCACAGTCTGATCAGGATCAATGCTGTTCACTTACCAACTCTATTACAAGTAGAGAAACTGATAGCGAACATTGTGGATCCTGAGCAGGCTGGTTTGGATCTATGCTGGTTGCAAACCCACTATATTGGTTTTGCCGTGATGTGGCTCAAATTTGTCAATGATACAATTTTTGTTGTATCATCATCATACAGATTTTCAATGTCGTTTTATTTTTTATGCCATAACATTTTTTCTAGCAGATATTCTTACAAGTCCCATAGCAACCATCCCCATAGCAACCATCATACATTTTTACCTTGACAACGGCACCGTGATACAAATAGTTTATTGTATATATACATGTATACAGTATTATTATATGTACAGTGAAATCACTTTTCTTTTTGTTTCGGTTCATATCAGGAATCATTTTTTACTACCATATATGAATGTTTGTACTTAAAATTAATGAGGGGGAAAAAATATTTTTGTTTATATACATTTTTTTTTCTTACAAAAGTTTTAGTGCTGAAAAGAAATTGAAGATTTATTTAATATAGTCACTTTTTTTGTTGTAACAAAACAGTCTTGTTACGTAATAATGTCCCTTTCCTGCAAAAATTGTTAAAGGGACTTCACTGTGGTTCAAAAGCCAAAAAACGTAAAATTTAAATTTTAATTTCTTACATAGATCAACTGTTGCAAAACAGACAGATATTCAAATGTTAATATACTCAGAAATAAATAGAAAATCATATTTTATTTTTAAACAAGTAAAATAATTATTCTGTAAAAACGGAGTAAGCGAGTAATCTGAATTTTTGCACAGAATTTATTGGTTTAGACCTACATGAAATACTAGTAGATCATTAATCTTAAAAAAATTATTTCCAGTCCTGTCATATCAAATAACCTCAGTGGAGTCCCTTTAATGTGAATAAATTGTGCATATTACACATTTTATATAAGATATCAGCACCGATCTTAATTACATTTAATTACATGTTATATAAATCGGTGACATAAGTTCATGTTTGAAAGGTTATCATACAGTTTGTGTTTTTATAGAATATTACATATTTATCATGTACAATCACTATATATACATGATGTTTTTGTATTGAACAATTCTCCTCCTCATATCTCTATCCATCTATTCCATCAATAAATTTGTATAAAGCAGAATATGTGATCATGTTGTCTTTCATTCAACCAGTAGGTGTCATTGCCGTATTATGCTGTTTATCAGTCAACCAGTATGTTACATTGCCTAATTATGCTGTCTCTCAGTCAACCAGTAAGTTGCTTTTTCAAATTAATCTGTTTCTCAGTTAACCAGTAGGTTACATTGCCGAATTATACTGTTTCTCAGTTAACCAGTAGGTTACATTGCTGAATTATGCTGTCTCTCAGTTAACCAGTAGGTTATATTGCTGAATTATGTTATCAGTCAACCAGTTGGTAACATTGCCGAATTATGCTGTTTCTCAGTTAACCAGTAGGTTACATTGCTGAATTATGTTATCAGTCAACCAGTTGGTAACATTGGCGAATTATGCTGTTTCTCAGTTAACCAGTAGGTTACATTGCCGAATTTTGCTGTTTTCAGTTAACCAAAATAAGAGATCCCAATTATGTGTCCAGTTAAAACCAAAAGGTTAAATTGCGAATTTAAATTGGGGTATGCTAATACTGGAGTTAAATTGGTGTTAAGATAGGACTCGAACCCGCTACAGCTCTATACATGTACATAGTCATAGGTTGTGATTTAAATTTCATCTTTTTCCGCCCTTTCATTGCATACTGGTGCAATTATTGGTTAAGGCAACCCGGCGAGACTTCAAAGTGCTAAATCTAGATCCCAAAATATATATGATTTTTATTGGGTAAACGAATAAAACAAATATGGTAGTATTACATTTTTAGATGGACTAAACATCTATTTAAAAGAGCCCAGATATCAAACAGACAATTTCTTAGACGCTGCAAATTCTCAAAATGAAAAAAATGATAAAAATAATGTATTATTTATATGAGCCGTTTCACAACAAAACCAACATAATGCGTTCGCGACCAGCATATGGATCCAGACCAGCCTGCGCTTCCGCGCAGACTGATCAGGATCCATGCTGTTCGCTAACAAACCCTATAACAAGTAGAGAAACTGATAGCGAACAGCATGGGTCCTGATCAGACTGCGCGGATGCGCAGGCTGGTTTGGATCCATGCTGGTCGCAAATGCACTATGTTGGTTTTGTCATGACGCGGCTCATATAAAAATATTTCTCTGAGCGCGGGATTCGCACAGGCATACCACGTCGGGCATTTACCAGGGATTTTAAAATAAAAGACTGTGACCTTATTAAAATTTTTATAGTAGCAAACAATTGAAAACCACTCTTTCACGTACTTGTATTAATTGAAATAAATAAAAGATACTTCCAGAACAAAAACCAAATAATAATTATAAGACCTCGCCGATAAGCGATCGATAATGACGAAGTATGACGAAAAGTTACGAAATAAAACGAAATGTTACGGCTCGGGATGAAATCAAAGTGTCAAATTTATCAGGGCGTTGTAACAAACACCGCGTTTATTGATTTGATCGTCTTTAAAAAAAATCTGAATATTTTAAGCGCATTAACATTATTTTTCAATGATTATAAATATGCAAATCAGAAATGATGTCTTATTGAATTCAGTGTAACACTCAGTGGATACCCCGGGGCGTGATAAGTTATATAATTATCAATTAAACCGTGGGTGAACATTTTTCTTTTTAAAGTAGAACACCTTCAAATTTGTGTTGATATTTTTTTGAAATTTCAAAATTGTTTAGAACAAGCGATTAAACCTGTCCGACATAATCCAAAAAGAAGTGTTATCTATAATAGGGCGTCCGTTGCCGAGTAGTTAAGGTCGTTGACTTTAAACTACTTGCCCCTGACTGATGTGGTTCAAATCCCGCCAGGTCTTTAAATTTTTTATTAAAAAAAAATATCCTCCCGCTAGCTACAAAAGTGAAAAGCCAGGGTCCATTCCCCTGAAATAAGCAGGACGGACAGGTGCCCCTTGTGCCCGAAATAAAGCAAGGGCGGAAGATGCCCGGAAAAGCCTAAAAAAATGCAAGGGCGGGCAGTTTTCCGGGAAAAGTGAAAAAAGCAAGGAGGACGATGCCGGGAAAAGCCCAAAATAAGCAAGGGCGGACAAGTGCCGAAAATGCCTAAATAATGCAAGGAGGACAGGGGCCCGGAAATTCTGAAAAAAATGCAAGACGGAAAAAGGTGCCCCCGGACATGGCATTTAAAAAATGCAAGGGGGGAATGTGCCCGGGAAAGCCTGAAATAATTCAAGGAGGACGGTGTCGGACATCCCGTATTTAAGGCCCGAAGGACGGTGCCCGAATATAATGCAAGGACGGACAGGTGCCCGGACATGCCTGAAATAATACAAAGACAGACAGGACGGACAGGTGAAATAATTCAAGGACGGATAGGTGCTATGTCATGCCTGAAATAATGCAAGGACAGACAGGTTCCCGCACATGCCTGAAATAATGCAAGGACGGACATGTGGTCTGTCATGCCTGAAATTATGCAAAGACGGACAGGTGCTGTGTCATGCCTGAAACAATGCAAGAACAGACAGATTCCCAGACATGCCTGAAATTATGCAAAGACGGACGAGTAAAAACGCTGAAATTGTACAGTATTGTATAACTTAACAAAATATTGGTATGTACTACATTTAACGCACTACTGTAAGTCGCTATTTCTCTTGTCAAAGGACAGAAAAAGGGGTACTACTTTTGTCTATGGCTAATATTCTCTGAAAACTGCCTGGTAGTGAAATAAATTATCCACACTTTGTGCTTCCCAAAAAAACTTTTTTTGGGTTTACTGGGGAATGTCCCCCAAAGCAAACTGATTTAAGCCTTAAGTACCTTTTTTAAAATATAGACTCAGTAAAGTGCCTAAAACTATTTCACCTAAAAAGTTAAAATTGATTGTTCCCTTTCAATTAGACAAAAAAATTTATTTATTATATTATTATAATACAATATAACGATGATCAGATAATACTTTCCACAGGAAAATACAGTTGTCACAAGGAGAATAAAGGGACTCCACTGAGGTTTAAAAGCCTAAAAACATAACATTTGAATTTCTTACATAAATGAGCTGGGGCACTTTAAACAGAAATATATGCAAAGATAGTTAAGAAATATATACTATATATATAAATATATAAATTGAAAATCAAAATTTTTTATGCTTTTCTTAGCCCGATTTAAGAGAAGAGTGTTTAAACGCTTTTCATTTTGGGTCATTTTTTTACAATTTGAATTATTATTCTGGAAAAACGAAGTACGCGAATGAGCTGAAATTTTGCAGAAAAATTAGTGGTTTAAACCTACATCAAATGGTGCATTTATCTGGAAACAAATAGTCTCATCATATCAAAAAACTTCAGTGGAGTCCCTATAAGGTAAGTGTATGTGTATATTACGTATTAGTTTCCTGTGTAAATGTACCTACATAAACATGTACAACATAGGTACATTCCATGCTGACAAAATCAGTATATGCCGGGTTTAACCTACGTGGACTTAAATTGAATAATTTCTGTTAAAAAGAAGACGCGCCTATAAAATGTCAATGACTTTTTTCAGTTTTAAGGAAGCTCGCTCACATTAACTATTTTAAATAAAGGTTTCTGGTGTTTTATTTTAAAGATATATTATGCTCAAATTCTAAACTCGGAAATATTCTTAATTGCTACACAGTCTCTTTTCAAATTTAAAATAAAATGTTTTGACCGCACACAAAGTAAATATGTTATGTTAAAACACTACACACTGCATTATTTATCTGGACATGACTATATGAATTTAAGTCTCATTAAAACTTGATAGACCCAGCAATTTTGACCCATACTAGGCAGTGTAGATTCCAATACATAGTTTGTATATTCCTTTATTTAAATTAGATATATTAGTAAGAATTTCATAGATTTCAATGATATTTTACGATAAAAGTATTTTACTCAAAGACGAGTAAAATGTTCATAACAATGCCACAACTGTTAACATTTTTATATAGTCCTGGCCTAACATTGTTTTAAAGTGTGACTTTAACGTATATTTTGGCATTATATAATATACAGATATCTATTTAGGTAAAAACAAACACCACGTTTGATTCCTAAGTTTAACAGTCGAGTCTACGTGAATTGGTATAAGGGGAGAACTGGTATGTAATGAGATGTTGGCGTTGACCACGTGTGATGTTTCCCGGACCAATTAAACAAATAAACGACCTAATTACAAATGTTGTCAAAAATATTGTTTATAATAATAATAACGATAATGATAATAATAATAATAATAATAATAATAATAATAATAATAATAATAATAATAATAACAATAACAATAAACGAATAAACGAGTTAATTTCAAACATTTTCAATAATATTGTTTATAATAATAATAATAATAATAATAATAATAATAAATAATAAATAAAAAATAATAATAATAATAATAATAATAATAATAATAATAATAATAATAATAATAAATAATAATAATAATAATTAATAATATCTTTATTTAGAGAAGGCAGCACATTTAAGAATACATGTATACATCAATCATATATATCTTATTTTCAATGTGGCCTTTTGAAATAGAAAAATAACAACAACAAAACATTCATAAATGATTATATATGTAGAAAAATGTCTTAAACATGTATAATATGTGTAATTTTTAGAATCAAATAAATTGTGTTTCAAAAGTAAATGTTGAAACACATCTTGAATGCACAGTAGTCGCTTTAAGATATTAAAAGAAAAAAACTTAAAGAAGAAAACTTATTCAAAAATATATTACTCTGACTTCAATTCATGCGCGACATTTCTATAGAACGTGACTCACGCGTGACGCTTCTATAGAACGGGACAGCGTGAGCGTTATGAAATAAGTCTACGGTTTTTCAATTGAAATAAATTCTATATTATTATTAAGATGGGCGTTTACTGATTGATCCGTGGTTTTGATGGAGCAACAGTGGGTTGTACATTCTTAATCAATTTATGGATAGTAAAACGATAAAATTTCAAAGGGAAAATTATTTTCTGAATTGACTTTCAGGTTGTTAATTTTTTCCGGAGTAAAATAAGATTCATAATGACGAGTAAGTTTATTTCTATTTGTCCATATGTTTTTGAAATAAATCTTTGCAAGTCATGACAATAAACGTTTATCATTTAGTTAGATCATTTACGCTTTAATCTGATGTTGTTGTTGATGATGATGATGATGATGATAATGATGATGATGTTGTTGTTGTTTTTGTTGTTGTTGATAATGATGATGATGATGCTGCCGCTGCTGCTGATGATAATGTTTTTGTTGTTCTTAATAATGATGATGAAAAACAACAATAATATGTTGAAAGTGATTATATTGAAAATAATGATGATGTTGTAGTAGTTAATGATGATGATGATGTTGTTGTTGTTACTGTTGGTGGTGGTGGTGGTGGTGGTGGTGGTAGTGATGATGATGATGTTGATGTTAGTGTTGTTGTTGTCGTTAATGAAGATGAAAACAATATTGATGTTGAAAGTGATTATAATGAAAATTATGGTGATGTTGTTGTTATAGTTGGTGATGATGTTGTTGTTCTCGATGATGATGTTGGTGATGATGATGATGATGATGATAATAATAATAAAGATATTGGTGATGATAATGAAAAAACAATAATAATGATGATAAAAGTGATAGTAATTATCGTGATGATAATGATGATTATGATGATAATGATGATTATGATGATTATGAAGATGATGATGATGATGATGATGGAGGTGATAATCATCATCACGATGATAGCCTTTATGTACCCGTTGGTATTCATAATGAAGACAAATGGTTCATATAAATGACTAATTATACAGGATAGGGTATTTTTAGACCATACAAACCTTGTCCGGTTACCAGTAACATGTTGTTAGCAATAACACGTCCAAAGTGTTATTATTTACTGGACAATATCAGTTATATTCACCGCGCTGCAAGAAACATAATAATTTTTTAACATCTTTGTTCAGGTTAAGATTTAGTTCACGTTAAACAGTCTAGCATCTAAAACACATAAGTACAGCTGTGTATCCGGATTGCTTTGTTTGATATGTTCAAAATTATCATAAATTTACTAAATTGGTACAAAACAAAACTACACCTAAGTTTTCAATATGATTTGCAAAATGGGAATGTTTATTTCGCATAGTGATATCTTAAAAATGGGGTCTATAGAATGGAAAAAAATGGACTTTTTCAACAGACCTTAAACTGCGGGTTAAATATATATGAAATCAAGGCCATAATATCTATCATCCAATGACAAGCTCTCTATCAATCATACCGTTATAAGTCACGTGATCTTTCACTAATATTGCGGTATATGGTGTTGTTGCTGTTGTTGTTTTCTGCTGGTTATTAAATTACAATCACTTGAGTTTATTCGAATTATATATATTATATATTTTATATATTAATTGTATATTTAATCTGAGGGAACCACACGAATGTGTTAAATGCAACCACTAGGTGTTTTCTTTTAACGGAATATTAAGAAACAAAAGTCTCCTTATATTTTACTGATGGATATGAACATTCACGAGGTATTTATGTTAAGTTATTCAGCTCAATCACTTTGTTGTGGTTGTGCTTTTTTCCCAAACGGAATAAGCACAGTCACTACATTTAGATATTTCTTTTAAAGGAACTCCACTGAGGTATAAAAGCTATAAAAAATAAAATTTGAATTTTATATACAGATCGGCTTGGCACTTAAAACAGAAAGATAAGCAAAAGGTAATTAAGATATACTCAGAAATAAATTGAACCTACTAGTATTTGTAGTCCGATTTTGGCTGAAAGCATTGCAACGCTTGTCAATTTTTTGCCATTTTTCATAATTACAATAATTATTATGTGGGAGTGAGCGAATGATCTGAAACTTTGTACACAAGTTGTTGGTCTAGACCTACATCCCGTCGTGTCCAAAAAAAGAAGAAAAAAAAGAAGAAAAAAACAAACTCAGTGGAGTCCCTTTAAACACTAGGTATTTTCTAATAGACTACTAGTAAACGATGTCAAAATATCCTAATCGTAAAAGTGCGGTCTCTTGGTACTCTGATCGAATGGATTAACAGAAGTGAATACATATTTTTATGCACGGAATTACCATAATCACTGGGTATTTTGTTTCATGGAATTAGCGCTGTAACATTTTTTTTTCTTTTGCTTAGAGGTTATATTCATACAAAATAACCGTTCAAGTCAGATGTCCGCCGAAAGGAGGTGACCGTTAGTACAGGTTTTGACTTTATAAGGTAATGGTTGCAGTAACTTAATTAGTTATTATCTAAACAGATAACAAATCATCGCTTTATCATTTTCAGCTTGTCCAGAAATAGCCAAACAAAGTCATTCAGACATTGAGCTGAGTACGTATGACAGGACAAATGGTACGACGGTTCTGATTGGATGTAAGGGATTTGGACGTCATATTTCTGGACCAATCTCTGTCGAGTGTCTTGACACTGGGGCGTGGTCTGAAACACCGAATCTTAAATGCAAAGGTAAGTATGCAAATTAAAATTTTATGGAGAACTTTAATACTACTGGTCAGGGACCATCAACCAGACACGTTTTGAACATTTTTCCATACAGGTTTCATACTTTTAAAGCTAGATATCTGAAAATTTGACACAGTACAGATAGGTTATCATCCTAGCAAATGGACTAGTTTGCTTATTTCTGATTATATTGACTCTTATTTCTGAGGCCTGTGAAGGAGGGTATCAAAATTACCTAAATTGTCCACACTACAGTACCATGTGTCCGGACCATGTGTCCATGATGCTGATTTAATTCAATAAAAGCTTTCTTTTTTATCATTTTTAACATGATATAATATACTTCAGCAGCAAATGCTGAAGTTTTGGATATCCTATTATTTACTCTGCAAATGATTAAAGCTTGTATAAGAAAACAGGTATTGCACTCTTGACGTCTAAATTTTCAATGTCAACGTTCTTGACATAGACATTAAAATATTGCAGTTTACGAAAATTGAAATAAAATTAAAACAAACATGCAGTTATTGTTGGCATAAAAGCGTCCGGTAGATCAACAACTACTGCACAAACAAAAAAATCTAAATCAGGCATTTTTGGGGCCGTCCGGGGTTTGATGGTTGTCCGGTTTTGGTGGTCTCCAACCAGTAACATTAACATGGGGGATCACGTGACTTTGTATAGTAATACAAACGAGTAATGTCGACTTATGATTTTCGAGAACATTGTTTGAGTTGTGTGAAAATTGCAAATGTAGCTCTAGTAATTCACACGAGACGGTATAATTTTGTACCAAAATGAATGAAAATAAGCTGCCTTTCTTCACTAAAACACAAAACCAAGCATAATATTGACATCTTCTTTAGGAGAAGTCCATATAAAATCTTGCTGAATCTTGATACGTAGAGTAAAAAGTTCTTTGCAGATGTTCTCGAAAACTATGTGCAGTAAGAAGTAGAGCTATTCTTGTAGAAAAGTATGCTTCTTTTGTTTATTCAGCATTTAGTCATTTGTATTCCGTATTTTATTCATGTGCGTTCGCGATATCAAGTGAGACCTATTTTTAGATAATGAAATTATCAGGGCCGTCATTGCAATCATCTTTTTTACATGACGCCCTGGATCATGCATATAAAAAAGTACAATGACGGCACGCGTTTAAGCGATTTTATCTTTCATGTACGTAAATGTAAACCTGCGTGTGCAGTTATTATACAGTACTTGTAGTAATTGTCCATAGAAATTTTGAAATGTTTTATTTCATTGGATATAGCCCCAAAAACCTCAGACAGGTATATAATCTCAGAAAGAACCTACAAACAAATAAAGTGATTTTAATTTCAGTTTAAAGACTTGCTACATTTAATTATATCTTTTAATGTTTTATAAACAAATTGCTTGTTTTTGCTGCAAAGTTTTCTGTATGACAAAATGTACTTGAAAGGATTTGATAATTTCTAAGGTATTTGGACGGTATTAATTTCCCAACAAATTTGGGAAAAAAAATCAGAAAAATACATTAAAGTAGCGTCAGGCGCTAACAGCGTATAAATTTCCCAGATACATCTAATATGAAAAAATCAACATTACGTCAGGAACAGGGTAAAATTTGGTAATTATTGAATAAATTTAGTCAAATTTTGTATATAGAATATACATGTAGTGTAACATGTACATAACACCTACACGGAATGTAGTTTATCAAAAAGATCTGAAACTCTTTTTGTGTGTGTGCGTGCGTGCGTTTGTTTACCTACATAGCGATGTGAGTGTGTTAACTTTAACACACGCAAAGTGAGGTTTAACCTTGACATTGTGAGGTATTAAAAAATGAATCATGTGTGTTTGTGCGTCTGCGTATGTTTTATGGTTCTACCATAATATACTACTTTATCAGAAAAAGTAAATATAGTTCAAGCTCTATTAATCCTCCATTAAGTGATTTAACAGCGGTGGGCATTTTTAACTGAAAAAGTGGAAAATCAAGTTTTGTCGATTACACATCAATTTTATATGCATGTTTAATCTAAAGGTTTTGTATTCATTACATCTATCATCTGTAGTAAACCCAGATAAAGAAAGTACTCCAATATGGTAATTTGGAGGCTTATTGATGGTATTTTATATATCTATAATGGTCTATATAGCGGTATCCAATAATCATTTTAAGTCGATATTTAGCTTGTCATAAACTTATAAACTAATTTCGTATAAACCCTTCAACTTAACAAAAGTAGGTCTTAAGCAAAATGTAGATATAGGAAAATGCTGATTTGTTTATGCACAGTTTATATTCTAATTATAATACATGTATAAATAATCAATGACGTCGACTATGAAATAATGAGGCTGAATGTTTGTATTCAATGAAACTTTCCTGAAGTAATCTGGGCTCGATTCCTATCAAAGGAAAACTTCCAATTTCCTTAGCAAGAACTTAAATATGTGTGGCTGTATTTCAAAAAGGTGTAGGAGGGGTGGGGGGGGGCAAGGGTTATATGAATCCGTGATGACATAATGTAGCTCAAGAAATGCCTGACTCCCCTTCGATGTTGATAAGTCGGTGAGCGCATCGTGAGCTGCGCTTACGTGTGTAACATATCAAAGGATTTCTTAACATTTACCTACCCTCCGTCAACAATTTAGTGAATGTATTAATATTACCTGTTGCTCGGCATGTAACACTCGTGATCGTCACGTGGCATGGCCTGGTTATCCAAGATGGCAGACAAAAAAGGGAAAGGCAACGTTTTGCGAAACAGAACTAGAAATTTTTTCTTTACATATTTCGACCATATTGTAGATGGCATTTTGTACTGCACGCATCTACAATGGCTGTAGAGCTAGGTTACATTAAGGCGGAAGTATTTTTGTTGCATGCTTTCTTGACATTTCCTATACTTTAAGATATACTATGCTCAATTTCATATTTGAAAATATTTACAATTGCTACAGAGTCTATCAATACTATAAAATAAACATGTTTTAACTTCACACAAAGTATATATGCTGTGTTACAAATTCTACACGCTATATAGGTTGTTACAATATTTTAAAGAAAAGACCAATTTTACTTCACCTGTATTAGGAAATGCTGCTTCCAATACATAATTTATTCATTCTTTTATTACAATTGGACATATTCAGTAACAATAAAATAGATTTCAATAAATTCAATAAAAATATTTTACGCAAGGATGAGCATAGTTCTTATATCTTTAATGTTCGAAAGCATTAGCCACTGATTTTCAGACAGGCTAACCTACACAGTCGTATCTGTACAGGCGCCATAAATTGTTTGCTGAGCAACTTAAAATTTTCATCTTGTTAATAAGTTGTTATCCCTTATATTTATAAGTGTCAGTTCGAAATCTGGTCAAAAGTAAACTAGTAGAATAAAATACGCCCCTAGCCTTGTTCAATGATACTGTTTGTATTGTGGTGCGGGGTTTAATCGGGGTGGTATTGGGGCTGGAGGGGGGAGGTAGGTTTCCGTGTCCATGATATTCTTTAACAAACAATTGTGTGTCGTATTTTCTCCGTAGTATAATATTCCATTTAAGTGTAATAGTTATAAATGTCCACATTATTCTTTCGATGATAATTAAGTACAAACTCAGTAAATCTGTTTTATCTGTTTTTTTTATTTTGTTTCCCTTTTTTTCATATTTACTCCAACAGTTCTGACCGGTCAAAATAACAAATATATATATATACATGTACATTAAAATGCACCGCAGAAAACTGCGGCGCCAAAGCTCTAAACTTAAACCGTTACAAGTGTGTGACTGCCTGAATCATTCTCTATCAAAAAGTTCTGTCTCTTTTATTAATACAAAAATAATTGTAACAAATGTTTCAATAAAGAGAGAGAAAAACTGTCCAGAAAAATACTTTTTCAATGTGTAGAAAATCTGTTCTGTCCGTTTTTTTCTGTGACCATACTCATAAATGAGACCAACCTGCTATTAAGACCAGATATGCGGAGTCCCTTCAGTGGTCTCATTATCGAGTTTTTACTGTATACTCTATGGACTGGTGAAAGCGCCTGCATTGTGTGACACAAGACATGTGAATGGTTGTCACTAAAGGAACCGGAAACATTGCTTTTTTTATAATATTATTCTTAACTGCTTTTTAATCAAGATGGCGTCTCTAAAGAATTGAACTACGAAAATGTCCTGCTGCTTTGATTTAGCCTTGAATAACCTTTAACGATTTAGTAGGTTAACAAGTGTTTTTCTCTATATAATTATGAAGACCATATTGTAAATAAGATATGTATTTCTTAATGTGTTACTTTCATGAAATGAGCCGTGCCATGACAAAACCAACATAATGGGTTTGCGACCAGCATGGATCCAGACCAGCCTGCGCATCCGCGCAGTCTGATCAGGATCCATGCTGTTCGCTTACCAACCCTATTACAAGTAGAGAAACTGATAGCGAACAGCACGGATCCTGATCAGACTTCGCGGATGCGCAGGCTGGTCTGGATCCATGCTGGTCGCAAACCTATTATGTTGGTTTTGTCGTGACGCGGCTCAAATAAAGTGTTTATTATTGTTATTATTGTTGTTGTTATTATTATTATTATTAAAAACTTTATATAGAATTATGCATGTATAGATATGTATGTAAGATTTTGACTGATGGAGACATAAGCTCAGGTACACAAAAACTAACAAAGTTGAAACCCGTTTTTCTAATTTTTATTTAATTATTTAAAGAATGTTGAAAATGAAAAGAATTTATATCCAAAGTCCTTCTTCTGGCCAAATTCCTCGGGTGATGCTGGCATCTGAAAATGCAATAAATAAATAAATAAATAAACAAACAAAATTAAATGAATGAATGAAGACCAATCCACTTTAGGTTATACTTATAAAACATCAATCATTAATGTGCAAATTACTTACGTTGTGTAAGTCGAAGTGTAGCTCACTGTTAATGTAGAGGTCCATGATTCCAAACAGGTTATCATCATCGTCAACCACATCATTGTATGTATCATCAATGTCATTTCTAGCTGCTGTTATGTCTGCTTCATCTTGATCTTGTAGAGCTATTGCTACGATGTCTATGATATCATCATTTGATTCTATTATGTCTACGATTTCATCATCTGATTTTATATCTACGATTTCATCTATTGTGTCGTTGTCTGACGTTTTACCAACTGCACTCATATCTTTACTCATTGAATTATCTGACTCTATATCTAGAAATTCACCAAAGGTATCCGGATCCATACCATTCAAAGTATCACTGTCCTTATCGGCTGCTCTATCTAAAATTGTATCAGATGAAATTTTTCTTCTTTGACCTTTGTCCAAAGCGCGTCCAAACAAATTGCCGTCTGCTACAGGATAATCTTTATCTATGTCAACAACTCCTCTCGTCGTACCGCTTTCGGATACATCCTCTTGCTGTTTTTCTTTTCTGTTCTTCTCTTTTGTTTCTGACACATAGTCATCAAACATTTGAGAGCTTCGTTTTGAGAAAACAAATACTTCATCCAAATATACATGCATATCTTCTGAAAGTGAAAAACCTGATCCACTTTCAGCCAATGGCCAAATGTTAGTTGGTTCATGGGCACCTGCCTCTTTATCAATTGCAATTTGTAACATTTCCTCCTGATAAGCTTTATCAATAGCTTCAAATGAATTTGTCCTCTCTGCTTTAAACCGTGTTTCATTCAGCTTGTACAAATGAATTTTCATGTTTGGCTCAACCATGGTTTGATAATCAAAATGTGGTGCAGTAATTTCAGCAATTACCTTTTCATGCATTGGTATTCGCCGCTTGTCATATTTGATGTCCGATGTGAAAACTTTCCCTATCGTAGATTGAATTCTTTCATCAGTGTCAGCAACGTCGCTGTCGATATCTAAAGATTTGATTTCTTTCAGGGGCTTAGTGTCTGATATTATATCTATAGCATTTTTGTGTTCCGTTGGTGCCCTAACCAAAACATAGTCGGCTAGCTTAGCTAGCTGTCTATCAGTCTCTTCTATACTTGGAATGTCTCTCGTAAACATTTCACCACTTTCATCTACAATCTTCTCAATATCTTCTCTTTTTCTTGCTTTTATGTATTTACCTTTGTTTTTCCTTTGGTTACGAGCGTCTGTGAACTTTCGGGTGGCATATTTCACTGAAGTTTTCAGCTCCTTACCAATCTTCATACCAAACTTCTCTATAAATATACCACATCCGTTCCCTATACCAATGTGTAATACGGCTTTGTCGAACGTCGTACTGATTGGAATGATGACGTCATCATTGTTTGGACTAATGAGGATATCTGTAACGAAAAATAAATAATAAATAACTAAATAACTAAATAACTAAATAAATAAATGAATGAATAAACAAATAAAGTAAAATATAAACGGCCTTATTTTAAATTTTCGAAAACAAATACACAAATGTAAATAATAAATAAATAAATAAATAAATAAATAAATTAAAATAACATGTAAAAAAATAAAAATAAAGAATAATATAGTAATGGAGTTATTTTCGGAACCGTTTTTGATTTAACACTAAGATTGACGACGGATTATAAATATGTCACACTGTTTCTCTCGAATAGAGATGTATTTTATAAAGTTTACATCACTATATACCTATAAGGTTGTCAGTATTCCAAATAGCGCGATATTTGGAATGATGGATATGTAACACCAAGATAAACAAGAGTCCAAAATGTAAGTTTCTAGATATTTGCATAAGTAAACAGTCACTAAACACAAGCTAATACTGAGAAATTATGTAAAGGATGAACAGCACCAATGTTTAAGATGCCTCTAGACATACTAAGGAATGGTTGTGGACCATGAAATATGGCCATTTTTTAAATATATAGATATACCTAGAAATGAACACAGAACGTATAAGAGGACAAACTTTTCCTAATATATACACGAATGAACGGCGGGCTTCTTGTAATAACTGTAATGACCGCGGACTGTATGAATACGGAATACATGTTATTATTATTATTATTATAATTATTATTATTTTTATTATTTGAAGTAGGTGCCATATGAAAACACACTATAGTAAAACACTAATAAAATTGATAAATTTCAAAATTGAGGTATATTAAGAAAATTAATGTACCT
The DNA here is from genome assembly GCF_026571515.1 of Ruditapes philippinarum. Taxonomy (NCBI): domain Eukaryota; kingdom Metazoa; phylum Mollusca; class Bivalvia; order Venerida; family Veneridae; genus Ruditapes; species Ruditapes philippinarum. Next base: position 109,598 of record NW_026867304.1, on the reverse strand, counting down.
TTAAATGTGCTTTTCGCTGCACGTCGGTTATCATTTGCCGAGATTTCTTCCATTTTTCTGGAAATTTGTCTCTTATTAACTTTCAACAGCAGATATATTCGTGTGCACTGCAAGTGAGCAACATTTCAATTGCGGTAACTACGTTAGATGTTTGTGACGTCACAATCAATAAATGCGCCGTCCAATCATATTGCAGCATTATTGGACGTCATGACGTCTTTCCGCAACAGACGCTATTTTCTCAAGCGGTGAAGCAGTAAATATTCTAAATGTTATTCAGAATACATAAACAAATTGATTTTATACTCCTCCAGTTTGGCTGTCGTTTGGGGGAAAATGAATAGTATTTAGAAACACAAATATTTAACGTTATATCTTATTTAGATCTATATCATGGCATTTGATAAACACCAAAGAGCACGTTTTTATATATTCTTGAAAACAATTTTAGAATGTCCATTGAAAATACAGTACAATACATATACTGTTTAGGAAAAAAATTCCGGAAATACTTAACGGGGTTTAATATAAAAACATGTCAGTTTTATGTGTGTGTGCCATCTTTTTTATTCCGATATGTTTTTCTTTGGTTTTCTTCTTTTCATTTCAAAACTATGAGTGTTTCTTTTCAAGTTAGATAAAGATGAAATAAGTAAAACTGTAAAACTGTTTAAATGATGAAAACATAACTTGAATTAACATGACATACAAACAAGATTGTAAACTTTCTTTTTTATATTTGTATTAAAAATATGATAAAGTTTAATAATAATATAAAGTTACAAATGACTATGAAACATTGTCATCTAAAACCTTAACATAATCGTTTTTAAAAATATAAAATAGAGTATGCACAAACTTCAAACCGGAAGTCGAGTGATCTTTAATCTAAAGGAAGAGAATTGTACAGTCATAGTTTACTAGCCTAGATCTTTAACATATTAGAAAATATTGATAATTGTTGCACAGTTTCTGTGTATGTACATATGAGCCATGTCACGACAAAACCAACATAGTGCGTTTGCCACCAGCATGGATCCAGACCAGCCTGCGCATCCGCGCAGTCTGATCAGGAGCCATGCTGTTCGCTTACAAACCCTATAACAAGTAGAGAAACCGATAGCGAACAGCTTGGATCCTGATCAGACTGCGCGGATGCGCAGGCTGGTCTTGATCCATGCTGGTCGCAAACCCATTATGTTGGTTTTGTCATGAAGCGGCTCATATGCATAAATAAACGTGTTTTCACCCTGTGTTATGCTTAAAGTTCTGCACAATATAAGTAGTTACAATATAGTGTCATTAAAAGAAACTTGAAGCTTTTTTATGAAGGACCTACTTTTTTGTCCCGTAATAGGGAAGCATCTTCTCATACATATTTTATTTATTCTTTTATTCAAATTAGACATACTCAGTAAGAATTTCATAAATTTCAATAAATTTCTGTGATTAAAATATTATACCCAAGGAACAGTATAGTATATCTTTAATGGTCTTTTTTTTCCCAATACCTACACTTTGGGTTGTTGATACAGTACTGCTTTGGCAGGTGCCAGAGGGCGTTATCGATATTACATATTACGATGTGTTTTATAAACAAATTTTATGAAACCGGAAGTCGTGTGATCTTTAATCTAAAGGAAGAGAGCCGTTTAATCATATTATTATTAGCTTAGATGTTTAACATATTAGGATCTTATCATGAGCGTCCATTGATATGAGTCCAGGAGAGTTTTTAGTTTACTTCTAGTTAAATACATGTAGTATTGTATTGAATAAATTTACACACAATATACAATTTCATAATTTTACAGACATAGTGAAGTGTACATACAAAAGGGTTGGGCAACATTATCGTGGGCCCTTCCCTGAAAGTATTTCAAGTGAACGTTTGGCGAGCAGCTATATCAACAATGCATTTGTCATCAGTCCTTTCTAGCTATTTGTTTGCTTACTTTCCAAACATTTTATGTAATCAAAAAATACGTTTTTGTTTTCAGTTGCTCTTGACTTAAAGGAAAAGGTTATAGTTGGTACTGCAGCAGTAAGCGCCGCGCTTGTTATCATCATCATAGTCTGCCTTTGTTGTATTTCTTGCTGCTGCAGACGGCGACGCAGACATTATCACCATCGGTAAATATCACGACTTTCAAATTTTACAGATTTCACCGGTTTATCTGATTTCATAGAGAGATATTCAAGTTTTTTTTCTCTATACATACAGGATTTATTTTTATCGAGTTGTATGAAAATAAATAGTTCGTATGTGGCGGTAGTCACGAGTGAAATATGAGAATTTTCATACTACATGATGAAAATATATCCTGTATTTATAGAAAAAAACCCTGAATTTTCTGTTTATTATAAACCCTTTTCTCTTCTTTTTTTTGACATTACAATTTGATAGACCTTCCCTTAGATTTTGTGTAATGGCAGAAATTAGAAGAACGTAGTCCAGAAAACACCAGTGAAAATACGGAAAATATGTTTCACTGCAGTGAAAATTAAATGTTCACAGTGAAAATACGGGAAATGAAAATACGCATTTTATTTCATCAATATTTCTCAATATTTCATTCATAAGTATATAATAAAAGAAATTAATATACATGTTAAATACGAAAAAGCGTTCTGTGTGTTGTTATATAATGGGCGTGTCTTGATACTTTGAGATCTGTTAAAATGCGATATTTATACTGCCAGATACCACGGTTGGCGAGGTTCGAGTGATAACTGGAGGGACAGGTGGCCGGGATGGACGACTGGTTGGTTCAAGGGTTCGGGGGATGCCAAAGATTTCAAGAAAAGTAATCATTTCCATGGTAATGTATTCTGTCCCACAAAAGATGTATTACACAGTAATATCAAAATATGTTGATTTTTTTTCAAACATACAAACGAGTAAAATTATCCTTTACTGATGCTTGTAAAACTGAATTGTCATCTAGTAGGTATTGTGTTTTACAACAACAACATCATCACCATCAACAACAACAAAAACAAAAACAAAAACAACAACAACAACAACAGCATTATCATCATCATCATCATCATCAACAACAACAACAACAACAAAAACAACATCATCATCATCATCATCAACAACAACAACAACAACATCATCATCATCATCATCATCATCATCATCATCATCAACAACAACAAAAACAAAACAAAACAAAAACAGTAAAATAATTTAAAGCAGCATGCATCCAGATTGATGCTAATTTGCATGAACATTTTGAAAATTTATTTAAAATTAAAATATTATGAAGTGAATATTGAATGTAGTTTACACATTGCAAACAGCATACACATATAATCAAAACAAATCAAAATATGCACAATTGACGCTTACAGCGTTACCTTAGAAACGCAGTAGAAATATGGTAATAAATACCGCAAAATCAGTCATTTATCGCACATAACATGCAAATTATTTCTCTAATCTTAAACCATTTTAATTTTCTTTTCATCTTAGTGCATTTTCTTAAGTTTGATTTTCTTGAATTATTTTGGTTCTTCTGGAGGCTTCCATATGTAAGCCGACAGCGGAACATATTGTAATATTGTATTGTATGGAAAGCCATGGCTGTCTGATATTGTTCTTTTTCAATTTATTTAACCATTTGGATTATAAGTTCACTTCGACTATATATGAAACACCGTTTTTATTTAACCGGAATTCATTATATTAATCCACAGTTACACTTTATGAAACCATACCGTCAGTGTATGAAACCGAGATAGCAATATATAAGTTGATTTTCTCAATATATGATTCCAGTTCTTCAATATATTGTACCACAGTAGCCGTATATGGAACCAGATATCCTTCTATGAATCAGAATTATGACATCCATCTTCAATTTTCAGTGAATTTATAAATTAATGTATTTCAGAGTACTCCTCCGGTCCATCTAAAAATTTTGTGAACGAATTCGCTTACTCTAGAGGGGACCGCGAAAAGGGCAGCTTTTCGAAAAAGTCCGGGTTCTTTAGAAGTTCAAGGCGTTTCTCAGACGGTGACAAACATTCCATAGACAGAGAAATATTTTCCAAAAAGTACTCCGGGAAAATGTCGGACGATGATAAGCATTCCGTCCACCGACATGACTTTTTAAGGAAGTCAAATTTTCTGCAAGACTCCGGAAAATATTCGGATATTGATAAACACTCAATTCATAAGAAGACAAATTTTCTAAAACAATCCGGAAAATATTCTGATGCGGATAAGCTATCTGTTCATAGGCAAGATGTGTCTAAGCGTTCAAATTTTGTGCGCCAATCTGGCTGGCATTCGGATAGGAACATGTACTCGGATAGGAACAAGTACTCGGGTAGGAACATGTTCTCTGGTATGTACTCGGGTGATAAACTGGAAGGAAGACGTAAGGGATGGAGAGGATGGACAGATAGTTTGAGAGAGAATTGGATAGATTGGCGGAGTCGAACATTTGGAGATTCTCCCGCAGACGGATCTGTTAGAAGACACGACCGTGCCTATGGTAACATATTTAATATAATTACATAAACATGATAATTGTTAGTCTAGTTTTCAATTTTAACTTACTTAGCAAGTAATGAAAAGTAGAGAATAACTTTGTACAGACTGAGTGTGATATGTAAGTACTAGATCTACATGTACTTTAATATATTGCAATGCAGAGTAAGGTGCATTAATTTTTTGTATGATAAAAGACAACAGTGTTATGAACAGTATGTTAGATATGCTCTAGATAGTGTGACGGAAGTGAAATTTTGCATCATGATTAGATCAACTAGATTGGTAATGGTACTGAAAAAATCATGTTTATTTCATAGGGGAGTCCGTGGCCGAGTAGTAAATGCCGTTTACTCCAAACCACTTTCCCTTCACCGCTGTGGGTTCGAATCCCGACAGTGACTTTGGATTCTTTCATATGATGAAGCTTATTAACCAGCTAGCTTACAGTCAGTGATTCTACTCAGGTGCCCGTTCGTGCCTGAAATAATGCACGGAAGAGCCACCAGTAAAGCTGGAACGTCGCCATATACTGTGTTGGTGTGATGTAAAACCCAATCAAACAAACGAACAAATATTTAATTCTGAGTATAAAAATTATTATTGTTATTGCAGACAATTCTTACCCTGGTAGAGGCTTCAACAAAGAAGAATATGAAAGATATTCCAACGGGAATAAACAGGAAATAATGAGATCAAGACGTCTTTCGAATGACGACTTGCAGCCCCCTGATGATTTACGGCGGGGTCGGAGGTATTCCGACTCTTCACTGGTTGCCCAGCGACAAAGATTCACGAGACGCGAAGCTTCGTATGATTCCCGGCCTGATGACGTACATTACAGCCGGGCACGCAGATATTCCGATCCGATGATGTACAGATCGGAATATGGTCGGTATGGTCACGAGGCATCACGTGACTCGTACAAGCCATCATTTAATATAATACGATATGATGACTCTCGACACCATATGATTAAGGGCGAACCCACATCATTTGAATATTCAAGCTCCAGCAACAAACCCACTGTTCATTATTCCGGGGCAGAAACACAACGGTACGTTGGTCCGGCACAGATTTTAGACCCAGTTTATTATTCCGATCCACAACATTACCATGTTGGTTTAAGCAATAACGCTGTTTTAGACGGACAGGCGCAATATAGTGGCGGGGCGATTTTAGGGGGACAAACACAGTATAGTAGTGGGGCGATTTTAGGCGGACAGTCACGATACAGTAGCGGGGCGATTTTAGGGGGACAAACACGCTATAGTGGTGGGGCGATTTTAGACGGTCAGACGCGATATAGTGGCGGGGCGATTTTAGGCGGACGTACACAGTATAGTGGCGGGGCTATTTTAGATGGGAAAAAGTTAAATTACACCTCTGGACATGTTAACACGGACGGGTTGCTACGCTTACCGCCTATATCACTGGACCAACTTTCTAAAGTAGTAAATGTGGACCTAAATGGATTGCAGCGTTCCTATAGTAACAGAGTTGTATCGTCTCCAAGAATTACAGAATTAGATGGGAATAGACACGTGACCAGCCGTTTAGTTGGCAACGATTTAGGACGCATAGATACTGGCCATTTTGAAGTGTTGAAAGTGAACCCATCCGCCGACTCGTTCATAGGAGGAGCACAAGTAGTTCCGGCTGAGAACAGGTTTGTTTGATTTGTATTTCTGTGTAAACTCATAAATGCCGAGAACAGGTTTGTTTGATTTGTATTTCTTTGTAAACTCATAAATGTCGGAACAGGCTTGTTTGATTAGTATTTCTTTGTTTACCCGTCGAGAACAGGTTTGTTTGACAACAAAATAATACATAAATAAATAAATAAATTGATTAAAAAACATTAAAAAAACAACAAAACAAAAAAAAAAACCCAAAAAAACACGAAATGACAAAAACAAATCATTTATTTAACGGAGTGGTGCTCTACTTGCTACATAGGTAACAATCAGATGTAGATGCCATTAAGCCAAAAGTAGTACAAACCAAAATATCTAAAGTAAATTACCTTGTAAAAGTATCTATCTATACAAAAATATTAATTAGTTTCCAATGAATAAACATTTTGTACAAATTTTCTCACCTCGATTCGAGACAAATTTCTTATTTATCTAATTTAAGTGGGTGCCTGTTCAATGCAAAATTATATAAAAAACATAGTCCATAAAAATACACAAAATGAAACAAGTTTTTTTATAAACTTATATGACTTAAATGAGTTATTTTACTTATATTGACATAATATGATTTAAGCCATATCAAGGAAAACTACTTTTCATTGACGATTAAATAAGTCTACTGAGGTGGTTCTACTCAGGTGCCCGTTCGTGCCTGAAATAATGCACGGAAGGGCACCTGAGGTCTTCCTCCACCAGTAAAGCTGGAACGTCGCGATATGACCTTTACTGCGTCGATGTGACGTAAAACCAAAAAACAAAAAAAACAAAAATAAGTCTACCTTTCTCGTCTTCACCGTATGTGAAAGCACCGTATGTGAAAGCACCGTATGTGAAAGCATGCGTATTTTTAAGTTTGGGCTGTATTCCGTTGCGCAATGATATTTGCCATTATGCGCGGATCCAGAAAGAGGAGGAGGTTACGAGGTCATGACCCACCCCCTCCCCCACAGGATTGAACTTCATTCCGAAACCACTCTAAGATTTGGGTAGCAACTTACTACTTTTAAAGTCAAAATCACGCAAAATTTAATGAAAAGTGAAAATCAGGGAAAAATGACCCATGAACCCTCTGGAAAACGAGTTATGTGCTAAATCCCCACTGGAATATGCATTGCCCTTCCACTTGTCGAAATTATGCATCCCACTTTTTCATTCCATGTAAATTTATACTTTATACGTCCATATTTTTCGCTCAGTAATATGTTTATACATGTACATGTATTTTATTTATATTTTCAGCTCGAGGACGGATGGCCATTACACTCTGTACCAGGGGAAAGGTCGGACAAAACAGTTACATAATCTATAAACTAAACAAAATATACATGTCATAGGTGAATACTGTATGTGTATTTAAATTCGCGGAAGCAAATTTTCGCGGAAAGGTCCACTTTGGGGGTCTATACAAATATTCGCGCTATTTTGAATTCGCGGAGGTGACTGCCGAAAATCATTAATTCGCGTAGACCACTCAGGTTTAAAAAGAAAAATTACTGTAATTATCGTGGGAGTTCACAGTTATTTTCAATACCAGGTGTCAAACGATACTCTATTGTACAGAAAAAGACATTGTCTAGCGGACAGATTATAGCAAACAAAAGAATGCCCGTTAACGTGCATATTTTTTTCACAGTTTGCGTCATAAAAGTCTTGACATCTGATCAGATCATGTTTTGGTTTTTCTGAATAAACAATTAAAAAACACAAACTTAAACGATTTTAAATGATGAATAACTTGGAAAACAAAACCCAATTACTCAGTGAAGATTGAAATAAAAAGTGTGAAAGCATATCAAACACTGATATACATTGTTCTACAGAAGCGCGAAAATATGACTATTAAGAAATTATTGGTGTAGAAATATTCGCGCTAAACATGAATTCGCGGATCGAATGTCACCGCGAAGATCGCGAAAATTTGAAGCCCGCGAATATTTCTACACATACAGTATTGAAAAGTTTAGAATGTTTCACATTGTTATATTAAAGGTAGAAACTTGTAGATGGTGGACATCTTAAGCAATACCTCATAATGAAAGAAAATGTAATATTTGCTGTGAATTAGAAGATGAATTTCATGCAATATAGCAACCTCCCCTGTATTGATTTGAAAAAACAAACAAGTATTTGGAAAAAAATACAACAAAAAAAAATGTGTCATTATTTATAAATTGTTAGCATTACAAAATGAAAATGTTATAAGAAAAATATGAAGTTTTATCTCTAAAATGTTTGAATTAAGTGTTGACAAGTGCTGGATATTCATTATATATGTTTAGTATATGAATGTTATGTTACTAAATTGGTATCGTTTTGTAAAACTGCTTTTTTATACCTATACCATGCTGTAATCATATCAACATGGCCTTTTGTGATTGAAATAAAAACACCTGTCTTGTATCCCAAAAAAAGCCAAATCCAAAGGAACGAATGTATATAATTAAATCACATATATTTTATACATTTGAACTTTAATACAAATTATAACTTTATATAGATTATACTTGATATAAACATTGTTTAAATGGCTTTTAAATTACCTTCTATGCTACTTCAATGAACAACAACCGCATAGGATCTGCCATGACTCGTGTGGGCTTGCTGGTGGTGTTGGTAGTTTTCACTCGGGATCATGACAGGAAGCCACAGCACGGTTCGACCACCGCATCGTTCATGGGCATGCTGTCAAGCAGTTTACCAGTACTAGTTGCCTTTACTTTCGCTAGAATCTGAAACTTCTGTACATACCAGAGCAAAGGTACAGTGCAAATGACCGTAGGAAAGATTTCATGATCAGTCATAACGAAAGTGACCTGCATCGTCCGGGAATCGAACTCCGGTCGCCCGATTCACAGTCCAACGCTCTACCTATATGAGCTAACCGGACATGTATGTTTTATCGATTTTACGCAAAAAATGTATATACAGTAATGTTGACTGTTGTCGACAACACAAACTGTTGTCCGGGTTTTTTTCGATTGTACATTGTATAGAAAATTATGAAATTATTGTATTGTGTGTAAATTGAAAACCAAAGAAAGTCACGTTTGACGTGATACTCACGGTACTTTTTATAATATTTAACATTTAGTTTTATTTAATCATATAGCCGATATTTATAGGCTTTTATCGCGGTAATACTATTGATTATTGCTATTTGATTGTTAAAATATTATACAAAAAAAAAACCATAAATAAATACACTGTATGTACTCGATAGTTTATTTAATCATTATCATCATCATCATTATCATCATCATTAATTTATATTAATTCATATTTGACCCAATCTACACAAATCACATTCGCATATTGATGATGAAGGACAAGAATCCGCGCTATTCCTATAAAGTGATTTAATTTTCAAAAGTACTGAAAACAGTGTCTGTCCTACTGAAAGATTTGTTTCGTAACATTTATTCAAATTTCCCCCATTTGACATGTATTTGATGTTCAAGGTTCGAACCTTATGCTTGGAGATACGGAATGGCAGTTTTTATCTTACTATAGATTATTACCGCTCACGTTTCTTTTATACGCCCGAAAAAAATTGGCTTATATTGTAATGCACCTTAACGTCCGTCCGTCTGTTAGCAATTTCGTGTCTGGTCTTTATTATTTGAACCGGTGTAAGGGAAGTGAAATTACAGTACTTTTAAGAAATGTTAACCAGAATGAGACGGTGTTCAGAGCGCAGGTTTGACCTTCATCAGGTCAAGGTCCCAGCTATTTTGTATGAATTTCAAAATTTCGTGCCCGCTCTGTATCTTTTAAAGCGATTGGAAGAAGTTAAACAAAATTGACAGAAATATTACTTTTAATAAAACGATATGCAGAACACATCATGCCCCTTGTGTACTGTATGAGAAAACATATTTCAGTCTTATTTTGTGAAAATTGAGCGCCTAGACTTAAAATATCTGTCATGTGACGTTATTGACCTCAATAAAATTAACATAAACCATGCCCCCGGGGGGTCAATATTGGCCCAACCTCGGGGTCACATATTTATATATATACTTCTACATGGGAAACCATATGTGAGACTACAATGTCCAAGGCTTAGATAATTGGAATGAATTCTTTCCTGATAGGCCTCCAGAGAATTTTTTTTTAAACATGCCTCTTTGGTCAATGTATCTATATTTGAACACACTTCGTATATATATCTCATATAATATAAGTTTGTGGGTAACAGTATAAATATTATTCTTTGTAAAATTCTCTAACAATTTTTTCCCGGGATGATATTCTTAATGTAAGTAAACCCACACACACATCTACGTGGAAATAACATGTTATCATTTCTTGATATAGATTACGTTCTAGCATATGTAAAATTGTTTCTATAAGTTTCCCTAAGGTTATCTAGTGGAGAATGTTTAACTATATGTGACAAATATCTATAACATTGAGCCAAGTGAACTTGAACATAACAGAAGAGATAAAACTTTTCTTCCCTGACTTATTGTTATAGTCCTTCACGCTTACACTAAATACTCTTATCTTTTAAATACGGACGTTCTGATTTATAGAAGAGGTCATTGGATCTCTCGTGTTGAGAATGGTTGCTGGCGGTATCAAAATGAATTTTATGTATCTAAGCCTTAAATCATTGGAACCAGTCTACGTCTACACAAATTGTTATGCGCATGCTCCACTTTAACACTACGAACAGTGGTAACTTCCGGTTTTAATTTTAAAATGTATAAAATGGTCATTGTTTTCTGAAAAGCGTTTCGAAAAACAGTAACAGTAAAACTCTTTAGCTCCGATATCACCAAGCACTATTTTGTGACCGTGTACCGGAATTTTTCTGCTCCTTTAACTTCGGAACACCCCGCCGATTATTCCTTATAAGATCGAGAGCTTATCCGGACACTGACGAAAATAGCCGTTATGTTGCAGTAATCGAAACAACCACCTCGATTTTCTTTTACCGTGAAACAGTATAAAATAATCGATCATTTTTATCTTACATTTTCCTTTTTAATATTGGCATTCGGTATTTTATACACTGCTTTCGTTTATTCTGGTTCCCTGACCTATTGTGGTTCCCATATAAGTGCGCAGGTCACCAGTCTACGCTTCCGTTTTCAATCAGAATACCTCGGCTTTTATCGTAATCTTGTAATTCGAAAAGTTGGATGTGTCAATTCATTACCTCGGACGAAAGTTTTCAAAACCATCACTATCTAGCAGGTACTCGCGTTACCTTAAAGCTCCTTTTGCGAGCAGGCCCTTCGGGCCAGCTCTTCGAGCTCGCTAACATAAAAAATTCAAAGCCTTAAAGCGAGCTCGATTTACTTTTACCGTGAAATAGTATAAAATTATATCATAGTTTGGGAACCTTTCTGTCGAAATGTGTCAGAGTTAAATCGTATACATTCACATGCACAGTGCGTTAACTGGAGTGCAGCTATTAGTTACCCGCACTCCAGAGCATGTCCATTTATTGTCTCATTTTTGCCGGGGTTTACTTATTTTGTTGGCAGAGAAAGGGAAAGCGACAGAAATATCGTATTCAGATGCTCCTTCATTGGTTATTTTTATCCTTGGATTTCATTTTGTGACAACAAGGAACGTGTTTTAATGTTAGACTATGATACAAAAGAGAAAAGAACATCAAAACACTCGGTAATCTGATTAATACTAGGGGAGTACGCCCATTGTACAAATCAGATATTCTCGTGTGTCGATGCTCCTTCTTTTACTAATCGTTCATTTTTATTTTACATTTTCCGTTTTAAAATTGTCATTCGGTATTTTATACACTGCTTCCGTTTATTCTGGTTCCCTGTCCTATTATGGTTCCCATATAAGTGCGCAGGACACCAGTCTACGCTTCCGTTTTCAATCAGAATACCTCGGCTTTTATCGTTATCTTGTAATTCGAAAAGTTGCGATGTGTCAAATCATTACTTCCGACGAAAGTTTTCAAAACCATCACTATCTAGCAGGTACTCGCGTTACCAAAAGCTCGCTGTGCGAGCAGGCCCTTCGGGCCAGCTCTTCGAGCTCGCTATTATTCATAAGACGTAAAGGGGAGCATGTATGGTGGCTGATGTGTGCAATCCGTGTTTTGGCCAAGCAAAAGTCGAGACTTGCGGTTGTTGTTAGCAGAATGCAATTAGGCAAACCAGAAATTCCTACTTTCCTGCCATTTGATATATTAAACAAATCTTCCGCAGTTGCAAATAAAAAAAAATGTTCATACAATTTTTTATCATAATATAATAGTTAAGAAATATAACACAGTACTGAGGCTCCGGTATATCTGATGCCTGAGTCTGACTGGGGGGACTCTATATATATTGCTACCGGGCTCCGATACTGTGTCCTATTTCATATAATACGAGTATAGTACATAACTCAATAAGATTTCTAGTAAAATCGCTAATCTGAACTTTCATTTGAATAACAATAGATTTAACCACAAACATTGACATGTGCTCTTTTGTTAACAAAAAAGGTTGTGATGAAATTGTTATTGTATCCACCCATTTGATAATAAGAATTCGACAGATCAGAGATCTACGTATTGGGCGTTTTGTTCAATATTCTCTCGGTTACACACCGCTAAATTTTAGCAGTCCGACAAAAACGCAATAGTGCCATATCAAACGGTCACTAAGAGTTTTTTTCTTTATGACCTCCGATATTGTGATGTTATGTAAAGTAATCCGTGTAATTGTTTTGCATGTCGACATGTGCACTGTTCATTGCCTTGTAATATACTATTATGGTGTCATCACGGGCTTATAAGCAAGCCTTATATGATCGAAATAAAATGTCAATCTCTCTGTTTGTTTGTCTGTCTGTCGGTCAGCCCGTGTACATTAACAGCATAAGATGAAAACGTATATACAAATAGGGTGTGTTAAATATAATAGGGTTAAAACAAGGCATGAGATGAGCTATATATTTAATTACTAAACTATGCATCCAATAATTATAATATTATGTCTGTTTGAATCACCACTTATATAGGGAGACGTTTTTATCAAACACGTTTTTTTCCTTTCGTTTATTGAGATCTGCTCAGTTCGCTTATATACAAATACTTTGTAGGTATTATTTATATAATTTTTTTTGCTCTTGTATTTGTAATTATAAGCTGATCTCAATAACCGAAAAACAAAAACAAAAACAACAACATAAAAAAAACCCCAAAAAACGACGTTTTATCATAAACACGCAGACTTTAAATACACATTTACGGAATCGTCCTGGAGCCATTTCATAATGTTCTATAAGAAATTTAAATCCTAGGACTTAATAACTCCTAAGTAGGACTTTGAAAACTCCTACGTAAGAGATAAAATACCTAATTAGGAGTTTAAAACTCCTACGCAACACTTAATAACTCCTACGTTGAACTTTAAAAATTCCTACGTAGGAGATACAAAAGCATACATTTAGGAGTTAAAAATCCTACGTAGGACTTTTAAACTCCTACGTGGGCTTTTTATAAAATATGGGGCACTACTCGATGCGATGACCCCGATGTTTCTACGTTCGAGTTGTAAATTTCTAATTAGGCCTTGAAATCTTCTACGTAGGAATTATTAAGTCCTACGTAGGAGTAATATGACTTTTAAACACCTAATTAGTTTTTTTAATCGCCTACATATGGGGTTTACATACCTACAAAGGAGTTCAAAAGCCCTACGTAGGAGTAAAAAAATCCAACTTAAAAAGTCTTACGTCCTAATTAGGCTTTATATTATTTATTCTATTAGACTCGTATAAACTCCTTATTAGGTTTTATATTTGTTATAGAATATTATGACCTGTATGAATTGGCACCGGGACGTTTCCGTACATATTTGTATGTATGTGTGTGTCGGTGCAAAATTAGTTAAATATCATCTTATCAGACGGAAAGATCGTGTGAGGGCACTAGTCTTATCTTACAGATCATAGTGTTGGTCTCCGACTACAGTAGTGCGTGTAGTTGTGCTGGTATAGTGTAGAATAAGCACAGGTAAGTTCTAATTTATGATATTTTACTTATTAACACTCGATATGTTCCTCATCATTTTTATACCCTGTCCTAAGATGCCATATCTTCAACATGTTGAACTTATAATTTGCTCAATAAGATCGTTCTATTTTCAAATTGTTTCATACTGTTTATTTAGTTATCAAATTGGCACTTATCTAGGTTGTCACGAAATAGTATCCAAAGCGATATTATGCGCATTTCTGCACTATCAAATTGAGCTGATTTAGTTTTTTATTCCAAAAGATTGACTATTACAATGTTCATTGACCAATGAATGATAATGGCAACGTTTAGGAAAAAAATACCCAAAATATAAAAAAGACTGTACAGAAAGATTGTCCCCTTTTTACCAAATTGACGTTACCGATAAATTCTGAAGGCTCTAAATAGACATTTTCTTGGGTTATGTGACAATTATGGCAATGTTAAAAAGATATTATGCCATACTCGGCATTCAAACTCAGGACTTAGTGTTTGAAATTATTTGTTGTCCTATAGGAGATTGCAATATTTTAAATGAATCGCAAAATATACTATATTATAACTATTAAACAGCCTAGTAAATCGACTACTTTAAAATGATATAAAGTGTATAAAGCAAAAAAAAAAATGGAATTTTAAAACGGAATACTATATGAAATGAATATGGTAATTAATTTCCTTAAAAGTTTATGGCGCATGCTGGAAATCATAGCTAAATTTATAAGATACATGTAGCAGAAAAATATGTTTTTTTTTTCGGAACATTTTTTGTTCTGTTTACGTACAAAATTCATAGACACGTCTTATGTTAACAACTTTTTCGAGAATGGACTTAGCAATATAATTCTACTGTTGATAAATTTTATAAAAATATTTCATAAGATATATCTACATATCTTGTAATATAATAATAACGAAATTGTTCTAGAGGGAAATGCTTATGTGACATCATTGCAGGAATTGGTCGGAAAAAAAATTGCCAACTTTTCGTTATATCAGTAATCAACATAAAATGCATGTTCTGGTTCTCATGTCCCTAAGTATACGGTAGATAAGGACATGTTAAACTGTAGTACGCCACATATAGATCTGGTCTAAATCTGCTAAAGTTTCCCGCTACGAACCTAAATACAATCAAAGCACTGAAGTACGGTTCGACTGTTTATTGTTAAAGTGACATTAGGTTCATTTTTTTCACTGTCGAGCCGAGATAAATGAGTTGTGTATTTTAAAAGATTGGCTATTCTAATGTTAAATGTTAATATTTTAATTGTAAAATAATTGATCATTACAAACGTTTAGAATGGAGTTCAAAAATGTCTTAAATATAAAAAAAATCAACAACAACTGCGTTTGCCCCACTCGTTTTATATTCTGAACTTTACCGATATTTCTAAACAATATTTATAGATATATTTATGCGGGTCACGGGGATTATTGCTTGCTCAGGAGACACTAATTATAGCATTGAAAACAACTATTGACAAATTGTATACTTATTTTAACCATTCACCATTTACTTTTGGATAGACATAATGTCACCTTAATTCGCGACATTAGGTTACGTTATAATATCATTTTAAAACAAGGTATCAGTGAATCTGATAAATATAGGAAAATATAATTATTATAGTGTACATTTCATACGAAAGTGAAAGGACACATTTTGAAGTTGGCTTGTGTATGCAACTATGCATGGATGTTTAAATATTAATAAATACCGAAGAAGGTTTCTTGGCTATATGTCTAAAAGCTTTTGAACTACGCTCGACACAAGTATTGCAAATAATAATCGAATCAAGGGTAATAATTCTGACAATACTACATTAATCCACGTGCGAAATCTCAGATTCACAACTCCAAATGCTGAACAGAATTTCTGTTAAGTTTGTTGATCCTAGCTCAAGCAGTTTTAGAGGTACATGTGACACAACATGAAAACGCACGGATGGACGCACGTACGGATCAGGGCATATCTAAATGTCAACTCCCCCTAGAGTGGGGGCACAGACATGTTCGTGAAACATTTTTGGCAAGGTCGAACTAGGGATTATGATCGTAAAAATAAATAGTTTAAAGACTGAACTTTTAATTCTCCTGTTAAACGTATGAATGTTTGTTTATTATCTTTGAAGGTCAAGATGATGTATGTTGTGCTAGTGATTGTTGCTTTGACCTTACTTAAGCATGCGGACGGTAAGTCATTTCTTATATAATATATAGACAGTCATTTCTTATATAACATACATTTAACTCTGTTCATTGTCGACGTCGTTAAGGTTGTGATGAAGGTCACGTGGTAATTTTCTAACCAGACACTGACCATTGGTATTTGAAAAGCATCGTTCTTCTGCAAGCTAACCTTTTAACGTCATGAAGTATCAGTGGCCGTAAACGTGATTTTGACCGACTGTAGTCGTAAACGTGATTTTGACCGACTGCAGTCGTTAAATGATTTTGACCGACTGTAGTCGTTAAATGATTTCGACCGACTGTAGTCGTTAAGTGATTTTGGCCGACTGTAGTCGTAATCTTGATTTTAACCGACTGTAACAACAGTGACCGTGCATGTGATTATACTGCAGAATGAAGTAACAAGCTTACTTTTGTGAGTCGAAAAGGATGTGATAGTGCGGGTAAAAGTGTCAATTATGCAGTTACAAATAATTAGTATCTTTGAATATTGTCGGCAAAATTGTTGGCTGGCCATCCATTGTTATAACGCAATGATAAAATATATAATACTACATGTATATGTGATATGATGTAACATTTTTGGCTTATAATCATACAGCATCAGTGAGATGTTTTGAATGTACGGACATGCCTCATCCTCAGGATTGCCAAGTAATCACCACGTGTTCATCACACGAGATTTGCTTCGTTGAACAGTTTGTCACGAGCGGCGGGCAAATATTGTACAGTTCCGGTTGCCTCTCTAAGGAGGTAATGTGCTAATGGTTTTGACAGAAGCTACGTTTTCACAGATTCATAATAATTATTGCCAATTCTTTGTGTTAAATTTCTACACTAAGCTAATATTAGTGTTTCACATCATTTGTCAACCAATGAAATCGCTCCAATTTAAAAGACACCCTTTTTAATAGTATAGACAGGCAAAATGTTGTCACTTATTCATTAATTCGGATTTTGAATAATTGACAGTGCATGTGTAAACTGAATGTTGAAGCCCCGCCTCATAAGGGCGGCGTTGCATTGGAAAAAATTCTAAACGAGAATAAGGTCAACGTTTCTTCTTCGGTAACCAGTGGGGTCAAATTAGGTTAAACATTAAGAAAGTTAGTTTTTATAAAGCGAACATTTTAACAATAAAGAACCTACGGTCGCTTCCTTTTGGTTTCTTGATAGTTAAAAGTTTACTTAATAAATTAAACATGTCCATTACAAAAAATGAATGATAATGATGATGATGGAAACGATGATGACAAGAACAGTGTGCAGTTCAACATGGAGTGAGACTGAAAAGGATTGGAGCACCACACTAAATATCGTATTCCAGTATACACCGGACAAAGCGCTTGAATGATAAAATGCTTAAATGTTGCCTTTTTACACAACGAAATGAACATTTAATCGTATAGTTTGAGAAGTTATTAATGTGTGTGTAATAACTTAATGTTGTTTATTTTATCTTTAATATACTATAGAGATGTCAAACAAGTGGCAAACGTTCAGCATTATCGAAGATTGCGAATATCGGGAAATCCTACCCTATTAGTAACGCTCTGTCAGCACCGCCACGTGACAGCCTATCTAGACGACAAGACACGGGATCAAAAACGGACATTCCAACATGTGTTGAGTGTTGTAACGGAGAGTTTTGTAACGTGGAGGGATGTGGAACAACAGGTTAAAGTTAAAGGGATCACATTGCGTTATAAAAGTGAAATCTCAATTCGATACAATAGATCTACATCGAGTTGAACCATAATATTTTTTTCTGTTTCTTTTTTTTTTTGCTTCTTATGCATGAATAGGGAGGAAACAAACGAGAAAAAGCGAGCGATAATTTTTCTTATACAATAAGTTTTATGACTGTCACAAAAATACATGATTTAATTTAAATAAGAATAAAACTATAACTATTTTTCATATCAATGGCTGAAAATGTAACCAATGAATCATAAGTTCCTAAGATAAATAAGATCATAAAATAAGACAAAGGTTTAATGAAGCAAGTTTATTTAAAATTGTCTGTTGTGAACTTTTTCACAAAAAAACCTTGATTCTTAAAGCTTTAGAAAAGTATCGTACATGACGTCATTAATGTTATATTTATAGCGGTTCCAAGAACGAAACGAGGTCCAAGATGTTTTTCTTGTGATGCACAGGCCGACCCAGAATCGTGCAGAGATACTATGCTATGTGATACTGAGCAGGTGATGTTATGGGTTTTGTCTTTAGGATAAACACCACTTATTCACTTAGATATGTAAAGTAAAATGAAACAGTTTTATTAATGATGTCAGCGACAATGTTTGTAATATATTCAAATGAGCTGACAAAATAAAATAAATACAAGTACTACAATAAATTACCGTAGTAAAGGTCAAACTTGTAGATATTTCATACACATAAACAATATTTGTATCGAAATCGCACAAACAAATGTAAATGTATGTCCGCAAAAGTTGCCAAAGAAATCGCATACCTGGTTAGAAAAGCAGCAAAACTGTGAAGAGTTAGCCAGAACACCTCGACTATTATAATGCCCGGAGTTTGACGGAAAGGACCGAATAGTTGCGATTTACGTAGAGCAGGCACGTATATTATGGATAATTATATCAATGTCTTTGGACTCTATTTTATGTTTTCGAGTTTCTACTTTCAGGTCTTAATGTTTATAATTTCTATTTTTAGGTTTGCGCTATTTTCATTCCTCTCAACAGTTTAGCACAAAACGAATGGGCATCTGACTGCATGTCAGAAAGAGTAAGTAAAACATACATATTAAGATATAGTAAGATATTAACAATGACATAATTACCATGACTAATTTGTTACCTATATATCCTGGCCAGTGAAGTAAAAGAAACATTTATTTAAACGTTACATTGTCCAATTAAAATACATGATCGTACTTTACTATACCTTATAACAACGTGCCTTCTGGGTGCCCTACTTGGGTGTGTCGGGGGGATGCGTCCTGTGAACGCTGCCTTTGCCTTGTTGATCAGTATTCTTGTTTTTATATGTGTTTCGTCCTCGGCTTTAAGTTTTCTCATATGACTCTGCTGCAATGAAAATAATTAAATGTCCAATTAAAAGAAAGGTATTCGAGAAGGTGAGTGCTCGCCCCTGAAAAGCAGCACAAGTGTTACTAGTTAACAAAAGAACAACACCTCATGAATATAGTCCTCGAGGATAATTAATGCACTATAATTTCTGCAGATATTGCAGAATAAAACCATTATATTTTGTCCAAAGCTGCATTTCTTTACCAGCAATAGTGATATTGTCGAAATATCAAAGAAACGTTCTTGATGCGTGCGACCAGCAATCTTTTTTTTCGTACCGTCCGGCATTCGTGACATTTTTTGGATTGACAAGTTCGTTCACCTTATTTCTACAGAGCATGAATTGGCCAAGTATATCTAGCTTATCAACAATCAAAACAAAGGGCAGTTCAAAAAAGAGAATGCGATGTCTAACTCCAATCTGGTCACAGACACTGGTCTGTCTGAGCCTATGACGACAACAATTCCTCAACTCAAGTTGTCCTCTGGGCATATGAACCATCGTCTACTAGGGCGTTAATCTTGTGTGGGAGGGTGCTTTTGACAATTGTACCCAATAAGAAGTCCTTTTTCCTTACCACTTACAGGTATCAAATTGTCCGCAATGTACTCTACATATGACCACTTCTGACATAAATATAACGACTTTTTGACATTCGGGGTCGACGGAAAATGTTATCGATACCTGGCATTTTATCTTGGCGTGTACGCAATAGGAACCTGCAAACGCAAATGACTATCAAAGGCACGTGCAACTAAATTCTAAATTCAGTCTGTGTCGTTAATGTGGTGCTAGTTTTGCTCACCGATCAACAGGGTGATCATAAGGGTATTATGACATCTTATTTCTGTAAATTATTATCAGGGAAGAAGTGTGATATTTAAACAAGTTTTCCATCGTTTTACATTTTCCTGAGACATGAACAAGAAACAAGAAAAACAAACTATTTTCTCTTATATAAGCGTTTCTTTCCACGTAAGACTTAGCGAGAAACTGAAAGCATTTATCCAAGTTATAATTATTTAAACTGACTGTCAAATAAGAATGACCTCAGATAGACATCTCTGACTTCTCAAGCTTAACTAGCCTGTCTAAATTTCCTGGCTCGGGGCGAGCGTGTTTGGTTGATCTCCTTTCAGAGACTGCGAAGATGTCACTGGATCACATGCCTCATTGGCTTCATAAGCAGTAAACTTTCCAGACACACAAAACATTGTGAAAATAAACCAAACTTAACTTTCTACAGAACAACATAACGATTGCAACACGTAACGATCCGATCCGCCTTGGGAGTTTTACTAACAACTTTCTGTTTTCTTTCATTAAGATACATGGTACTGTTAACACCACACATCGAAGTTTCACATTGTCACAATCAATTTCCAAACATGAGATGTCCTTCTCCAATCCCCGCAGCCATCTTTGGCCATTTTTCTTATCTCACAAGAACGAATTAGCCATACATACTGATCGCCATGTACCGCTCTTCATAGGGTCCTTTAGCCTGATCATAGGAATGACTAGACGTCAATAAAAGACGTTTTCAACCATGTCTTTAACTTGAACACCAATGTATTTCTAAAGATAATGTTGATTTTTTTCTGATATGACGTTCTTCGGCAACTGTATGAAAGGCAACTTTTCAGAGAAAGGCAACTTTGCATACAGTGTATTTCAGAGGATCACCAAAGACACTAAAGTCTGCATATAGGAGTTATCCATTCAAACTAACTTGTTCTGTTGAAGATTTTGCTAGTTCAACAAACTCTTGTTCAAAAGGTGCCAAACCGTTAATTTTCGCCATGAACTTGATCACACGAAGACGGAATATCTGGTGCAGAAAGTTTTCCATCAAGAACAGTAACTCTAGTGCTTAATGGCATAGTGTTTCGCAATAAAAAGCAAGACCTCAAAGAATCTGAAGCAGGATTTAATATTGCATGAGGGTTTGAACGAGTTATTGAGGTATGACTGGTTTCAATAGTAGAGAGCTCTTGTATCAGATACCAGAATTTTAATAAGTCAGATGTTTAGTCTAAATGTCTGAGTGCTTTATCATCATTAACGTGAGAATGTGTGTCAACAGAATCTTGTTTAGTTTTGAAGAAATGTGCTTGTTTCTGTTCCACGTCAAAATCATACTGTTGCGTTTCGTACCATTTTTCTTAAAACTCTTACATTTCCTTAATCTTTGTTTAACCATTTCTTCATTTTTGATGAACGTGGGTTTTTCTAAATTGGCCTGAGACTTAGCTTCTACATCAATGCACCTATAATCTGTCTTTAGAGCAGCTGATTCAACTGCTTGATGTGAATGCTTTGTACTGATAGAAAAATACGATCGACACAATCTACTACTTGTCATAGAATGCATGAAGAGCATGTATTCGCAAATTATAAGTTCCCAAATTGTCTCAGAAAATCTATACCTGATGCTCAATCCATTTCTTTTCAACGACTCATTTTAAGATTTTAAGAATTCCGTATTTCGGTTTAAACCTTTTAACACTTTTAAGGATTTGTCTTTTTACTTACTCTTAATATTGCATGCCTCTCTCAGACAAAAAGCCGTTCTCTTGAACTTGAACGTAACGGTACAATGACAGAGTTTCAGTTTCAAGGTTCCACCAAGTCACATGCCTGATGTATTGATTAAATTTTATATACTTTACAGAGGTGTTTTATTCATTTTTATGCTTCTTTTGAATGACAAGCATTGAGAATTACAGTGACATCATGTCCAAACAAGGATATATAGTGAGTGAAAATTAAGGTCATTTCAAATTATTCAACTTAGTTTGGCAATTAAAAAAAAATGAACATTATATCACGGTGATATCATACTATAAGAGAATTCTATCACAATTAATTTTCAATCTGCTTTTATCTCTATAGTGTACGCCTTGAACATTTCAGCAATGTAACACGATAGTTAATTTAGAGATGCAGAAGTTAGGTATGGCTATTGGTAAACGTGATCTGATAACAATAACCCAGTGTCCTAGATGTTGCACTACAGATTTCTGTAACCACAGTTGTCGCCAAAACGTTACCGTCACACACGCTACAGCTGTACCAACAAAACCTTCAACTCATTCTACGACTAAACAAGTTGTGAAATACTCGATACATCAGTCGACACAGTATGTGCACGTTACACCAAAACCAACAGTTGCACATGCGCACAACACAACGAAGTCGCCGGATGTACATGCGCATCACACAACAAAACCAACAACTGCACATGCGCATCACACAACGAAATCAACAGCTGCACATGCGCATCACACTACAAAATCAACAGCAGCGCATGCGCATCACATAACAAAATCAACAGCTGCACTTGCTCATCACACTAAAATATCAACAGCTGCACATGCACATCACACAACGAAACCAACACCTGCGCATGCGCATCACACTACAAAATCAACAGCTGCACATACGCAGCACACAACGAAATCCCAAACCACCGCAGCAAAAGTTATCATCACGCAAACGACACATCCTTTACCTACCACAGACCCCGCCGGTAGGTATTGATAGCTAATAGACGTAATAGATACATATATTACATAAAATTTAAAGTGACATTATGCTCATCAAAGTGTAAGTGGTAAGTGTACTGGAAAAGGTCATAATTACTTTAAGTTTAGTCAAAACTGTTTCCAATTCATTAATTTGATGCACATAATAAACAATGAAAAACACGCGTGACTTTAAATTAAAATACTTTGAAGTTCATAAATTATCGAAAACGTTCAAAGAAAAAAAGAATGGCGCATTCTTATTTGTTAGACAGTTTTAACAATTTTTTACCTTTACTATTTGTCTTTATCTATTAATAGTTGAACTCAGTTATACTCGTGATAGTCATTTGTTTTAAATATAGAGCTAATTCAGATTAACTTTATAACAAAAACTGTGAGCGTAATGTCAGTTTAATCAGTATACGTGCTGCAATGTTGTTCTTATTCATTCAAACGGTTTTCATATGCTTACAATTTTACTTTGCGAAATGTTATTAAACATTGTACACACTTTCTGTATGTCCAATTATAGGTATGTGATTGATTATCGTTTGGTATCTCAAGTTCAGTGAGTTATCTGTCTTAAATATATAGATATGATTAATTGAAACAAATACAGCAGAAATGATTGTCCATTCATATATAATGAAAGACGGTTTTCTTAAAAATAAAACAGTTTAAAAACTTACCAAACGACCGTTGATCAGGGGGAAGAAGCTGCTCAGCTGCATGCGAGAAATGAGATACATGTGTTTAATGTAGTTTTGTTTTTTTCAGTCGGATGTAAGGTCGATGGTTACATTTACGATGCACCAACAAAACTGTGTCTGAAATTTTTTGAATCTCCCAAATTGAACTGGACAGATGCCCAGCGTTATTGTAACTCCAGTAAAGGTCAACTAGCCATCATCACGGGGGACCAAAAAATTAAAGACGTGCTTGCTTTTTACAAGTCAGGCGGACGTAAGTTGTTGATGACAATTCTAAAATACTTAACCTTTTTTTGTCTTATCAATTTGTGCGATCGAGTGCATTAGTTTACGATAGTGCACATTTTAAAGACATAATCATAGGGTGCACTGGTGAATAATAATGCACGGTTAGAATGTGTGTCGTTCGAGTTCTTGTTGAATAATCCTCGGATCAAGTTCGTAAAGTTCGTGTAGAATAACAACAGGCAGAGTTTGTGAATAAGAAAAATGTACAGATTGAGTTCGTACAGAATAAATCATAGATCGGGTTTGTGTTCTTTACGTTCATGTAAAATAATACACGGATCAAGTTCGTGTAGAATTATGCGTGGATCAAGGTCTGTTTAAAATAATGCACGGGTCGAGTTCATTTTAAAGTAACACGCATCCAGATTCATGCTAATTTTCATGAAAAGTTTGAAAATCTGTTTAAAAGTAGTATTTAGTCGAATAAGCAATTTAAACATTATCAATGGCACCCACGTAAATGAGAAAAAAGAAGGCAATATATGCAAAAAATGGCCTTCTTGTTTAAATAACGCAGTAGAAGAATATTTATAAATACTGAAAAATCAGTCATTAATCGCACATTTTATTTCTTGAATCTTGAATATTTTTAATTTTCTTAAACTCTTAGTACATTTTCCTCAAGTTTGAATTTAATTTTCGCTCATCTGGATGCATGCAGCTTTAAATAATGCACGGATTGTGTTTATAAACAATGATGCGCAGATCGAGTTCGTGTATAGTAATGCATAGATCGGGTTCGTGTACAATAATACACGGATCGTGTTCGTGAATAATAATGAACGGATCGAGTTTGTGTAGAATAATGCACAGATCGAGGTCATGTTACAAGTAATGTACGGATCGAGTTCATGTAAATAATGCACGGATCGAGTTCGTGCATAATAATGCATAGATCGAGTTTGTGAAGAATAATGGATGGATCGAGTTCGTGTATAATAATGCAAGGATCGAGTTAGTGTATGATAATGCACGGATCGAGTTCGTGTATAATAATGCACGGATCGAGTTTGTGTATAATTATGCATAAATCGTGTTCGTGTATAATAATGCATGGATCGTGCTCGTGTATAATAATGCACGGATCGAGTTTGTGTATAATTATGTATGAATCATATTCGTGTATAATAATGCATACATCGAGTTTGTGAAGAATAATGGATGGATCGAGTTCGTGTATAATAATGCATGGATCGGGTTCGTGTACAATAATACACGGATCGTGTTCGTGAAGAATAATGAACGGATCGAGTTTGTGTAGAATAATGCACAGATCGAGTTCATGTAAAATAATGCACGGATCGAGTTCGTGCATAATAATGCATAGATCGAGTTTGTGTACAATAATGCATGTATCGAATTCGTGTATAATAATGCATGGATCGAGTTCGTGTAGAATAATGCACAGATCGAGGTCATGTTACAAGTAATTCACGGATCGAGTTCGTGCACAATAATGCACGGATCGAGTTTGTGTACAATGATGCATGTATCTAATTCGTGTATAATAATGCATGGATCGTGTTCGTGTATAATAATGCATGGATCGAATTCGTGTAGAATAATGCACAGATCGATGTTATGTTACAAGTGATGCACGGATTGAGTTTGTGTGGCCTAATGCATGAATCGAGTTTGTTTAAATTATGCGCGCATCGAGTTCACATAGAATAATGCACGGTCTGAATTTGTGCAGATCAAGTTCATGTAGAATAATGCATGGATCGAGTTCGTGTAAAACAATGGACGGATCGAGTTCGTGTATAATAATTTACGGATCGAGTTCGTTTAAATAATGACAGCACGTGCATTCAAATAGTTTCATTTTGCGCGTCTATTGTAATAACTGTAGAATAAATCATTGTGAAACAAGATAAAAGGGGCACTTAGATTTAGAGAACAAATAATATCTCCAGAAAATATTATTGTAATTTGACTTAAAATACATTTGATCAAGGAATCATATCAGTCGATAGTAGGATAATACATTAAACTTTTATCATATGTATTTATTAACAAACATTTATGTTTGAAACATTTCAGACAAAAATCCTCTATGGGTTGGTGCAACTGATTTCGGAAATGGTCACGTGTTCACATTCACCGATGGTTCAAAAATCACGGTTGACCCGTCAAAAGGTCAAGATCTGAAAACCTCCAATTGTCTGTACGTGTTCGGTGGAACTTACGAGGGATTCGGTCCCTGTCCCGATCTACATGGCTTCATATGTGAACGTAGTAGTACTATAAGAGCATGATTAAAACATGATTAGATATCGTTCTTTCCTGTTTATGTTTTTTTTCGTGTAAACCGTAACAAGAGGGTATTGGATAAGTTTATATTCAATACTGAAATAATCGAACAAATTGAATAAAATTACATTATTCGAGTCTCTATATAGCGAGCTTCTTCAACGTGTTCAATAAATTTAGTTATAAGTTTAGTTCAAGCTACACGAACATAATATTCCTATTATCACATATCATAAATAATAACAGTTACTGTTTACAGTAAAATTGACGACCTTTTCATTGACGCGCCTATTGAGTAACGCTAACATTTAGCGCATCTTAATAATACACTTTCTTGTGTAACGCAAATGACGTCACGTCAAAATAATTATATGCACGTCCCAGTAATACCGCTTTGTATATGTTAGTGTTCATCCGTGCTGTTCTACATAAATTAGAAACTTCGACGGGAGCGATAGCGATAGGAGAATGTTTCTAATTTCTGTAGAACAGCTACGGATGAAAACTAACATATTTAGTGTCAAACTTTATTTGGCCTCATAATCACACACTTTATTACGTCACTATGTCGTTCTATGAAATACTAAGAAAAATATAAGTCGACTATGAACGGAATTCGATATAGTATTGACTTTTGTTCTTCTATGAAAATTAACGAACATAATTTTTAAGAAATACAGCGTTTTCATTGGATGACAAATAAAGTTGGACACTAACGGATTAGTGTAATAAAGTGAGTGATTATAAGGCCAAATAAAGTTTGACACTTATCCGTATTAGTGTCCAACTTTATTTGTCATCCAATGGAAACGCTGTATTTCTTCAAAATAATAAGTGTTTCATAGAAGAACAAAAGTCGATACTATATCAAATTCTGTTCATATTCGTCGTCTTTTTTTCATAGTGCTTCATAGAATCGCATTTGTAAAAATAGTCATTTGCATAAATTTGCACATGCGTTTTCGTGGGCCGCTTTTGAATATTAATTAAGTAAAAATGACGTCAACCTACATTAATTATTAGACGCCGCTTGCAAGCGGCGTGTAGTATGCATTTGTTCATACGGCAATGGGGAAAATTTTAGACTTGATTTTGTGTATTTTTTTTAACAAAATCACACTGTTTTTAAATTTTCTAATAAAAATAGCTTTTATGATGTACAACATGTCACAGAGCATAAACGTTTAACTGAAGTGATAGTGCCATGTTTGAATATCATATTCTTTTTATCATTATCTAATTTTATCTACATAATAAATAACGTGCCAATGAGCCAGTCTATAATCGATTGTTCTAAAACTTAACCTTGAGAGGGTTGACAACTGAGGCAGTGTCACTTACTTCATTTGTTTCGCCTCTGTTGAAGTTCGACTCCGCCTTAAATTGTCATATTAAATTTGATATTATGCTCCATATGCTAGCATTTAGTCTTTATTGACGGGGTAGAAGTGCACGAGGACAACTTAGATCAATATCACTTGTCGAATAATTAAATTACAAGTTACAAAGCCTAAACCAGGCCCACTATCAGAGAGGCGGTTCTCACTCAATCGTTAAGAAAGTTCAGCAAACCGGTTACGCTACGGCCTGTAAGGGGTGAGCACTGCAGAATAGTTTGTCCAATCGTAACAACTCGGCAATCTCCGTCAAGTTCGGAATTCTTGAAGTCGCCCGAGGTGTTCCGATTGCAGTTTGTCCTCAAAATCATTCGAACATTATGCAATTCGTACCAACATTTAAATGGGTATATTTTCGGCAAATATTGTCTTGAATTTATTGTAAGTATACCAATCATTTCAATTTTATTTGTTATCCAATTTATTTTGATTCGACCAGACGTTTCAGCCTTTGTCGCAACAGACAAACATTTAAGAATTTCAGACATTATTTTGTGAATTTATGCATTAGGTTCTACTTTTTTACAAAAATATGCAACTATATTATTAAACAACGAGCACATACCAAGAACATGGAGAGAAAATTGATTTGTGCTTCTGATATTCAACTGTAATAGAGAACGATTTTCAATGCTGATTGACTGTTCACATCATTGGCGGCGTCTTTAATGTGCAGCATCAACATTTAACTTGTGCATTTATTGATAAAGGATTTACATGCAGTTCAGGTTTAAATAAAAATTACTGCATGTGTAAAAGTAAAAACCAATTCAAAATGTAGAATGTAGAAAACAGTCTTAATTAATTTGTAACTAAGAGGAAAGTCACGTGTGTCTATTCACTTTTTTTCAGTAGACAGAAAATGAAAGAAGACATTATGTTTTTAGAAAATATATTACGTGACCTCGTTAACACAGGACATTTAGTGTATGTATAAATCATATAAGATATTAGCTACTAAGTATTAATTGTCCAACTCATCAAAATGTAAAAATCATATCAGGTAAAAATAATCAACTCATCAAAAATGTTTTCCGAAAATAAATGTTTCAATTTCGAGCAAATAGAAAAAAAAATCTGGAAACAAAGTGATCCCTCAGAAGCATTAATCACAACAAAATTACAAGAGAATTTCAGACTCGGTTTGATTGAGTCTGTACATGAGGGATAATGAATACGTGCAACATCCCTCACGCCCCCTAGCACCGGCTTGAGCGGTACTCAATTCTCAACACTTAATAGTGCTGGCATCAATGATCCCGAAGGACCAGAAAAATATAACAACACTGAAGTGAAGTACGGGGCAACTTTTTACAGCTGCCACACAGCACTTGACACCTGCTGTTGTGAAGTATAAAAATCTGGAAGCAAAGTGATCCCTCGGAAGGATTAATCACAACAAAATTACAAGAGAATTGCAGACTCGGTTTGATTAAGTCTGTACATGTCTGTAACAGCACGGATGAACACTAACATATACTTAGTATAAATCCCATCAACTCCGTCATTTATACCGTGATTGATACAACCATTGGTTATTGGAGATTTAAAACACTGAAAGTAACGTTTTGTTCCGATGACCTCAGAGCGTAAACTGGATAATGCAATACAAAGTATTAAGGTAGTACACCCCTAATGGGCACTATTAGGAACTGCAAAATTGACAATATAGGACAGTTATATGCCTCAAATGTCACCTGTATGCAAAATTTAAACAAAATGTTCCGTGTGGTTTATGAGTTATGGACATTTTTCTGAACTAAAACTTTGCCATTAGAAGGGCTTTTTTCAAAAATGAGGAAACTCTAAATAATCTATAAGATCATCATTTGGAAAAATGTTTTCCTATTGCTCATTGTGAAGAAACAAATAATGACATTTAGGTAACAAATTAAACAAGCAAAATGTATGTATGTTTCACGAAATATTTTATTTGTATAAAAATGTAACCCTACCCCATCCACTTTTAACACTTATTTGACCATTTCGCTATGTAAAAAGACTTATTTGAAATATCCCAAATATTTCTCACAATGAAGGGATGTTTTCAAAGTGTGCCTAAATTTTCTCATATGTATCATGGTTGGTCTTTCAAATAATGAAATACGTTTACCGTGTAGTTTTTAGTTTATTGAACTTTAAAACATCTGGTACCATATTTTCTATTAAATTAGAATTGGTAATGACCAGAAAAATGTGTTTTATTTTTCAATTATTAACCAAACAAAATATAGTTGTCTTGTAATCTTGTTATGTTAAGCTATCCGGAAAACAAAATTTTGAGAAGTCTACATTACTGTTAATGCTAATTCAATACACTTGATCGTTATATATATGTTAAGCTTACAGCAAAGTTTGCTTGTTGTAGCATGGCCATGTTGGAAATAGTATTCATCATTGTCCACATTTAAAAATTGTCTTAGTCCATCAACGTTAAGTTCATGGGGCTGCGAAAAGTATGCATTAGGAAGATGAAAATTATCTAATGTTATTAGTTCCATAAAAAATCTTCGAAGATATATGTAATGCTTTAATATCTGGAAAGTTAACAGAATATATTTCTTCAAAACATCTTTACAAGTTAACCTAAACACTTTGCTCTTAAGACAATGAAATAAAAGGACGGACGCCCATATATTGATTTCACTGTTTTCTTATCCTCTGGTGATGTGATGTTGGTCATCATGTTCCAGTCGAAGAAGTTCTACTACTATAGTTAAATTTTCCTGATCTGTAGAGCACCATGTTCTAGATTATTTTTCAACAAAACTTTTTCGCATTATTTTCAAAATGCTAACATAGAATTGACCGTTGTAATTTGGATGTACAAACAACGATGTTCAGGGCATTGCAAGGCCTCAGGTCAAAAATACCAATAAGCTCTATAGTTATAGGGTAGGATCATAACTATTTAAGGAACAAATATTATAATATACATGTCATATGGTAGGTGTATCCAAATGACTGTGTTCGTTTACAGAGATATATCTGTAAGATAATACTCCCTACGCTTTTTTAATAAAACATTGGCGAAATTAATCCAAACCCTCAATTGAAAATAATATCAAGGAAGGTAACTCTTTAAGTGAAATTTCATGCAATTAGTTGTGTTACTTCCCTTTACACATTTGCATGAGCTATAATTATTCACAATTAAGATATTTGAATTGTTAGCTTCTTTGTAACAATCACGTTTTAAATGACGGAGTTGATTGGATTTCTACGGATCTTTAAAAGTGTGTAAACCTGTTCCAACACAATCAACTCACCATAACTGATACGTCTCATCACTGTATTCATTGCTTGAGATAAATCTAGATCAATTTATCACTAGAAAACCGTACTTTAATGACAGTTTCGAAGTGTTGAGTATACAGGTCATCCAAGATAATTAACCAAAATTGCATAGTTGAATGTCAAAAGATTATCTTGAATTTGTCATTGTTCCTAACAATCCATTTTGGAATATGTCAAACTTCTTTAACATGACGCATTGGGACATTGGACAGTTTGTCACCTTTTGACATACGAGTACCTGACCTTAAAGATATTGTAAAGAACCTGACCTAACATACGTTATACAGTAGCTGACCTGTATGGGTTTGCCTAAAACATGTTGTACAGTACCTGACCTATAAGACACTGTACAGTACCTAACCTGTAAGACATTGTGCAGTACCTGACTTATAAGAAATTGTACAGTAACTGACTAATTAGACATTGTACAGTGCCTGACCTATAAAATATTGTACAGTACCTGACCTTTAAGACATTGTACAGTACATGACCTATAAGACATTATACAGTACCTGGCATATAAGACATTGTACAGTACCTGATCTATTAGACATTGTACAGTATCCGACCTAAAAGACAATGTACAGTACCTGACCTATAAGATATTGTATAGTACCTGACCTATAAGACACTGTACAGTACTTGACCTATAAGACATTGCACAGTACCTGGCATATGAGATATTGTACAGTACCTGACCTATAAAAATTGTTCAGAACCTGACCTATAAGACATCGCACAGTACCTGGCTTATAAGACAGTGTACAGTACCTGACCTATAAGACACTGTACAGTACCTGACCATTAAGACATTGCACAGTACCAGATCTATAAGGCATTGTATAGTACCTGACCTATAAGACATTGTGCAGTACCTGACCTATAAGGCATTGTACAGTAGACCTATAAGACATTGTACAGTACCTGACCAATAAGACAATGTTAAGTACTTCACATATAAGACCTGTACAGTATCATTAGACCATGGCTAGTATCTGACCAATCAAATCTTTTTTAGTCATTGCACGTTAGCTCGTAGGATATTTCTTTTTTAGAATGTACATATTAAGTAGATCAAACAGATATTGTACTTGATCAAGAAGGCGTTGGACAAACGTTTACCAGTTATGAACATTGTTCATTATGACCTATAAGACACTACAGTGCCTGACCAATAATACGGTGTACTGCATGTTACTATTGACTATTAATGCGTTGTACTTGTTACATAATATGACCCCAGTACTGGTAGTGTCCAGAATGTGAATTTGAGGGTAGTTTAAAATAAGCTTCAAACCTTCATAAGAGTCGAGCTGAAATAAATGTGTTTATCACATACCCATGTCGCTTTTGCGACGCCGGAAATATTGTATTGCATGTCCGTGCATATAATTATTTTAACGTGAGGTCGTTTGCGTAAAACAACTTAATGTTAGCGTTACACTTTAGGCTTGTCAATAGAAAAAGTTGTTCACTTTTAACGTGAACAGTTCTTATTTTTGGATATGTGATAAAAATATTCGTGTAGGTTCTTAACTAAATGTATTAAACTTGTTCAATAAAATAATATTATTCAACTCGTTCAATAAATTCAGTATTCAGTATTGAATATTAACTCATTCAATACCCTCTTGCTACAGGTTTACAAGAAAACAATAAACAGGTAGGAACGATATCTAATCAAGTTTTAATCATGCTCTAATAGTACTACTACGTTCACATATGAAGCCATGTAGGTCGGGACAGGGACCGAATCCCTCGTAAGTTCCACCAAACACGTACAGACAATTGGAGGTTTTCAGGTCTTGACCTTTTGACGGGTCAACCGTGATTTTTGAACCGTCGGTGAATGTGAACACGTGACCATTTCCAAAATCAGTAGCACCAACCCACAGAGGACTTTTGTCTGAAATGTTTCAAATTGAAAAATTGCATGTACTAATTAGAAACATGTTTTATACACGATACTATCGACTGATAAAATTCCGTAATTTAAATGAATTTCAAAGTCAAATTATAGTTATGTTTTTCCGAGGTTAAATTTGTTTTCAAATTTTAAGTATCTTGAAATGGAACTCTTTTAATGCATATGCTTTCATTATTCTACATGAACTTGATCCGTTTATTATTCTACACGAACTCAATCCCTGCATCATCCTACACGAACGAACTCGATGCCTGCATTATTCTACACGATCTCGATCCGAGCATTATTATTCACGACCTCATTCCATGTAACTATTCTACAGAAACTCGATCCGAGCATTATTCTACAGGAACTCGATTTGCGTATTATTCTACACGAACTCAATCTGCGAATTATTTCATATAAACACAATCCGTGCAATATTAAACATGAACTTGGCCCGTGCAAAAGTTTAAACGAACTAGATTCACATATAATTCGACACAAACTTTATCCGTGCATTACTAGTATTCTACACGAATTGTATCCTTCATTATTCTACTTGATCTCAATCCGTGCATTTTTCTTCACAAACTCGATCTGCGCATTATATTCTACACGAACTCGATCTGCGCATTAATCTGCATGAACTCGATCTGCGCATTATTCTGCTCGAAATCGATCTGCGAATTATTCTGCATGAACTCGATCTGCGCATTATTCTGCATGAACTCGATCTGCGCATTATTTTACACGAACTAGATCTGCGCATCCGATTTGTGATTTATTCTGTACGAACTCGATTTACACGCACTCGATCTGTATATTATTCTACACGAATTCGAACCCGTGTATTATTTTACAAGAACTGGAACGACACACATTCGACCCGTGCATTATTATTCACCAGAGCACCCTATGATTATGTCTTAACAATGTGCACAATCGTTAACTAATGCACTCGACCGCACTGTTTGATAAGAAAAAAAAGCTAAGTATTTTATAAATTTCATCAACAACTTACGTCCGCCTGACTTGTAAAAAGCAAGCACGTCTTTAATTTTTTGGTCCCCCGTGATGATGGCTAGTTGACCTTTACTGGAGTTACAGTAACGCTGGGCATCTGTCCAGTTCAGTTTGGGAGTTTCAAAAAATTTCAGGCACAGTTTTGTTGGTGCATCGTAAATGTAACCATCGACCTTACATCCGACTGAAAAACAAAACTGCATTTAACACATGTATCTCATTTCTCGCAGGCAGCTGAGCGGCTTCTTCCCCCTGATCAACGGTCGTTTGGTAAGTTTGAAACTGTTTTTTTTTAAGAAAACCGTCTT
This sequence comes from Ruditapes philippinarum, assembly GCF_026571515.1. NCBI lineage: Eukaryota > Metazoa > Mollusca > Bivalvia > Venerida > Veneridae > Ruditapes > Ruditapes philippinarum. Next base: position 75,433 of record NW_026867304.1, on the reverse strand, counting down.
CCATTATATATTAATGGACAATCATTTCTGCTGTATTTGTTTCAATTAATCATATCTATTTATGACAAATAACTCATTGAACTAGAGATACGAAACGTTATTTAATCACATACCTATAATTGGACATACAGAAAATGTTTACAATGTTTAGTAACATTTCGGAAAGTAATATTGTAAGCATATGAAAACTGTTTGAATAAATAAGAACTACATTGCAGCACGTATACTGATTTAATTGACATAACGCTCATTTTTTGGTTGGTAAGTTACGCTGAATTAGCTCTATATTTAAAAAGATTGACTATCACGGGTATGATTGAGTTTGACTAATCATTGATAAAGACTAATGGTAAGGATAAAATATAAAAACTGTCTAACATATAAAAAGAATGCGCTACACTTTTTATCATAAGACGTTATCGATAAATCAAGGTTTTTAAATTTAAAGTCAATCGTGTTTTTGACTATTTGTGTACAACAAATTAATGAATTGAAAACAATTTGGACCAAATTCAAATAAAATATGACATTTTCCAGTACACTAATCACTTACACTTGAATGGGCATAATGTCACTTTAAATTTTATGTAATGAATGTATCTATTTTGCAGCTATCAATACCTACCGGCGGGGTCTGTGGTAGGTAAAGGATGCGTCGTTTGCGTGATGATGACTTTTGCTGCGGTGGTTTGGGATTTCGTTGTGTGATGTCTATGTGCAGCTGTTGATTTTGTAGTGTGATGCGCATGTGCAGCTGTTGATTTTGTAATGTGATGCGCATGTGCAGCTGTTGATTTTGTAGTGTGATGCCCATGTGCAGCTATTGATTTTGTAGTATGATGCGCATGAGCAACTGTTGGTTTTGGTGTAACGTGCACATTCTGTGTCGAATGATGTATAGGGTATTTCACAACTAGTTTAGTCGTAGGTTTAGTTGAAGGTTTTGTTGGTACAGCTGTAGCGTGTGTGACGGTAACGTTTTGGCGACAACTGTGGTTACAGAAATCTGTAGTACAACATCTTGGACACAGGTTTGTTGTTATCAGATCACGTCTACCAATAGCAATACCTAACTTCTGCATCTCTAAATTAACTATCGTGTTACATTGCTGAAATGTTTAAGAGGTACACTATAGACATGAAAGCAGAATGAAAACTAAATGTGATAGAATTTACTTTCAGTTTGCATGATCCTATAGTATGATATCATATACATTTTAAGCAAAAAATAATAATGGGGCCTTAAAAATCACCGTGATATGATCTTTTAATTGCCAAGCTGAGGTGAAATGCCTTTTACTTTCACTCACTACACTTGTATGGACATAATGTCACTTTAATTCTCAATGCTGGTCATTCCAAAGAGGCTTAAAATGAATAAAATACCTCTGTAAAGTATGGGACATTTAATCAAAATATCAGCCATTTGACTAGGTGGTACCTTGAAACTCTGACACTGTACATTTACATTCAAGTTCAAGGGAACGGCTTGCTTTTATCTGAGAGAGGCATGCAATACCGAGAAGAATTAAGTGAAAAGACAAATCCTGACAAGTGTTAAAAGGTTTAAACGGAATTACGGAATTCCTAAAATCTTAAAATGAGTCGTTTGAAAAGAAATGGATGGAAAATCAGGTAAAGATTTTCTGAGAGGATTTCGGAACTTATAATTTGTGATGACATGCGCTCCGTGCATTATTTCAAAAGTAGTAGATTGCGTCGGTCGTATATTTCTCTCAGTACTAAGCATGCACATCCATCATTTAAATCAGCTGCTTTAAAAAAAGATGATAAGTGCATTGATGCGGAAGCTAAGTCTCGGGCCCCTTTAGAAAATTTACATCCATCAAAAATGGAGAAATGGTTAAGAAAAGGTTGAAAAAAGGTAAGAGATTTAAGATAAATGGTACGAAACACAACAGTGGGATTTTGACGAGGAACAGACGCATCATTATTCAAAACTAAAAAAGATTCTGTTGACACACATTCTCATGTTAATAATAATAAAACACTCAGACTAAATATCTGACTAATTAATATTGTGATATCTGATACTAGAGGTCTCTACTGTTGAAACCTGTCATACCTCAATAACTCGTTCAAATCCTCATGCAATACAGATTCCTTTAGGTCTAGAGTTGTAATGCAAAACTCTATGCCATTAAGCACTAGAGTAAATCTCCTTGATGGAAAACTTTCTGCACCATATATTCCGTCTTCGTGTGATCAAGTTCATGGCGAATATAAACGGTCAAGCACCGTAGAACGAGAGTTTGTAGAACTTGCAAAATCTTTAACAGAACAAGTTAGTTTGAATAGATTACCCCAACATGCAGATTTTAGTGTCTTTTGTGATCCTCTGAAATACAATGTCTGCAAAGTTGCCTTTCTCTGAAAAATTACCTTTCATACAGCTGCCGAAAAATGTCATATCAGAAAAAAAATCGTTATTTTTAAAAACATTTTGGTGTTCAAGTTAAAGAGATGGTTGAAAACTTCTTTTTACTAACGGCATTTTTATGATCAGGCTAAAGGACCCCATGAAGAGCGTTACATGGCGATCCGTATGTATGGCTAATTATTTGTGTCAAATAAGAAAAATGGCCAAAGATGGCGTGGGGGTGGGGGGAGGGGTTGAACATTAATTGTGACAATGCGAAACTTCGATGCGTAGTATTAACAGTCTCAGTTGTCTAATGACAGAAAACAGAAAGTTATTAGTAAAACTCACAAGGCTAATTGTAACATTTTGAAATCGTTCAGTTGTTCTGTAGGAAGTTAAGCTTGGTTTATTTTTACAATGTTTTGTGAGTTTGGCAAGTTTACTGCTTATGAAGCCAATGTGGCGTGTAATCCAGTGACATCTTTGCGTGCTCTGAAAGGAGGTCAACCGACCTTACTCGCTCCGAACCATGTAATTTAGACAGGCCTTTTAAGCTTGAGAAGCCAGAGAAGTCTATCATATGTCATCCTTATTTGACAGTCAGTTTAAATAATTACAATTTGGATAATTTCTTTCACTTTCTCGCAAACGCTTATATGAAAAAATCAGTTTGTTATTTTTCGTGTGTCCTTGCCATGTTTTAAGGAAATGTAAAACGACTAAAACTTGTTTGAATATCACACTTATTCCCTGATGATGATATACAGAAATAAGATGTGGTAATACACTTATGATCACACTGTTAATCAGTGAGCAAAACTAGTACCAGATTAACGACACAGACTAAATTAAGAATTTAGTTGCACGTGCCTTTGATAGTCATTTGTGTTTCCGGGTTCTAGTTAGTACACGCCAAGATAAAATGTCAGCAATCGATATCATATTCGGTCGGCCACGAAAGTCAAGAAGTGGCCATATTTTGTCAGAAGTGGCCATATCTAGAGCACATTGCGGACAATTTGATGTCTGTAAGTGATAAGGAAAAGGACTACTTAATGGGTACAATTGTCAAGAGCATTCCTCCTTCACGACATCAACACCCCAATAGACGATAGTCCATATGCCCAGAGGACGGACTTTGGTTGAGTAATTGTTGTCGTCATAGGCTCAGACAGTCCAGTAAATGTGACCAGATCAGGGTTAGTCATCGCATTCTCTTTTTTGAACTGCCGTTTGTTTTGACTGTTGATAAGTTAGATATACTTGGCCTACTCATACTTTGTAGAAATAGGGTTAACGAACTCGTCAATCCTAAAACTGTCCCGAATGCCGGACGGTACGAAATTAGATTGCTGGTCGCTCGCATCAAGAACGTTTTTTTGTTTCTCGACACATCACTATCCTTAAAGGGAATTAGTTTGTGCAAATATAATTTGAATTCGCAATATCTACAGGTTTTTTAAAGGCATTAAACCCTCTGAACTTTTTTCTGAGGCGGGTCTTTGGAAAAATAGCACACTTGTGCTGTTTTTGGGGGCCAGCACTCACCCTCTCCAATACTTTTATTAAATCATTTTCAATGCAGCAGACTAAGAGTCATATGAGAAAACTTACGATTGCAAACGACTTAAAGCCGAGGGGACGAAACACATATAAAAAACAAGAATAAAGATCAACAAGGCAAAGGCAACATTCACAGGACGTAGCCCCCGACACACCCAAGTAGGGCAACTAGAAGGCACGTTGTAATAAGGTATAGTAAAGTACGATCATGCATTTTCATTGGACAATGTAACTTTTATATAAACAGCTTCTTTTACTTCACTGGCCAGGATATTTAGGTAACAAATTAGTCATGGTGATAACGTCATTGTTAATATCTTACTATATCTTAATATGTATGTTTTACTTACCCTTTCCGACATACAGTCAGACGCCCATTCGTTTTGTGCTAAACTGTTCAGAGGAATGAAAATAGCACAAACCTAAAAATAGAAATTATAAACAATTAGACCTGCAAACCTAAAAATAGAAATTATAGACATTTAGACCCGCAAACCTAAAAAAGAAATAATAAACATTTAGACCCGCAAACCTAAAAATTGAAATTATAAATATTTAGACCTGAAAGTAGAAACTGGCAAACCTAAACATTTAAACCAGAAAAGCAATATACGCGCCTACTAGAACGTAAATCGCAACTGTTCGGCCCTTTTCGTAGAACTTCGGATATAATAAAAGTTGAGGTGCTCGTAGTCTTGCTTCGCTTCTTACCAGGTGTGCAATTTCTTGTGCAACTATTGCGGACATAAATTTGCATTTTTTTTGTGCAATTTCAAATACTGTTTATGTGTATGAAATATCTACAAGTTTGACCTTTATACGATAATTTATTATAGTACATATATTTATTTTGTCAGCTCATTTGAATATTATTACATGTCCAAACATTGTTGCTGACATCATGAATAAAAATGTTTCATTTTACTGTAAATATCTGAGTGAATTAGTGGTGTTCATCATAAGAACGAGACCGATAACGTCACCTGCTCAGAATCACATAGCATAGTATCTCTGCACGATTCTTGGTCGGCCTGCGCATCACAAGAAAAGCATCTTGGACCTCGTTTCGCTCTTGGAACCGCTATAAATATAACATTAATGATGTAATACGATATTTTTCTGAAGATTTATGAATCAAGAATTGTGTGTGGTAAAAATTCACAACAGAAAATTTTAAATAAACTTGCTTCATGAAACCTTTGTCATATCTTCGAAACATGTTGAAACTTATGTTTCATTGCTTAAAATTTCAGCCATTGACATCTTTGAAAGAGAGTTCAAAATTAGTGTACTTATCTAAATTAAATCATGTATTTTTGAAACCACCGTTTTGTCACAGTCAAGGCTGATAAAACTTATTGTTTAAAGAAAATAACGCTCACTTCTGGTTTCTATCCTCACTTGGCCAAGATTTATGAAAAAGAAGAAAACAAATCCCAGAAAAACAATCAACAAAAAACATTATTATGTTTCAACTTCATAGTTTTTGTTTCTTTGTTTCTTTTTACGCCTTTTCCCAACAGTATTTCAGTCATATAGGCGGGTAGTTTCCTAACCATCGTTCCTGGAGAGTTACACCAGTACGAGACTACCTTCCTCCATGCTAAACTACCAAAGCATCTCCCGGGGATCGAAACCACGCCAGAGAGGTAACTGGATAAGAAGTCATCGACTCTAACCCCTCGACCACGGAGGCGGTTAACTACAGATATAAATGTAAACGTATATCTATTATATCGAATTGAGATTTCACTTTTGTAACGCAATGTGACCGCTATAACCTGTTGTTCCACATCCCTCCACGTTACAAAACTCTCCGTTACAACACTCAACACATGTTGGAATGTCCGTCTTTGATCCCGTGTCTTGTCGTCTAGACAGACTGTTACGTGGCGGTGCTGACAGTGCGTTACTGATCGGGTAGGACTTACGGATATTTGCAATGTTCGATATTGCTGAACGTTTGCCACTGGTTTGACATCTCTATAAAATATAAAAGATAAAAGAAACAACATTAACGTATTACACACACATTAAATACTTGTCAAACTAATTTAATGCTTTAGTTCAAGGATTTAGTTGGAGGATATAACTCATTACAAGACTTGAGCAGTAATTCTAGACGCTTGCAGAAATCATGATCTCAAAATTGACAAATATCGTTGTTTAAGTTGCTGTTTGTTTGTTTCTTTGTTGTTTTTTTTTTGTTGTTTTTTTTTTGCCAATAATTAAATTTGTCATTCATTATCTTACATAAGTGAGTGAAAAGAAGAATTAGACCTTTTTATTTTCAATCCGTTGGGTAAAAGGAAATATTTTAGCATTTTATCATTCAAGCGCTTTGTCCGTTATATACCGGAATAGGTATTTAGTAACTCTATGTTGAACCGCACACTTATTATATAACATTTAAAGAGGTATTATGATTGTTCTTGTCATCATCGTTGCCATCAAATTTTTTTAGTACATTCATATGTTGGTGTATGTCAAAAGAATGACTGCCTTGATGTAATTTAATCTAAGGAAAGATTTAGTAATAAAAACTAGAACCAGTTTTCAAGATATTGGGGCTGGGCAGCACCGCCTGACATAAAATTGAAATATTCTCAGTTGGAAAACTAGCATGTAATTGTTTAGTTAACACTATTTTTAGGTGTTTTTTTTATATTTTTCTATCTCAAATCCATATATACATGTAAACAACAAACCCTGATTATTATTTTCACCCAAAACAAACACACATCATTAACCAACCACCTATACGAAATATCTTTTCACGTATATACGTCTTTTATGCGAAACAATACTTGCGAGTCCAAGCTATAGACAGTGTTATCAGCCTTTTTAGAAACATCTGACCCGGCAGTAATTAGTGTAGCCACTTTTTTCATGAAGAAACCAGTGCTGATAGTGAAAATTGTTATTGGCATAGTTTAATTAGCCAGGTCAGGTGTTTCTAAAAAGACTGATAACACTGTAGCATTCAAAATTATTACATAGATAATACACATTGGGCTCAGCTCGCAGAGACAAATATGAGTACACAGTAACTTTTTGATATCCTTTTAACTCTAAGAAAAATGTCAATTATTAATTGCTGACTGTTTATATTTTCCAGAAAAAGTAAGCAAAAGATTATTTTGTTTCATATGACAGGAATGAATTGCATTAACAATCCTAGGTATTGTTGAAAACTCATTGTTTTACATGCCAGATTTAGTAATTGGACCCTATCCTTGTTTGTACGTGACTGCTGGGGAAAAACAATGTCATGCTTAATTAAAGAGGTGACACTTTCTATATTTTTATCTGATATCAAGTTGTAAGGCCAATTTGCAGTTATATGGGTTAGAGTTACGGTCGTTATAATACAAACTCTTACCCATACATAAACTTACTTAGTAATAAACCTCATTTGACCCCACTTGTTACCGTAGAAGAAACTTTGACATAAAAATCGTTTACATTTTTTCCAATGTTACATCGCCCTAATGAGGGGAGGTGGGGTACTACTTACACTTAACACATGCCACTTCGTTTCAAACTCTTAATTTTTCAGTGTTCGACTTAATGAATAATGACAACATTTGCCTGTCTATACGATTAAGAATGGTATTTTTTTTTAATTGGAGCGATTTCATTGGTTGGCAAATGATGTTATACACTAATATTAGCTTAGTGTCGAAATGTACTACAAAGGGTTGGCAATAATCATCATGTATTTGTATAAACAAAGCTTCTGTCATGACCATTAACACATTACCTCCTTTGAGAGGCAACCGGAACTGTACAATATTTGCCCGCCGCTCGTGACAAACTGTTCAACGAAGCAAATCTCGTGAGATGAACACGTGGTAATTACTTGGCAATCCTGAGGATGAGGCATGTCCGCACATTCAAAACACCTCACTGATGCTGTATGATTATAAGCCAAGAAAAGTAATGTCATATCATAAAGTAACAAAATTTTATTATTGCCTATATTTGTAACGTTAAAACAATGGGTGACCAGCCAACAATTTAGCTGACAATATTCAAAGATAATAAGTATTTATATAATGTATCTATATAAAAGAATGAATAGCCAACTAGATGTGCGCTCTAGCTTGTTGGAATAGTTAACGTTTTAACTGCATATTGGCATTTTTACCCGCACTATCACATCTTTTTGGACTCACAAAAGTTAATGCTTGTTGTATAACCACATACTCGGTCACTGTGGCTACAGTCAGTCAAAATCACTTTAAACGACTACTTTAAACGACTACAGTCTGTCAAAATCACGTATACGGCTACTGATACTGCAGGAAATTATGAGGTTTGCTTGCAGAAGAAAAACCAGTGGCCAGTGTCTGGTTAGAAATTCACCACGTGACCTTCACAACCTTTACGACCTCGACAATAAACAGGTTTAAATGAGGGTTATATCAGAAATGACTTACCATCCGCATGCTTAAGTAAGGTCACAGCAAAAATCACTAGTACAATATACATCATCTTGACCTTCAAAGATAATCAACATATATTCATATAGCAGGATAATTAAAACTTCGGGTTTTAAACAATTTATATTTACAATCATAATCCCTTGTCCAACCTTGCCACAAACGTTACACGAACATGTGTGTGGCCAATCTCTGGTTGGATGGGACATTTAGATGCGCCTTTGTCCGTACGTGTGTCCGTTCGTACGTTATCACGTCCGTGTCACCTGTACCTCTAAAACTGCTTGAGCTAGGGTCAACAAACTTTACAAGAATGTTGATCAGCATGTTAAGTTGTGCACATGGGGGTTAATCTAGTTTTGTTATTAGAGTTATTGCCCTTGATTTAATAATAATTTGCTATTTTCAACTTGTGTTGCGCGTAGCCCAACAGGTTTTTGACATATCATCATAATATTTACAGAAATGTTTGTCAGCATGTGAGGTTGTGCACCTGGGGGTTTTCTTATGGATTTATTCAGTATTTGTAGAGTTATTTCCATTGGCTTGGAAAAAAAAACAAAAAAAACAACAAAAAAACCCTCACAATTTTTAACTTGTGTCTTATGTAATTCAAAACGTAGTTGACCTAAATATGAATATTTACAGGACTGTCGGCCAGCTTATGTATTTGTGCATTTGCAGTTGGTAAAAATCAGGATGTCAACATTGAAAAAATTGGATGTTGTTTTTATTTCCCAGCTATTTAGGGGTAGTGCGAGTTATTTAGAATTTCCATTGTCTGTTCCTCTGTCTAAATGTGCAGCTGTACGTCAATAAAAATTAAGTGAAGTGTATGGGGCACCCGTATCCTATGGAAACATTTCTAGTTTAGTGATTTTAACGAAATGTGCTGATATTTTCAATTAAAGATTTATCTGATGACTAAAAAGGATCAATAGAAGAATTATCTTAAACCTGTACTTAAACTAATGATGGTTTCAATATAACGTTTTGTTAAAAAAGGCAAATTGAATCGAAGTAAAATAAAATCGAAGTAAAGAAAAACAAAATATTATAAGTCATTATTTATGGACAGTCAGGTATACGAGATCCCAATTGTGTAACATAAAACCTGCACAATCAAACTTAACATATGATGTTTAAATTTTTGTTTTGATAAAATTGTATGTGTGAAACCCTTATGGCAACTAAATCATTTTAGGTACCATGGCGTTTGACTTACATGGTAACTGTAATAGTCTTACAGAAATTTAGTAAGATTAAGAGCATTTAATTATATTTTTAGTATGTCTTATTATTTTAAAAAGCATCACTGAGTGAATGACAAATAAATAGATACACCATCAATGTTCTAATTTGACATATCTAGCTCTCAACCTTGTATTTCAGCATTACAAATTGTCCTAATGGACCACAAATGTATGCCTAGTTATGCCAATACCCGCACAATGAATGACAAAATTAATGACCGGACAAGACCATCAACATCATTAATAACTTTAAGCTACAATTATTTTCTCTCACTCACGGCGCATTGTTTTATTGTATTTATTCTTAGGTCTTGAGTAACAACACATACATGGACTAAACATGGCCGCCAATGCATTCTCACATCATGACTTTTGACATTCAAGTGTGGCCTAGGAACTCTTTTTCGCTACTTGTCGTCTTACATTATGCCGAATTATTTTTAAATTCACCAATGAATGACAGAATCGTTGACCGGACTACTTTTAGGAAATATTTTGTTCGAACTCTAAGTATGACTTTGATCTTTGATCTACATCACCAGCGCTGGGTTTCACATGTGACTCATTGTCTCAATGTGCCATATATATTTATACAAAATTGTTTTAAAGGCATCAATTAATGAAAAAATTATAAACCGGACACAGCCATCTTTTCACATTTATATCATGATTTATGATATAGAAGTTTAATTTTAACCATAACAATGCTGACCCTGCTCTTACGCTACTTTTTCATTTTACACATTTAAGTTTGTGTCGTTCCAGGACGGCAACATATACGATTAACAAGATTTGACCATTTCTACACGTACACCGCCTGGCCTAGACCAATCAAAACAGAGAATTTAACACCACATGATATCAAAATGGACGACAAAATCCTCATAACGGTCAGGGTATCGTATTGTTACAATGCCAGCGATTGGCCAAGAAAAGGGCAGGGAAAACCGTAAGATTCAATTGGGCATTAGGTGATTTGGATGAGAAGTTATTGTGTATAAGTATAAAAACTATTTTTGAAACTAACAGTACCATGTTTTGTGAAAAAAATGAAGTATGTTGTCATATTTAAGTCTGAAGGATAATTTTTACTCTGATATAGTATCAGCAGTGAATTACAGTGAAAAGGGGGGGGGGGGGGGGGTAATCCTCTTTGAAGTCATTTTACGAAAAATTTGGTTGGCTAACCCTATTTAACGAGATGAGTTTTATATGTCAGGCATGTCATTCTTCCAGAAAAATCACATCACTATGATGAAAACTCAACTTTACTGTCTGTTTTGGTGTCATTTCTGATAATGTAAGTCTAAGGAAAATAATTGGGAGTGTCTGACCTAAAGGGTCGTCCTGTTAGGGAAGGCGTTTTATTTCATGAAAAAAGAATTTCAAATGCCCGCCTGGATTGCGATTCCTATAATTTTTGGGAATGCTAATACTTGTTTTATTTAGTTAAATCGTGAATGGCAAATTGTTATTCGGATCCCCACTAATGAACTTAATTGTTTCTAGATAGACATTACCCTGATCAGATATTCGGGATGTTGAACTGGCTCTTAGACACTACATCTAGTATACATGTTCTTGAGCAATTAATGTCATTTCTCTTTGATACCAATGTATTTTCATGGTACCCATGTGTGAACGATATGTAATGATATATTGTACATCCTTTTCGTATCCTTTATCAAGTCGTGTATTTACGCTAGATTATTCTATAATCCAAATATGTGTGACAAAATCCTAAACTGGATAACATGTTTTAAGCACTTTCAAGTCTAACTTGAAGTGTTGTCTCAGCTACAAACCTAACACATTCATGCAATTTAATTCAAAATCAATCCAAGAATAACCCTTATGGAAGGGCTTAAAACAGACAGACGGACAAGTTCTTCCACAATGACCTGTGCCGATGTCAGTGATCTTCATTTTTTTTCAAACTCCAAAATCATCGTTTTTGCCTTCAATAATCAATGATTCATTCTAAAGGTTGGGCGTATACGGAATTAATCCCAAACCAACTTATGATCACCAGTACCCCTTCCTGGCACATGAAACGCTTAGACTGGTAAAAAGACGGACAAACATTTGGGCATGCCTTCCTTTAGGGCGATAAAAACTAATTTAAAAAGCATCACAATAGTTTAAAGAACATTTATTGTATGCTTGGGAGTATTGAAATAGCATCTAAACATCTAAATGACAAACGCTAATATGATTCTCACTTAATTACTTCGGTTTAGTATGTGACCTATTTGCACCGTAAAGATTGTAGTTTTAATGGATGTTTTTCTTAGTCTGTGCTTGATAGTTTTAATAAGTATCGCTGCATTTTGAATTAACAGGAAACAACCCTAGTAAAAGCTTTCATGTGCTTGTTAACGTTAAATGTAATACGGTATATATAAACAAAGACAATCGTCAGTCACTTTGAAATCCAAAGATGGCTGCCGCATTATATTTGTTTGTAGCTATTCTTCTCGTCCACACTTCATTCGACTAAAATAAGCACAGTCTTATAATATTTATTTAAATAAAAATATGTTTTACCTCGCCCATGGGTGAATTAGAGTAAAGAAATAAAAAAGATGACGGCCATTTTGAATTTGATTTTTAAAGGTCAAGGACTAACAATACAGCCGTGGTAGAGCTGAAAATTAATTCAGCGTACTCGAAATAGGCAAGCAGGCACAACAACTGGCTTGTGCTAAAAATGCCTTTAGGGATAACATTTTTCTCAAAATCAAACCAGTCTTTATTGTACTTAGGTTCATGGCGGGGGAAATTTAGCAGGTTTAGACCAGTTCTAATATTAATTGCAGATATATAGCTCTAATCTTAAAAAAGTCGATTTACTATACTGATTAATTAACTTAATCAAGGTAACTAAAGTGTTTTTTACGATTCATTTGAAATACTGTAATGTCCTATCGGACAGCAAATAATATCAAACACCAAGTACTGAGTTTGAAAAGCTGTGTGACATAAATGTGAATTGCGAGTGTAAAGGTAAGGCAAAAATAGCTTTAGTCAATTTTATACTAAGTCCTGAGTTTGAACGCCGAGTACGACAAAATAGCTTTTCAACATTGCTATAATTGTCACATAACCTAAGAAAATTTCTCTATATAGCCTTAGGAAAGTATCAGTAACGTCAATTTGGTAAAAAGAGGGCAGTTTTTTTATATTTTGGGTAGTTTTATTTATTTTTATCCTAAACGTTGCCATTATCAATCGTAAGTCAATGAACATTATAATAGTCAATCTTTTGGAATATAAACCTAAATCAGCTCAACTTGATAGTGCAGAAATGCGGCTAATGTCACTTAGGTTACTATTTCGTGATAACCTAGTGTCAATTTGATAGACTAAATACACATACAGTATCAAACAATTTGAAAAATAGAACGATCATATTGAGTACATGTGTATATTATAAATTCAACTTATAAGTTCAACTACATTTACTGCCATTTTAAAGATATATCATCTTAGGACAGGGTATACAATTACAAATGTTGCTGCAACGCTGCATTTTAAGAAGCTCCGCGCGCAAAAAAAAAATGCGCTCATTACAGATACCTTACCAAATCGTTCCTACATACATGTCATTTCCTATTAAGATTAAGTACTATTGTACATTATTCTGGATATTTTGTAAATCATTTACATTTGCATAATTATACTTATCTATGAAGTGTCAATGAGAGTGGGGGCAGATATAAAAATTAAAAAAAATATGCCTATCTGGTAAGGAAAGTCATTCCAATACAAACAAGACTTGTAATGTGACATGACAGTAGTGCAACATTGTTCTGTTTGTGTCACTTCTGTAGTCAGTATAATATTAGATGACAACAAATATCAAAGCATGTACAATGTACATTTATACTTTTTTCTTCTTCAGCTACAATAGTACTCATTTTCTACAAATATAATACATATGTAAATAAGCCAAAACAAAACCTTTCATCGCATGTCCGTTACATGTTTCGCGGCAAATGGTAGACCATGATTTAACAAGAAAAGTATTGATGCAAAGCATAAAAGGTCGTCCAAGCATTAAGAAATGCAGCAAGTGACGATGAACTTGTAGATATCTAATGACCAGATTTTTTTTCAATGGTTAATTGGATTTTACCAGAATTTTGTATCATAGATAAATAAGAGGACGAAAGACATTGTTCATCATAACTTTGGTAGATTTGCTAGAGATTAGAATATTTAATGTATTTTTTTTTTAAAATACAGAACAGTAGTCAAAATAAACAAAGTCTGTTTTTTTTATTATTTTTACAATCGTAACTTATGTACAAACAGTATGTAAAAGTAGTAACAAAAGGGACTAAAATAATAATGTTACATTCATTTTTTTTCATGTCAAATTAAAAAAATGGTTTCTATTAATACCCGGAACTCAAGTAGTTAAGTCACAGATAAAAACTGAAAGGCGAACACATATTAAATGAAAAATTTGGGATGAATTTTAAAAAGACCAATTTCACGCGTTAACAAAAATAATGGTTCAGTAAAAATTATGAATAAATTTGCATGGCATGTTGATATGGTGAAACATTATATATCAATATAATGGAAGACTGTTACCTGAAGTTTAGACAGTATGAAGAAATTCAGTATACATCATGTTCATGCGAAAATGAAAAGACTATGATATAATAATTCGTAAAAATGGCCTACTTATTATTTTTTGATAAATTTAGAAAGAGCGCAATTTATTGTTGAATATGCAATATGTTTGCATTTCATCTTCTGCAAAATTCTCCAGATCGTTATTTATTACCATAGCGCGACACATTCAATTGGTTTCAGACTCGCTAAACTAAAACTACTTTTTAAATAGATTTCCGGACTTATGATTATTTATAGCTTTCGATGTTAAAAAGATACATAACCCACTGTCTACTGCAAAATAATTAGTAATTTCATAAAGAAGATACAAATGCAAGAAAAAAAGTTTTTGTTTTGTCTTTTATACTGCTTTCCATAAAATTTGTTCGTTGTCATTCATTAAGAAACACCGAAGCGGAAACCAATATATTACTTTACATAATAGAAATCGGAAGGAAATTTATTTTAAACTGTAAATCGAAGAGATTTATTGATTAAAATCGGGTCAATGGACAGAAAAACAACAAACACAAATAGCTCCACGCCAGTGGGCGCGGAGCATTAAGTGATGAGGAACTTACTAAGTGTTAATAACTAAAATATTATTAATAAGAACTTACCGTGCTTATTCTGCACACTACACCAGCACAACTACACGCACTCCTGTAGTCGGAAACCGACACTATGATCTGTAAGATAAGACTAGTGCCCTCACACGATCTTTCCGTCCGGTAAGACGATATTTAACTAATTTTGCACCGACACACACATACATACATTCCAATGTGTACGGAAGCTTCCTGGTGCCAATTCATCATGTTTTATAAAAATATAAAACCTAATAAGGGGTTCATAGCTCCTACGTGGGAGATACAAAAGTTTAATTAGGACATAATACTTTTAAGCTGGACCTTTTTTACTCTTACGTAGGCTTTTTAACTCCTTCGTAGGAGATAAAAAAAAAAGCCTAAACCCCTACGTAGGGGATACAAAAAACTAATTATGAGTATTAAACTCATATTACTCCTATGAAGGACTTAATAAGTCCTACGTAGGTGATTTCAAAGCCTAATTAGGAATGTACAACTCGGACATAGAAACATTTGAGTCATTGCACCGAGTAATGCTCCTTATTTTTTATAAAACGTCTACGTAGGAGATAAAAAGTTCTACGTAGAATTTTTAACTCCTAATTGTATGCTTTTGTATCTTCTACGTAGGAATTTTCAAAGTCGAGCGTAAGAGTAAATAAGTGATGCGTAGGAGTTTTAAACTCCTTATAATGCTCCTACGTAGAAATTTTAAAGTCCTATCTGTGATTTATAAAGTCCTAGGATCTTTATGCCCCCACAGAGTGGGAGAATATAGCGTTGCACTTGTCCGTCCGAGTGTCCGTCCGTCCGTACGTCTGTCTGTCCGTCCGTCCGTCTGTCCGTACGTCCCGAAATCTTGTGATCGCAACTCCTCTTAAACCGGATGGAAGATTTTGCTTAAACTTCCAGGGATGAACAACCTTAATGTGTAGATGGCAGTAAAGGGAAGAATTTTTGCTGCGACCAAATTTAACAGAATAATGGACCTTTGTTGATTTTTTTTCACTATATGCTATGTAGAAATTTTGTGAATGCAACTCCTCTTAAACCGGATGGGAGATTTTGCTTAAACTTCCAGGGATGAACAACCTTAATGTGTAGATGGCAGTATAGGGGAGAATTTTTGCTGCGACCAAATTTAACAGAATTATGGCCCTTTGTTGATTTTTTTCAGTATATACTATGTAGAAATTTTGTGAACGCAGCTCCTCTTAAACCGGATGGCAGATTTTGCTTAAACTTCCAGGGATGAACAGCCTTAATGTGTAGATGGCAGTAAAGGAAGGAATTTTTGCTGTGACCAAATTTAACAGAATTATGGATTTTTGTTGATTTTTTTCACTATATACTATGTAGAAATTTTGTGAACGCAGCTCCTCTTAAACCGGATGGCAGATTTTGCTTAAACTTCCAGGAATGAACAACCTTAATGTGTAGATGGCAGTTAAGGAAGGAATTTTTGCTGCGACCAAATTTAACAGAATTATGGCCCTTTGTTGATTGTTTCACTATATACTATGTAGAAATTTTGTGAACGCAACTCCTCTTAAACCGGATGACAGATTTTGCTTAAACTTCCAGGGATGAACAACCTTAATGTGTAGATGGCAGTAAAGAAAGGAATTTTTGCTGCGACCAAATTTAATAGAATTATGGCCCTTTGTTGACTTTTCACTATATACTATGTAGAAATTTTGTGAACGCAACTCCTCTTAAACCGGATGGCAGATTTTGCTTAAACTTCCAGGGATGAACAACCTTAACGTGTAGATAGCAGTAAAGAAAGGAATTTTTGCTGCGACCAAATTTAACAGAATTATGGCCCTTTGTTGAAGTTTAGTTTTCAACTTGTTGCACATGTAGTCCAAAAACTATTTGATCTAGAGTCATAAAATTGACAGAACTGTTGCGTGTGGGGGCATCCGTGTCCTATGGACATATTTCTAGTTTTTTTTATAGAACAATACGAAATGGCACCACGCTTCCGTAAATGTGTATTTAAAGTCTGATTGTTTTTTTCGTTTCGTTTTTTCTTTCTTTCTTTTTATCGGTTATTGAGATCAGCTCAGTTTTCATATATACAAATACAAGAGCAAAACCTTATATAAATGGAACCTACAAAGTATTTGTATATATGCAAACTGAGGTGGTCTTAATAAACGAGAAAAAAAACGTGTTTGATAAAACGTCTCCCCGTGTAAGTGGTGAATCAAACCGACATAATATTATAATTACTTGATAAATAATTTATGGCTCATCGCATGCCTTGTTTTAACTAAATTTATTTAATACACCCTATTTAAATATGCTTTTTTATCTTATGCTCTAAATGCACACAGACTCGCAGACAGACAGACAGACAAACAGACAGTCAGACATACATTTGTTTCAATAAAAGATGGCTTATAAAGTCCTTGATGACACGGTGATAGCATATTAAATATATTCTTTATTTGAGTTTCATCCATACATAACAACATAAAACAATTCAATTAAATAATTTTACAAAACAAAAGTTATTTATGTACGGCCATTCTTATCAGAATAGAAAAGGAAGGGAGGCAACTATGCAAGAATTTCCAATATATCTTACAGAGTTACCTCTCTTCTTATTCCATATTCATACGCATATTACAACTTAATATTGCTTAAATTAGAAACTATTGCTTTTGCATATTACAAGGCAATGGACAGTGTACATGTCGACATACAAAACAATTAAACGGATTACCAAACATAACATGACAATATCGATGAAGGTCTTAGTGACTGTCTGAGCGGGCACTATTGCGTTTTTGTCAGACTGCTAAAATTGTGCATTACCCACAACGAATATTAAAGGCAAACAAGACAATGCTCAATCGGTTAGAGAGCGCGAGACTTGTAATCTCGACATTTTAGGTTCGATTCCCGGGCTGGCCAACTAAAATTACTAATCAGTCTTTCGGATGAGACTTTAAATCGTGTATGAGTGCTAAAAACACTTGGCACGTTAAAGAACCAGGGGAAGCTTCTGGAATTGGGGCATCTATCTGTATCTGACTCCAAAAATATAAAATGACTAATACTCTTCTGGAGGACTCGCCCATATGAGCAATCGTTGGCGAGTAAACTCAAATACACACACATTTGCGAGATGGTTCTGTACAGCGATAACTGTAAGTAATGTACGTACCAGAAGCTGAGTTCTTTTTACAATCCACGTCACCAAATTTACTTTATGTCTGAATTAGATATTTTTTATTCTTTTGGAAAACATGTTAACCTATTGGTGAAACTACACGCTTAAAGTGTAAATACTTGACATGTAGCATTGTCTTGTTTGCCGGCTCTATACAAAGCTGGTAACATCATGCCCTTTGTGCCATTTGGGTGATATAGTACTGTATGAGTAAACATATTTCAGTATTATTTTGTGAAAATTGAGTGCCTAGAGTTAAAACTCTCACTGCGTGTACCATTATTAACCTTTTTCATGTTGGCTATAAACATTGTACAATATTATTATATGTTTAATGCCTAATAAAATTCAGGTTACGACTCGTATATGTTATGTTATCATTACTAGCGTTCGATGTTATACTAGCTGACAGCCGTTTGTAGCTAGTAGGTCATAAAGTTTGTTAAACAACTTTTGCAATAAAAATTATAGAGAACTTTTTTTCATATCTTACACTAGGTTCAAAATTTGAATTATTGCTACTTGTTACAGGTTTTCTATGATGGAAATAGATTTTAATCAGAGTTTTTTGTTGTTATTGTTTTTTTTCTTCTTCATTCCTAAATTTGTTCCGTCTTCAAGGTATTTACTGACAAAAAAATCAATATGAGGGAAACAATTCCCGGAAGTTGAACTTTATAAACTTTGACAGTCAATAACGATTTCAAGTCATATTAATTATTAAAAATCGCCTCAAGATATCAGGTTGACAATTGAACATTTTATTTGTGTAAATGTTTAACTTGTGTCGAAACGTAATGGCTATTCAAAGTTAGAAAATCAGGATATTATTATTAATTATTATCGTATGGTAGGTTTTATCGATACTATTACTATATGTAATTTATGGCAGAAAACTTACTTACACTAGCTTAAAGCATATTCTATACATATTTGAAGTAATCAATTCTCTACAAGATAATTTTTGAGTCGATTTACAAATTATAAGAAATACCACGGAATGTAATATAAATCCGTGGAAATACTGACTAATTGATATGATACGCTAATTTACCGACAATAACAAAAATAATTAAATACCATTAAACATGTTAAATAACATATAACAAATCTAAAAAGTAAAATACATTTAGTACATGAATAAAAAACAATAAGATTTAAGAAAAACATGCAATAAGATGACAACTAAAACAAAATATAGTGACATGTGCAGTACCTATTGTAGGGGGGCTATAACAGCTTATGTAATAAAATACTATAGCATAAAATGAGCTGAAAATTTAATTATATATTATATACATGTTCTCTTAGGTTGTAAGACACTGCAGTAGGTTATATTTAAAGATATACTTTGCTCAAATTTTATAATAGAAAATATTGATAATAATTGCTACACAGTCTCTTTGTAAATATAAAATGAACATGTTTTGATTTCAGACAAAGTAGATATGCTATATGTTATATTTAAAGGCACACTATGCCTCAGAAATGAATAAATTTCAACTTCTTCATAAAAGGCAAATATTAATTTTATAACGATTAAATAATGGTTTAAGAGCATGTTAGATTCTTATAAATTGAAAGACATAGCGCTAAATGAGAAATTATATTTGTCATTAACCTACCAAAATGTAAACAAAGTAGTATTTTGACTTCCATATAAACTACTTAAATCACCGTAACTGCACTATCTGCCAAAACTTTCACATAGGCAACATATGGTTCAGGTAAATTGCCAATCAGTAACCTTTATAGAAACTAAAACAGTAGATCATGTATTAAAAGCCTTTGAGAAATAAAATAATAATGCATTTCTGGGGCATAATTGGCCTTTAAAATTTTGTACACTATTTACATGTAGGTAATCACGAGTTATTGAGCTTTTAGTGGCATGTGGAGAGCTCGTTCTTCTCTTCTTCAATTAAACAGCCAAAAGTGGGCACATCTGTAGATCCACCGACATTTCTGTAAGTTTGTCGAGTGTCGTTATTATAGGTGAAGTGAATGCTGATACGTTAGAGCAAATCATGTAAAATTGTTGTTTCCTTTGGCATACTAATCTAGCTTGAATTCGTCCTCAAACTTTGTATTCTTATATATACAGTACTACATGTATAGATACACTCTGGGTCATGCGTAATCTTGTGTAATTCATGATACACAATTATATTTATGTCTATATGTCTATAAAAGTTAAATAGGGCCTATACAGTACATGTATTATAAAAAAGCAAAGAATAGAACATCAATATGCTCTGAGAATATCAGCAAATGTCCTCATTAAAATCACAATATAACGTTATATAATTGATTAAACGAATAATTGTATACCCCATTCTCATGAGCAAATAGCAAACATTACGTCGCAGACAGATAGATCTTATACAACGGCAGTCGGCAGCAAAGACTGATTGGAATAGAGCAGTGGTTTATATACAAAATAGTATAGCTCTGTTATATATATAAAATAGAAAATGAAAGACCTTGCATGATAATAATTTTAAACTCTACTGTACTCAGTCTGTATAGCTAGATCTATAGCATAGCCACATGTAACCTACATTAAAATTGACATTTACAAAGTAAAATGTGGTAAAATATGATTATAGATATTGAACGCCAAAAACTCTTTTTATTCATTTTTTTTTTTTTAATTCGATACAGAACTTTTGCCAACACTATAAAGTGTTGAGAATTGAATACCGCTCAGGCCGGTGCTAGGGGGCGTGAGGGATGTTGCACTTAATCATTATCCCTCATGTACAGACTCAATCAAACCGAGTCTGCAATTCTTATGTTATTTTGTTGCGATTAATGCTTCCGAGGGATCACTTTGTTTCCAGAATTTTATTGATCTGTAGAATGACGATAACGATAACGATACACTACATTACATACATTAGTCATGACCTAGAAAGTTGCCAACACAGATAACGAATTGAGAATAACTATTTTATAAGGAAGGTAATGTAAATATTTAAATTATTTTGATAGATTGTTATTAATTCTAGATTTTATTTTCCGATGCAGTAGGAAGGTTTTTGTTGCGAAGCGTGTCAATAATGTACTAGCGATTATGATAACTACCCTGTGTTCGGATAAATAGATTTCGGATAGTATAAGTAATGCGAAGTATAATTAAAGTCCATGCTTTCAAATCTTTTAAATTTAAATAATTTTAGTGTTAACTTCAGCTATATCCGTGAATATACCCCAGAGCCTTAACAATGAGTATATATAAGGTTCATTCTGTTTTATTAAGTGTATTATCCTAGAGTCATTAGTTTTGACGCCCTTAAGCTGTTTAACTAGCGCATTTTTTTACATTGAACTTGATCATTAAATAATATACAATATAAAGTTACTATGGGATGTTGTTTATCACTGCAAACCATTTTTATGTTTGTTAAAAATCAAAATCAGTTAACTTTTATACATAAGTAAACAGATCGTGGAGGCATCCATTGTTGTTTACAGTCATATGAAATGACGCCTTTTCATTGGGTGGATATTTTAAAAGGATATTTCACTGTAATGTAATATGAACAGCAAAAGAAGTTTTTAAATGAGCAAACCTTCAATGTAACAACATCGTGAAAACTTAAAATTATAATTTATTTCATATAAAACTATCCATTATTTAGGAATGCCATATTCCCTGGCAGTGGTCTTAATAGGTGCACCTGTCTCTTTAACCTTGAATGTATTTACCATTAATCTTGATGAATAGCATCTGTATTTGGCATACAGGGCTGAAAAATATATCTAAAATGAATGATGTTGTAAAGATATGAAAATGTTGATTTGAAAAATGATATTTTTCTTTCTTTTTTAAACTTTATATACAATAATTAACCCATTATGAATTTTACTCAGTATCAATTAAAAACCAATTAACATTTTCAAACAATATAAGCTGTACACCCTATGCTACAGTGAATATTAAGGACACTTTGCAAAGTTTTGATCAAATGACACTCATTAGACATCTTAAAATGGAGGATAGAAACAGAAAAGGGCAGGTCAAGATTTTTCAAAGGCCATATTTGCAAAATTATGGCTTGCATAAACATCGATTGAATTTGCATTAGTAAAAAGATGAAAAAATACAGTACATATGATAAAGGTGAAGTATTTTCAGTGAAATGTCTCTGTCTTTCCACATATTTTAGTTATACGTTGAAAATACATGCTTGCAGTGCAGTCAGCAAATTATGACATCATACGAGGTCGTTTTCGTCATTTGTTAGGTCAGAACAAAAATGGCGTCAAAATAGATGAGCGTCAAAACACATGACCCGACGATATATACAAGTTTTACTTCTGAAATATGCATCGGTGTCGGGTATGACTAAATATGGAATATAAATCCATGTTCACAAATATGAAGAGAATACCGAATATGAATATTATTATTTTCGTAAAATGTTGGCATAGGGACAAATATTTACTACAATTAAGATTTACCTTAGTGAATATTTGTTACTTGAAAAAATAAAGTATGAATAGTTTTTTATAAGCAGACAAATGAAATGGGCCAAACCTGGATTTTCAGCTGGATTTTGAGGCTCAAAACTGGATTTTTTTATCGACTCAAATTTTTATGCTTGTTTGGCACATTTGGTTTAAAGAATCTATATTGTCCTAAAAATCATTAAATTATCATATTTTTTTTAATGATTTTTTTGTTGATCAATATTAATTTATTTCACCAAAAAATAAATAAATAGATGTAGTAATATAGGCTATTTCTAAAACAGTCACATTTTCACATTTCATTATTTTCAGTTTGAATAATTATATCTGTCTTTTCAGTCATACAATAATTGGCTAATAATTTAAAACACAGCTATTTGAAGAATCAGGGTCAGCTCGTCCCTAAAAGGTACTCGGCCCTCGAGTCAGCTCAGCCCTATTCCAACTCGGCATGAGTCAACTCGGCCCATAATTATATATTACTGGTAATGATTACTTTTATTACTTTTGATATGTTTTGATCATAACTTTCATGGTTTAACATTTTCACACTAACAGACCTCACAAGGATATTGAAAAGTTTTATTGATGAAAGTACAAATTTGTATGTGAATTTGTAGAGAAAGAAAGAATTTACAATTTATACGCATGTTTTGCTACTCCAGATTTAAAAAAAAAAATATCGTTAAAAAAGCATTGGTGGTGTTAAAGAACAAACAGTATTAAATACAATTACATTTATTGTCACAAAAAGATCAATCTAAAAACTCTATTTATTGATCAATAATTAACATATATTGTCTTGATATATCTTCTTATAACAAAGATAATTTCAAAAAACACATACAGGTACAATGCCAACTTTTTCAATTTCTGTTTGTAAGTGATCATATTTCTGAAAAACTTTATAGTAATTTTCTCCGTGCCGAGTTGGTATAGGGCAGAGTTGACCCTTTACCCTATTTCAAAACGTGCAACAACTATTCATGAACATAAGACTCTGACAGTTAAATAACGTAACTCAAGAAGAAGACTGAAAATAAACGCAAGAATCGTTTCGTTAATTAAATCCATTTTTTTGCCTCGATGATTGTGTAATTCCTTAACAAAACAAAAAAAATTACCCACTCACTTAAAATAGGTTAATTAGACATGGTTTTGCCGCATCTCAAACAGGTTTTTGAATGATTCATTTTAAATGATTCTGCCCACCTTTAATCTTTATCAGTGCGGCACTAATCAAAGAAAATCAAAGGTTGAGCCGAATTCATACATGTAAATTAACAGGGTTGTTTTAATGACATAGCATGTAATACCTACTGCCAAATTATAAAAGAGGTCTATTGACTGACACACGAATAACTGGGTGATGGAACTGTTTATTATGTCACCTTGCTATCAATTAGTGACTTAACATTTAATCCGCTATAATTTAGGATATGGACAGATAACAATTAATGCCCGGAGGCACGGTTTACATTTTAGAAACAGGTGCTGTGTTTGATTTTTTTATGATTATTTTTTTTATATATATATATCGGGAATTAAAGCTGTAATATCGGGATTCGGGATCAGTGTCAAATATCGGGATTTTTTTAAATCCCGCCAGGATATCACATGTATGTTATATACATGTACAGTACAGGTCACTGCGGACACTTTTAACGGCGAACAGAAAATTGCAGGGGACATACTATGGTCAGTCACAGTGGAAAATCACCGCAGACTGGTTAAAAAAATCCCTGCAATCCCTGGTGGAAAGTCACAGAGATTCGCCATTATAAATATCGCATATAAATGTTCATGTACAATGTAGTCTGCAGTAAATGTGTCATCATCAAACTTACAATTTCTAAATCATTTCTATATTGGTTGGAAAGCTTAAATTTTCATCACTGATATTTCCATCCATTGTCAGCCATATTGAAACTATACATGTTGGTGTAATACAATTTATGCATCAGCATTAGAAGAAATGTTTTTCCCCTATGTAATAAATATATATTTATACCTAATACAAATATGTTGATAAGATGCATTAGCAATTTAGATTAAAAGAATCATTTTTATTCAAGAAGAACAAAATATATGGGTATCATTAATCAAAATAAAACTTAAGTAAAAAATCTGTTTAAATTTGATTTTACTAATCTACTGTAACTGTATCGCAATTGGATATGCTTGGTGAATATTGCACGGCCAATGTCTCCTAGTTGGATTACATGGCAGTGGTGACATTTAAATGGACATATCTGATGTGTTAAAGATGTTTTTCTTTGTTCTAGGCAGTTACTATTAGCAACAATTAAAGATGAAGAAGTATATGGCAGCATGGGGTGCTATGTTCTTTTGTGTGATTTGTCTATCTTTATACTTGATGCTTGAGACATTAAATACATCTCCAAACAGATATAATGATGTTGACTCCGTAAGTTACTTCTTTATACTTCATTATTTTGAGAAGAACTTTTAAAGCACAATACTTGTAAACCTGAGATTGTTGTTTTTAATTCCATTAGTGCTGACTAATTGACGTATATAGAAAATTAAGTTAAAATTTAAACACTTTTAGTGGGGAAAAACTGATATACATGTTGATGTACAACAAGGATTGCTGATAAGCTGGTTCAAGCCTATGTTTCCTAGACCAAGAAACTTTAAAGCTGCACGCCTCCAGACGAGACAAAATATTTCAATAAAATCAAACTTGAGAAATATGTACTACAATTTTAGGAAAAATAAAATGATTCAAGATTCAAGTAATATTTTACATGTTATGTGCGGTTAATGACTGATTTTTCAGTATTTTTACAACTATATTTCTATTGTGTTACCAAATTACTGCGTTACTATTTATGCATATTTTGACCACTTTTTGGCAATTTTGGTGGATTTTAAGTGCCATTGATAATGTGTAAATTGCTTCCTTTTGGTTATTTCACAAAATTGTACATTCAAATATATTGAAAAATTTTCATGAAAATTAGCATGAATCTGGAGGCGTGCTGCTTTAAACTCATTGCTCAGTATTGGTTTGTTCCGTAAATTAATTTGAGAGTGTATTTGATAAACTTATAGTTTCCAACAAAATAAAAATTTATATATATGAAAACATGTAGTTTATTTATTATCTTTTTTTTGTTGTACAGGAATCGTTGTTAAACTTTGAGAAGAAGATAAATGGTATAGAACAAGACATCAAGAAGAATCAAGAAGTTATAGACCAGATAAAAGCTGCAGTAAAAGATGTATCCAATGGCAAACAGGAGAGCATTGATAAACTTCAGGTAATTTATATATCATAAACACCGATTTTTTGCATAGGATATAGACCTAATATATGCCTCTTTCCAATTCACAAAACTGTTGGAAGTATCGGTCAGTTAGCTCAAATGGTAGAGAGTGGGATTGTGACTTCGGTTACTCAAGTTCGATTTCCGCATGGTGCAGGTCACTTTCGTTGTGATTGATCATGAAGTCCATTGTTTCTGTTAGCAAGAAACTTTACACTCATTGCTTAGTACTGGATGGTGCCAGGAATGGATTCAGGGGTGTTTCAATAAGCTTATAGTTTCTAACACAATGAAACTAAAATAAATTTTAGTAACTAGACTTAATCCTTTTTATACAGTCATTTAATTTTGCTCTGGTATGTACAGTAATAATATCAGTTCCTAGGGAAGGCATCTAGTACTGGTACACTGCTTGAAGTCTGCCCAGGAATGAGATTACTGAACTTTACTCAGGTAAAATTAAAATGGCTTACCCAGTGTTGCATCTAGAATTTCAAAATTATGGGGGATTGTCCCCCACTCAATTGAAAAATGTGGGGGATTTGAAAAAGATGTGGGGGACATACATTGACCTTACAATATGACATACCGAATAGAGTTCATTTATTTTACATTCAGGCGTTTTTGACAGCTAACGTCCGCTCAAAAAGGGAAGTAGAAAAAATAAAATATTGACGAATACTACATTTCACACGTGAGATGACACGGCTGCTACACGTGATTTAGTACGTATTTTAGTCATAACCATGAGTGAAAACAAACATGGCTGAAGCGTTTAAGATACGATGAAGATAAACTGAATTAAGTTGAAAAGATTGTCAGATGCGCGACTTGGCGCGCACTGACTTCAATAAAATGCGCGATCTGCATAAAAAATGCGCAAATCGCGCAATCGCGCGGCCTACATGCAACACTTCTTACCGTAAACATTTTAAAAATGGTCCCTAAAAATGAATGGTCTTATCAAGATGAACATGTCCAGTTGATTAAGGTGAAATTTATTTACCAACTTGTCTTTGCAGAAAGTTTTGAATTCTCAAAATGTAAGACTGAAAGAAAACAAGGACAAACTACAACAATTACAACAAGTTGGTAAAGACAAAGAGAATGTAGTAGTGATGGAAAAACCAAAGATCCCCAAAGCTTCAAACACAGGAGAGAAGTTTGATAAGAGTTCATGGCAAGGTAGTTTTGCTCCGTTAAGGGCGGCGGTGTCGGTATCGGAGAATATGTGCTCATGGACGGATGCTCCCACGAAACTTCCAGACATCCAGGTACTCTTATAAATATATTATGTACAATGTTTCATATCAAATCCATATTGTACTCCATAAAGTCTCATTTTCATTTTCACAAAATCCATATCAAATCCTGATTGTAAATGAAGTAACAAAGTTCTGTAAAAATTAAAACAAAAATCTTGGTGTGAATAAAGAGGTCAATAAACGTGGGTTGAGATCAATACTGAGTCTATTGGACTCCTGCACAGCCTCAAAATCTATGACATTTAGTGCATACCGCCTCTGTAGTCAAGGGGTTAGAGTAGATGACTTCTAATCCAGTTACCTCTCTGGCGTGTGTCCCCGGGAGATGTTTTGGTAGTTTAGCGCGGAGGAAGGTAGTCTAGTACTGGTGTAACACTCCAGGAACGATGGTTAGGAAACTATCCACCTATATGACTGAAATACTGTTGGGGAAAAGGCGTAAAATGAAACAAACAAACAAAAAAAACTAGGGCCTTGTCCAATAGAGGTTTGACAGCTGTGTACTTGTCAAATAGAATTAAGTATTGTATTCAGCAATGTAATGGTATTATAATTAATGATGATCATAATCTTGTATTTGTTTTAAGATGGAGGAGATAATAAAACAGTTACCGTTTGACAATCCTGATGGAGGTGCCTGGAAACAAGGCTGGAAAGTGGAATATGCGGCTAACCATTGGAATGCTGGGAATAAACTCAATGTGTTTGTTGTACCCCATTCTCATAATGATCCAGGTTTGTGGAAAAAAATTTAAAAAATTCAAACTTTTATGGTCAAAATTGGGTGTTTTCAGTTTCAGTTTATTTCTAATGTGATGCTTATATGAAATCAGATAATTTCTCCAGTCCAAACTTTGGAGAAATCAAAAATTTTGAAGGAAACAAATTAGGACCCCCGTCTTATAGCTGAGTAAATATGGTGAATATTGGCAAATTCTTACTTTTAGTTCTGTAAAATCTATATGATACTTAGATTCTTAGATAGTTACATTTTATGTTTATTTTTAATTTGGAAAGTTAGTGAAATTTAGTCCTTTTAGGCAATTCTCAGATTTCACAGTATTATCATAGAAATAAATAAAATAAACTGTGAAAACAGGAAATAATGTACAGTCAGTAAACAAACATTCAACCGACTAAAGTGCCTCCAAGTTAAATATGACTTTATGCTTAAGGTTTTAAATGGGAAACTTGGGTTATTAAATTGGTGAATGTAAGCAAGAACTATTTTCTTTGTGATTTCTTATTGTATAATAAAGGCTGGGTAAAGTGTAATATTGTATAATAAAGGCTGGATAAAATGTAATATTGTATAATATAGGCTGGGTAAAGTGTAATATTATATAATACAGGCTGGGTTAAGTGTAATATTGTATAATAAAGGCTGGGTAAAGTGTAATATTATATAATAAAGGCTGGATAAAATGTAATATTGTATAATATAGGCTGGGTAAAGTGTAATATTGTGTAATACAGGCTGGGTAAAGTGTAATATTATATAATAAAGGCTGGGTAAAGTGTAATATTGTATAATATAGACTGGGTAAAGTGTAATATTCTATGATATAGACTGAGATAAGTGTAATATTGTATAATACAGGCTGGGTGAAGACATATGAGAGGTATTATCAGGACCAGACAAAACACATATTTGATAACATGCTGGCCAAACTGGAACAATACCCCAACATGAAGTTCATGTATGCTGAAATATCATTCTTTCATATGTGGTGGAATGAAATAAACCTAGATAAAAAGAAAAGAGTGAAAAAGTAAGTTGGAAATATTAATAAGTAAGTATTTCGGTTCCTGTCACTTTTGTTTGCTGACTCTATGACTTAACTTCTGTATGAAAAAGTTAGATGGATTTATATGAAAATCTTGGTATCTATAACTAAGTGGTTTAAGTGGCGCATTTAGTAGGTTTGAATCCCACCATGGACTTTGGATCAATTTGTGTGAGTATGCTATAACAATTAAGCTGGTATAAGGAAGGTTGGTGGTTTGTCCAAGTGCTTCTTGTACATTTTCAGTTTTCCAATATTAGAAAATCAAAATTTAGAACCAAAGTGTCAAAGTTCTCATTGACAGACTCTGTATCCATCATGTCTTTAAAAAAAACAAACTTGCTTTGTTTGGCAATAAAAATGTTTTAGAGGCATTGACTATTTGTAGGTAGGTGGGTAGGGGGACAGGAAACAAATGATGGCAATATTTTATTTTATACACTAAAGGATGTCTAAGGTTATCCTTTACTAGTAAAGCTGATAAATGGCAATATGAACATTACAGTGTTTAGTATGAGTTTAATGCACAATAAAAATACAATGTACAATGTACATACACTTAAGTGACAGCATGGCTTAGTGGTTAACACTTTAGACAAGTAATCTATGGATCGCAAGCCGTGATGGTTTAAAACCCTGTCAGAGACAAGCTGTTGTTTCCTTTTGCAAGAAACTTTACACATTGTTCAGTACTGGTTGGTTCCAGGAATGGACTTGAAAGTGTGTCTATAAGTTTATAGTTTCCTACACAATCAAACTAAAATAAATTCTGTACAAACCATAATAATAAACAAGATTACTGTTTACAATATGTTCTAAATATAGAATATTGAATGAGTGTAAGTTTAATACTGAATTTATTGAAAGAGTTGAATAAAATTTAGTGTGAGAGCTTCTGTCAAACATTATATTATATTATTCAAATAGAGTTCTATAAATTTATTTGTCACAGGGTCAAATATTTCTTGTAGAAAGAAACAAACTCTGGGCGTAGGTTCGATGTTTTAATGATTCCAAATAAAAATGGTCTAAAAATATAATAAAATAATTATACATCTTACAAATACAATACATAGAAAAACAAAATACAATGAAATAACAATATATACACAATCGACGCGGAATAAGAAAATACATAAGAAATACAATTAATATTCTAATATTAATACTATTCTTACCACAGCGTCTGTAATTAAACTATTTCAATATAAATTGAAATAGGTAAAGTAAATGTAGATCTATGTATAAATGTTAAGTTTTTACTATGTCTGACTCATAAGAGATGACTGTAAAGAGTGAGTGGGACAGGATAAGCAAACAGTGCGCAGAAGTAAAAACTATTTAAAAGAACCAATGGATATCTCTCTCACATAGAATCATACATAACAAACACAACAATTGGATAAGTTACAAGAAAGAAAGAGTGACCAGTGTTCACGATATTGCACGGGTGAGATCGACAATGTACATCATTGACGGAAATTGTCGATTTTCACCGATTCAATACCGGAAGTTAAACTTATACGATAAAAACTAAACGAAACCGAATAAAAACGCGCGTGCACGATGTTTCCGCTTAAATAAAACTATGGAAAGCCACGGCTGCCATTACCATATAATTTCAATCTGTGACATTCTCCCCTGGTAGGAGAAAATGGCTCCTGACATTTTCCTACATTAATTAATTTACAGAATCTATCAACAAGTTAAAATACATTTAAATTAATACTACCTAACCTATTTAAGTAAATTCAAGTAAATTTCAGCAATATTTATTTAATAATTAAACTGAAATTAATTTTAAATTTTAAGGCAAAATTTTCCAAAACAATTACTGAAGTTAAGATTCTGAACATCTGAAAAGTTTCTAATCAATAAACAATTGCGAAAATAATACATCTGCTGAAAATTAAAATATCAACAATCATTTGCTGAAAATGAAAATATCAACAATCATTTTCCATTTTGCATCAACCTATAATAAAACACATTTAGAAACATACTCTATCTCATTAATGTATACTGAAATAGATATATACATGACTCCAAGAGTAATGGTACATTAAAGGCACATATTGACATTTAGCATGTTAAAGGTACAACACTAAATTTGTCAACATTAAAGGTACTGCACCATATTTTCTGAAAAGATAAATATAACATTTTCAGACACAAAATTCAGATAAGATATCAAAAAGAAATGCATTCAATATGAATAATTAAAACAAAGGCATTTCCTTAAACATTTCGAAATACAATATACATATTTCATTTGTAAACTTGTACTCTCTCCAAAATCTGAAATGTAAATTGCACACACAGAAATAATAATTATTTCTGATATAGATTTCATGTTTAAACCTGAAACTTTATAACTATTCTGTAATGTAAAACACAGAAATTAAGTTCAGTAAACAAAACACATATAAATCAAAACTGAAATACAATATTTCAATTATTTATATGGAAAATCAAAAGTCATATCTATTATGTGACATTCTCCCCTGATCTGCAAAAGATTGAGGATACAAAATGTCATGATTTTGAAAATCAACATTTGCTGTGATGGGGTCTAACCCACTCACCATACCTATCTGGTGGTTTTCTAACCCTTGATGACCTTCTAACAATACTGGGGTCATCTGTAACAAGATAAAAATTGTTACCATTAGAAACATTAGTATTTTAAATTACTACATGTATTTGATGAAATATTATTATGGGAACTACTAGATTGGTTACCATCTGAAATAACAGAATTTAGATTATCAACAGAATAATTATCTCTAAAATGTGTAAATTGGAGAAACATGTTGAGACTCTAAATTCTGTGAAAATGATGACATCTCTCCACCAGTAGATGACAACTGATCCTCACAAACAACATGTGTATAATTGGTTGGCTGCATCGGTCTTAGTACACGGGGCTTGGATGCTGGTCTTCTATGTGGAGGAATGTATCTAGGAGTTTCACTTCCTGTGCTGCAGTCTGAGTCTGACTCTTGCTCTGGTACAACTCCTATAGTCTGTTCCCTTCTGTCCTTAAACTCCATCCTCTTCTTCAACTTGTCAACATAGGACTCTCTGGACTTCGACTTTCTGTTGATGCTCCGATGCCCAAGAATGCATCAATGGCTAGGCGTGGGTGCCATCCAAACATCAAATAATGCGGAGAGTAGCCAGTAGACTCATGTTTGGTTGCATTACAGGCATGAACAAAAGGCTTGACAAAGTCCTTCCAATTGCTCTTACCCTCCGAGTCCAGAGTACCAAGCATACCGAGTAACGTCGAGTTAAAACGCTCGGTTCGTCCATTACCCATAGCATGATAGGGTGTTGTTCGAGACTTCTCCACCCCTGCAATCCTACACAGCTCCTGTATAACCTTACTTTCAAAGTTACGGCCCTGATCACTGTGTAGTCTTGCCGGAAAAGAGTAGTGACAGAAGAAGTTCTCAAACAACACTCTTGCTGTTGTGTGGGCTGTTTGGTTTCTGGTCGGTATGGCCTGGGCGTACCTAGTAAAATGGTCAGTAGTAACTAGGATATTTTCATATCCACCACTAGATTTCTCTAATGATAGATAATCAATACAGACAATCTCCATAGGATATGAACTCTGTATAGGTACCATAATTATGGGCACACTGGCCACCAATAAAAACGACTGAAAACGAATAAAAACGCGCGTGCACGATGTTTGCGCTTAAATAAAACTATGGAAAGCCACGGCTGCCATTACCATATAATTTCAATCTGTGACATATTATTAAACTTACACATAGTTTATATTCTATTTATCACATACCAAAAATAAAGACAATTTGAAGTGGAATGGAACCATTTTTTTCATTGACACGCCTATAGTATAATCTTAACGCTCTGTTTGTATAACAAAAATGATGTCACATCAAAATTTATGCATGTCACATCAAAATATATGCACAACCATTTTAATACCATTTTTACGGAGTCGTAAAAGTGGCACGGGTGTGTGGTAAACAAATTAATTAGGTAACTGTTTACAATATGTGATAAACACACTAATGAGATAACTGTTTGTTATACAGGTTGATAGACGATGGTAGGCTAGAGATTATTACAGGAGGCTGGGTCATGAACGATGAGGCCAATACACATTACTTTGCGATGCTCGATCAACTCTTAGAAGGTCATCAGTGGCTTGACGGCACTTTGGGTATGTTCTTTTTAATAAGATTTACATTTAGATTTGATTCTGATTGACTGCTAGCTAGTAAAATACATGGCTGTACAGTTTAAAGGAACTCCACTGAGGTCAAAAAGCCTGAAAATATAAAATTTGAATTTCTCACATAGATAAACCAAAGCACTTTAAATAGAAAGATAATTATGCAACTAATAAATTGTAAACCATATTTTTGTGCTATTCTTAGCTTAATTTGAATGTTTCAATTTTGGGTTTTTTTCACAGTAAGAATATTTATTCTGGAAAAATGGAGTGAGCGATTAATTTAAAATTTTGCACACAAGTTATTGTTCTAGACCTACATCAAATGGAACATTAATCTCGAAAAAATTATTGCCAGTCTTGTCGTGTCAAAAGAACAATCAGTGGAGTCCCTTTAAGTAATGATGTAATCATTCAATGATATTGTACTGTATCAAATATCCTTGTTTAAAGTTATGATTGAAATAGCCTTTTGATTGATTTTATTTTAAAGAATGATAATATTTTAAAGATTTGCTATGTTTAATTTGACATTTGAAAATATTAATAATTCAAATTGGTACATTTGAATATATTAATAATTGGTACATTTGAATATAATAATAATTGGTACATTTGAATATATTAATAATTGGTACATTTGAAAATATTGATACTTGGTACACAATCTTTTTTTTTTTATAAATATAACATAAACATGATTTGACTTCACACAAAGTAGATATATAATGTTTTAAATACTACACTGTATGTGAACACACTAAGAATGTATAGTGCCATTAAAAAACTGGCAGTTTTTTAAAGAAAGGAACAGCTTCACTTGACCTGTAATATGGTAAATAGTTTGTACATTCTTTTAGTTAGATAAGACATGTTCAATTAGAATTTTATAGATTTCAATAAACTTCTGCAATAAAAATATTTAACTCAAAGATGAGCATAGTATATCTTTAGTTTAAATAAACTCTTAAATGAACATTGATTTTATTCATTAATTTTACAATATTTAAAACAAAATCGTTTTCAGTGTGTTGAACAATAGATATAATCAATTCAATAAAATAAACATTTTCCGTAGCTTTCAACATATTTTTTTTTTCAGAAAAAAATTTGAATTTTATAAATTTACAAATGACACAAAGTCTGATTATCTATATGGTGACGATAAAAATAAAAGGAAAATAAAAAGTTTGTGTGTTAGATACCTATACATTATTGCAATGTCAGGACACATGTGATCGTCCAATGAAAATTGACGTTACAAACATTCAGTATTGTATATATTTTAGGGGTGAAGCCGTCAGCGGGCTGGGCTATCGATCCGTTTGGACACACACCGACGATGGCGTACTTGTTACGGAGGTCCGGTCTAAATAATATGCTTATACAGAGGGTACACTATGCTGTCAAAAAATATCTCGCCAAAAATAAAAACCTTGAGTTCATGTGGAGACAAACATGGGGTAGGGATAACCTTTACTTATCTGTTGTTGTTTATTTAAAAACAAGAGAAACAGTCCCTTCTTTTCCTGATAGTCTGTGAATTTATAGCTTAAATGTAGGTTTCTGTAGAAAAATTCAACAATTTATTGGTCAGTTACAGATAAATTGGTTAGTAACATAGGTTTCTGTAGAGATGTTTCTACAATTTAGTCAGTCACTTGCAGAAATATTCGTTAGTTATCCAGGAAAATGACAGGGCCATTTGAGAGATGAAAATGGAGAAATTGTTAAAAGCAGTCCATTTTAATCATTAAACAACAGTAATACCCTGTTTGTCTCAGTCTGCATTTAAATGATTCCAAAAAAAAAAAAAATTAGATTCTATTTGTAATAGGGGATAAATATATGCTTTTTGGAAAGGAAAATTTCGGGAGTCAGTGGAGTTTTTATCCATTAAAACGTGTAAGCTACAGAAGGTCAAGTGTCATCTTGTGCTTGCAGTAATGAATGAAGAGGTAGGGGTCTGTGGCTGAGGTCGTCAAACCACTTGCATTTTACTGCTGTAAGTTAGAGTGGTGCAAGTGTCTTCAGATTCTACATGTGAGGAAGTTATCCAGCTAGTTCACAGAACATTTGTGGTTCTACTAAGGTGCTTGCTTGTGCCTGAAGTAAAGTACAGAGGGGCACCTGAGGTCTTCCTCCACATGCAAAGCTATAAAGTTGCCATATGAACTGAATTGTGTTGGGGCGACGTTCAACCCAACAAAAAAAGAAAAAGAACTCTAAAAAAGAATGTAGAGGGATAAAGTCTTCCTTCACCTGTGTAAAAGCTGGAGAGTTGCAATACCGGTATGACCTCAGCATTGTTGATATAACTTAAAATTTAAACATTAGATTATATAATTGATTGTAAAAATATTACAATATATATATCTTATACTGTTGTGTGACTTATGTTTTATTTGACCGTATGCTTTGTTAATTTCACAGATCACCATGGAAACACGGACATGTTGTGTCACATGATGCCATTCTACTCGTACGACGTTCCCCACACTTGCGGTCCCGAGCCTGCCATTTGCTGCCAGTTTGATTTCCGACGGCTACCTGGTAGTTCCTATTCCTGTCCCTGGAAAATTCCGCCACAAGAAATTAGCAATGTAAATGTTGCTGAAAGGTATGTTAGTTTATTCTGCAAAATAAAAGTTATATTATTCCTGACTTGAACTGTTCTATCTTTACTTAAAGGGATTCCACCGAGGTTTAAAAGCCTAAAAACATAACATTTGAATTTCTTACATAAATGAGCTGGGGCACTTTAAACAGAAATATATGCAAAGATTGTTAAGAAATATTTTTTGAAATGAATTAAAAATCATATTTTTATGCTTTTCTTAGCCCGATTTGAGTGAAAAACGTTGAAAAGCTTTTCATTTTAGGTTATTTTTTACAATTTGAATAATTATTCTGGAGAAAATGAAGTTTGCAAATGATCTGAAATTTCTCCCAAAGATTAGTAGTCTAAACCTACATCAAAATGTATATTTATTAGGATTTTTTTTATCCAGTCCCATCATGTCAAAATACTTCAGGTGAGTCCCTTTAATGTACCTTAGAAATCAGTATTTTAAGAATTTTTTCGAAATGTTAAACATGTGTTTAATAGTGTTTGAATCATGGATTAAGGGCATGTTAGATGTTAAAGAACTGAAAAAAGAAGCGCTGATTGTAGCAAAATGTACACAAAGTAGTATTTTGACTTCCATGCAAAATACTGATTCATTATAATCATACAGAGTGTCAACAGAGCTTTAGTTATAAAAGCTAGTCCATCTATATCTCAAATGAGTATTATTTTGAAAACTGTAACATAATATCAAAAATTAAAAGTTTTTGAAAAATAAAATTGGTAATATTTCTGAGGCATTTCAGCAGGTGTTACTGGGCATGAGATATGTTTCACATTTCTTTATCTCTCATTGACAGACTCATACAAACCGAGTCTGCAATTTCCATCTTGATGCCATGAACAGACTCAATCAAATCAAACCAAGTCTGCAATTTACATCTTGATGCCATGAATAGACTCAATCAAATCAAACCAAGTCTGCAATTTCCATCTTGATGCCATGAACAGACTCAATCAAATCAAACCAAGTCTGCAATTTACATCTTCATGCCATGAACAGACTCAATCAAATCAAACAGAGTCTGCAACTTCCATATTGATGCCATGAACAGACTTGATCAAATCAAACCGAGTCTGCAACTATTAATTCTATTCCTCCTAGAGATCTTCTTTTTTCGAGATTTTTATTTTAAATTTTCATCAATTATGACTTTAACTGTTTATTTTTACGTTATTTATGTATAATAGAGCCAAGACGATTATTGACCAATGGAAGAAGAAGGCAACATTGTACCGCAGTAACTCGGTGTTTGCACCATTAGGAGATGATTTCAGGTACGACAAACCGGATGAATGGGATCTCCAGTACAACAACTACGAGAAACTGTTTGAATATATCAATTCCCACCCTGAGCTTGGAGTACAGGTAAGGTTACATAAAGGTTATTCCCCCTCGTGGCTGAGGGATTGCCATAAAGGTTGAAGGCATCAGCATTGCAGTCCACTCCCCTTGAGGCTGAGGGTTTGTTTTAAAGGGTTGAGGCATTATCAAAATTTCAGCCACCATTTATACCTGCATGATCGTAAGAGGGGACTATGTAGGTTTGAATTTCTGGAGTCTCTGTGTTTCTTAGCTCCAGCAGGTGATATTGTTTTATCACAACTTAAATATGTTACTTTATATTTATCTTATTGGCTTCACACCTTCCTTCTCTTGTGGTTTTATTATTCTTGGAGAAAAAAATTTGGAAAAAAAAATATTGTATTGTATTACAGGCTCAGTTTGGTACCCTGTCCGATTACTTTAATTCAATATACAAGGAATTTGATGTGAAGCCGGGAGAAAAACCAGGTCCGATGAAAACTTTGTCGGGAGATTTTTATACGTATGCTGACAAGGATGATCACTATTGGAGCGGATATTTCACGTCACGACCATTCCAGAAAAACCTTGACAGAGTTATGGAAAGCAATATAAGGTATATATAGCTCATTGGATTTTCCCAATCTAAAAATAGATTTTCCAGAAAAACCTCAACAGAGTTATGGAAAGCAATATAAGGTATATATAGCTCATTGGATTTTCCCAATCTAAAAATAGATTTTCCAGAAAAACCTCGACAGAGTTATGGAAAGCAATATAAGGTATATAGAGCTCATTGGATTTTCCCAGTCTAAAAATAGATTTTCCAGAAAATCCTAGACAGAGTTATGGAAAGCAATATTAGCTGCAATCTCATAGGTCTAAACAGTAATCAAACAGAACTGTTTATAAAATCATGTTCACTGGGTGTAGTATCATATTCACTTGCTGAATAGGATTTTCCAAATTTAAAAATATTCAGTGACCATACATAATAGATTATTAAAGATTTTATAACACAATTTTTTATGGTTTATGAATTTGATGCTCAGATTAAGGTTTATCAATTTTGTAAGTTCCAAAAAGCATTATTTATAAATATGTTACCTAATTTTACTATAATAAA
Source organism: Ruditapes philippinarum (assembly GCF_026571515.1). Lineage (NCBI taxonomy): Eukaryota > Metazoa > Mollusca > Bivalvia > Venerida > Veneridae > Ruditapes > Ruditapes philippinarum. Next base: position 37,297 of record NW_026867304.1, on the reverse strand, counting down.
TAGATTATTATGCCCCCACTTCGAAGAAGAGGGGGTATATTGCTTTGCACTTGTCGGTCCATCGGTCCGTAGACCAAATGGTTTCCTAGTGATGATTAAACAACCCTTAGGCCTAGGAACTTCAAACTTGGTATGGTGATTGGTCATGATCAGTAGATGACCCCTATTGATTTTGGGGTAAAGTGGTCAAAGGTGAAGGTCACATTGACCTTGTAAGCAAAAATGGTTTCCGATCAATAACTAAAGAACCCTTAAGCCTAGGAACTTCAAACTTGGTATGGTGATTGGTCATGATCAGTAGATGACCCCTATTGATTTTGGGGTCAATGGGTCAAAGGCCAAGGTCACATTGACCTTGTTGGAAAAAACGGTTTCCGATCAATTAACTAAAAACGCTTAGGCCTAGGAACTTGTAACTTTGTATGATGATTGGTCGTGACCAGCAGATGACCCCTATTGATTTTGGGGTCAAGGGGTCATAGGTCAAGGTCACATTGACCTTGAAGGTAAAAACGGTTTCTGATCAATAACTAAAGAACCCTTAGACCAAGGAACTTCAAACTTGGTATGGTGATTGGTCATGACCAGTAGATGACCCCTATTGATTTTGGGGTCAAGGGATCAGTGTCAAATTGACCTTGTACTTTAAGATGGTTTCTGGCCAATTACTCAACAAGTCAAGTTGCCTTGGTTGATATTTTTATATTAAACTAAAAATGCTTTTGGTAAACACATTTGAAGGTCTTATGTAATATAACAACTTGGCTGTCATTAATGAGGCCTACATGATTCATGAAATCTATGCATATTTTATTTGGTAAGATTTGTAATAACTTAAATTGCTGCACACAACCTATAGTGTCACAATAATTATTACCTTGTGACTAGTCATGACCAGTAGATAACCCTTATTAATTTTTTGTTCACTGGGTCGGAAGTCATGCATAACAACCTGATCACATGACTAATTGGCTGCCGATAGGGGGCATACATATTTTACAAACATACCTTGTTTACATATTCTTTGATGTTTGAAAACTGTTTATAAACATAATTATATACATTTACATAATTTCACTAAAGTGTGGTATACAACTTCATTTACAACATACAGGATCTTTATATGGATCTTAATAAAAAACTTGTGTTTTGTTCTTTATGTCATATTGCTCGATTAAAATATCATTACTTTACTATAATAGAATAGAAGTTTCACCGTAATGATGAGTATAAACTTTGTATAACTTCTGTTTGCTCAGCCATTGGCCATTGAATATCACATCATATGGGCAAGTCGTTCTTTCCTTGAGCAAGAAACTTTACACTCATTGCTCAGGACTGGTTGGTTCCAGGAACAGATTTGAAGGTGTGTCTATAAGCTTATAGCTTCCTACACAATTAAACTAAAATAAATTCTGTATAAACCAAATAAAAAGGTATTTTTAGCTCGACTATTCGCAGGATAATCAAGCTAATGCAGTCACCCATTTGTCGGTGTTGGCGTCCCTGTGGTTAAGTTTTTGCATGTAAGCTGGTATATCCATAACTACTGAAGGGAATGGATTGAAACTTCACACACTTGTTCTCTGTGATTATCTAAGATGATTGGCACAAGTCCCATAACTCTGATTTGCTTTTTTACATTATTATGCCCCTTTTTCGACTTAGAAATTCTTGGTTAAGTTTTTGCTTGTAAGCTGGTATCTCCATTACTACTGAAGGGAATGAATTTAAACTCCACACACTTGTTCTCTGTGATTATCTAAGATGATTGGCACAAGTCCCATTACTCTAATTTGCTTTATGCATAATTATGCCCCTTTTTCGTCTTAGAAATTCTAGGTAAATTTTTGCTTGTAAGCTGGCATCTCCATTACTACTGAAGGGTTTGTACCTTTTCGGACAATTTTATGTATTCATAAAGGTAAGGATTATTATATTTAATGAAACACCCTTGTGACAACTTTTCGAATAGTTGAGCGTTACTGTCCTCCGACAGTTCTTGTTTGTTTTTCGTTAAATAGGGTATATATTTTCACACAACATGATAAAATGCCACATACTTTCATGTTTCATGAAAATATATATACCATATTTCACTCAAATGAAAAAATATCCTCTTATTATTTTTGTATATATTCAGAGCTGCAGAGATTTTGTTTTCCATGGCAACAGCAACGGCTAGGCGTAAAAGTCACTCAAATTTTCCACAGACTGTGTTTATGGACAAGTTAATACAGGCACGTAGAAATCTTGGGTTGTTCCAGCATCATGATGGTATTACAGGCACTGCTAAAGATTTTGTTGTTGTTGATTATGGAAACAGGTATTGTATATTACAGTAATGTAATATGAGGTTTTTATGTACATGATATACGATAGGTGTATGAGATATGATATGTGAGATATGAAATGAGAAATGATATGTGAGATGATACGAGAGATGATATTACATATGATAAATTATGTGATAGATACTATGAGATATGATAAAGAATATGAAAGATGATGAAATATGATAAATGATATAAGAGAAAATATGAGCTATCATAAATGCTATGATAGATGATAAGAGATATGATAAATGATGTGAAATATGAAATGAGATATGATGAATGATATGAGATATGATAAAGGATATGTGATAATAATATGAGAAATGATATGATATGAGATATGATATGAGATATGATATATGATATACAAGTGAAATGATATGATTTGAGATATGATATGAGATGTTTTAAGAGAAATGATGAATTATATGAGATATGATAAATGAAATGATATGATAAAAAACATAACAACACATGTACAACAAAGACAACATTGTGTTATGTTATAAAACTGTTCTCTGTATTATAGATCTATGAATTATATATTTTAGATTGTTGAAGTCATTACGAGATTGTAAGCTGATAATAAAAGAATGTGCCACATACATCTCCATGGATACCAAAACTGAGTACAGTTATAACGAGAATGCTCCCTGGTTTAATGTTGTAAGTTTTACCTACTGTAACATGTAATAAAACCAGGGTGGTCTTAATTCCTGGGATGGTCTTGATTCCTGGAATGGTCTTAATTCCTGGGGTGGTCTTGATTCCCAATGTGGTCTTAATTCCCAGGATGTTCTTTCTTCTGGAGATGGCTTTTATTCCTGGAGTGGTCTTAATTACTGGGTTGGTCTTAATTCTCAGGTGGTCTTAATTCCTGGGGTGATCTTAATTCCTGGAGTGGTCTTAATTCCTGGAGTGGTCATTATTCTTGGGTTGGTCTTAATTCTTGCAGTGGTCTTAATTCCCAGTGTGATCTTAATTTCCGGGGAGGTCTTTATTCTGAGGTGGTCTTAAGACCAGTTATACTGAATTACTAATAAATTTTTAATATTTTTTTGTTATGGTTACACATTAAAGAAACTCTGTCTATAGTGAAAGGTCTGTAAGATTAAAAATAATTATGTTGATAGTATAAGGTGTTGTGCGTGACAACAAACCAAGAATTAAAGTACTGTATATAGAATCTGATGTTGTTGGTAACTGCGAGATACATAATCTATATATTTGTAGGATGAGAGCAGGGAAACACATGATGCATTACCTGTGAAATCTGTGATTGATCTAGGGGAGGAATCTGATACTTCACCAAGGTAAATATTGGAATTATTGTTGTCATTTGAAATGGTATTATAACTTCCATAGAAAATACATGTACTTTATGACTGTAACATTACTAATTGCCAAAAACACAAACGTAACAACAGTTCAAGCAGCTTTATCATTATTGTCAGTGAGTATTTTATAGACATTGTAAAAAGCTTTTCAAAAATAAAAAAATAGCATGTTTTATGGTAAATTGGCCTTTAAAAGTAACTGTTCAGTATATGATGAATCTTCAAAATATTTAATGATTTGATCATTTGTTGAATTTTAGACCCGTGATGTTCTACAATTCTTTGGCTCAGAGCCGGGAACAAGTAGTAAAGATTTACGTGAGTTGTGCCGACGTTGTTGTCATGGATACGGAGGGATCAGTTGTGCTGAGTCAGGTGGAACCATTCTGGGACGAAGCAGATAAAATATCGAAATCAAAATTCAAGGTAAATAAATCAATAATTTGAGAGATATTTAACACATTCTTTAAAATCAAAACAGGTTTTTTTTCTTCACAGGTTGGGGAAGCAGCCCCACCCCTGATTTTTGGGGAAAATTGTAAGGGAAAAAAAAAAACTAGTTGTAAATTCAATTTTTTGGGAAAACTGCATGATTTTAAAGAGTTTTTCTTTGGGGAAGCCGCCTTTAAACAGCATCTGCTATAGAAGGGAAAAAGGCCCTAAATGAAATAACAAAGTAATTAAATATTATTTGGTTTGCCTGCCACTTATATTGAAAACTACATTCTAGGAAACAGGCTGTACAAAATCAAGAGATACCAGTGTCACCATGAATAACGGGGGTCACGAGTCACGACTATAATGCCTTGTATGCCTCCAGTACTGATTAGTTCCAGGAACGTGACTTGAAACTAATTTTAAAAAGCTTCAAGCATTTTTTTTAAATTGAATCTAAATAAGTTATTTTGAACTGTAATAAAAATACTAAGAAAAAATGATACAAGTGGAACAAATAATCAACACTGGATACATTCTAAGGTTTATTTAATGATAGTAAAAATATCATAGAAATACTTAAGTAGTTTTTGTTATTTTACAAGTATTTTATTTTAACAAATTATTTAAATTTGATGTAGGTATCGTTCAGGCTCACAATACCAGCGCTTGGTATTGTAAAATATACAGTTCAGCGTGTTCCAGCCAACTCTAACCCGAAAAATGTTCCCGTTTCTGTACTTGTGTTTAACTCGGACAGTTCAACAATATTACAGTCGTACGTATATATATATTTATTTTATCATTTAAAAATGTTTTGATGCTTGAAGTTATTAGAGGTAATTACTTTAAGTCACAGGTAGTTGGTCAAACTGCTCATTCTAGCTCTTTAAATGGTTTAATATTTCCAAATTAGTATCATGACTTTGATCAAGGAAATCAGCTTTCATTACAGTATATGATTATACTTCCCTTGGCTCAAAAGGGAGAGAGGGGCGTCTGTGCCGAGTGGTTAAGGTCGTTGAGTTCAAACCACTTGCCCCTCACTGCTGTGGGTTCAAACCCCATCAGATACTTTGGATTCTTTCATGTGAGGAAACTATCCAGCTAGCTTACGGAACGTCGGTAGTTCTACTCAGGTGCCTGTTCGTGCCTGAAATAATGCACGGAAGGGCACCTGAGGTTTTCCTCCACCAGTAAAGCTGGAACGTCGCCAAATGACCTATACTGTGTCGGTGTGACGTAGAAACCTAAACAAACAAAAGGGAGAGCATCACATATTAAGTTATTCAGGGGTTGATTTTAGGGTGAGGCGGTATTTATCTATAACAGGGTATTATCTGAAGATGCAGGGGTTTAGATCTAAGGGAGTTAGTTGATACGCTGCATCAGATAAGGTGGGGGGGGGGGGGTAGTTATATTGTTAGTATAACAATAGATCAAGGACAAAGAGTCTTAATTGTCTTTTGGTGTGATTAGTAGTCGGTCACTTACAGAGAAATTGGTTATTACTGGTTAGTTATTCAGGAAGGCTGGATAGGTGGATCAGTCTCCGAGATATGACTGAAAGATATGTTAAAATCTGTGTTAAAAATAAACAAACAGAAAATTAAAGAAACTAACAGTATACATGTAAAGAGGATATTGAATGAGTGTAGGTTCAATACTGAATTTATTGAACAAGTTGAATAAAATTATATTATGCGGGCCTCTGGCTAGCATAATATTATATCATTCAAAGAGTTCAGTAAATTCAGTTATGAACCTACACAAATATAATTATTATTCTTTTTATCACATACCCAGAATAAAGACTGTTTAAAGTGAAAAAGAATCATTTTGCATTGCCCTGCTGTTAGTGTAACGCTAACATTCAGTGCGTCTTTACACTATGTTTGTATAACTCAAATGACATCACATCAAAATATATTATCAGTCATGCAATACCATTTTCAGGGAGTCACAAAAGCGATATGTGATGAAAAGTATTATTATACGAGATATTTTCCCATTGTTCTTTTCCCATTGTTTGCAGGCATCCATTTTCTATAGCTAAAGCTGTAGGTTCAGATATTACACTGGAGAATCCATACCTCAAGGCAACTTTCTCAGGATCTAACGGATTATTAAAGGTGAGTTATGATTTTTATATCAGCTTATATGAGCCGCGTCATGACAAAACCAACATAATGGGTTTGTGACCAGCATGGATCCAGACCAGCGCATTCGCGCAGTCTGATCAGGATCCATGCTGTTCGCTTACAAACCCTATAGCAAGTAGAGAAACTGATAGCGAACAGCGGATATGCAGGCTGGTCTGGATTCATGCTGGTCGCAAACCCATTATGTTGGTTTTGTCATGGCGCGGCTCATATATTGATTAAACTATGTGTTATACTATGCTCAAATTTGATCATTAGAAAATGTTTTTTTGCAACACAGTCTCTTTGTTAATATTTAATAAACATGTTTTTGACTTTATACATAGTAAATATGTTAAGTTATGTTTAAAATTCAAATCAGTATACATGTAGGTGGTCACATTCAGTAAAAAAAACCAACAAATTGGCAGGTTTTTACAAGAAAGGACCTTCTTTAATATGGAACACAGCTTCCCATACATAGTTTATTCATTCTTTTATTCAAATAAGACACTTTCAGAAAACTCTGATTTATAAAAATAAACAGAAACTCCTTGAAAAAAGAGGGGTTTAACCCGTCAAACATTAAAGATTGAAATGTTTGTGTAGCAGATAATTATTAACAATTTCCAGAATGATTTTAAAACAATTGTCTATTTTTATATTTTATCAGTCAGTTGTCACTAAGGAGAATGGTGTAGAACATAATACACGGCTAGAGTTTGTTACGTACGGAACGAAACCACACAGCGGCGATAGAAGTGGCGCCTACCTGTTCTTACCTGACGGACAGGCTAAGGTGGGTTGAAAATTTCTTTGGTTTTGTGTACAAGGCAACAGCACACCTCCAGATATTTAAAAAAAAAAGTTTTTTGGTGTTTTAAAGGTCCAATATGCCTCGGAAATGCTTTTAGTTTTATTTCTCAAAAGCTTTTAAATTTTGATGTACTTTTAAAGTATCCAAAAAGTTACGTAATCGACTATTACCTGAATAATGTTTTTCATCTGTTGCTTTTTGGCAATGATTACTGTTATAATTGATAAGTGTTTTGTATGGAAGTCCAAATACCACTTTGTTTACATTTTGCTACTTTCATGACAAATTATTTCACATTTATTGCTGCTTTCTTCCGGTAATAAGCACATACCATTCTGTAACACTATCATTTAAATATAATAAAATTCATGTTATCCCTTTCTTAAAAAGTAAAAATTTATTTGTCTCTTAGCAATAATGTGTCATTAATGTCATATAGTGAACTAGATTTTGGCTGGGCAACAACGGCTCTTATCAGGGCCTCCTAACCTTTTCATATTGTCTTTAGTAACTGTAAATTTAAGTTTTTATTGACCTTCAAAAAGTGACCTACTTCCAGCTCAAAATTCATATCCTTGGCTAAATTTGGAAAGTGCAGTGAGGTAAATTATCACCACTTTGTGTGATTCAAAATAACCCTGTTGTTGCTGAACAAATATTTATTTATTGACTTTCCTTTACGTGACATTAAAACCCCAAAAATGATTAAAAAAAAAAACCGAACATGTGTTGTAAGATATATCCTGTCTTATTCAATATATAGAGGATATTAAATGAGTGTAGTTTAATATTAAATTTATTGAACAAGTTGAATAAAATCATATTATGTGAGCCTCTGGCGAGCATAATATTGTTTTATTCAACGAGTTCAATAAATTTAGTATTGAATGTACACAAATATAATATTCTATTTATCACATATATAAAATAAGAATAGTTAACTGTTAAAATGAGTAATTTTTCAATGAAGCGCCTTTAGTGTAACGCTAACATAAGCGCACTTTAACGCTATGTTTCTATATAGCGCAAATGACGTCACATCAAAGTGTTACTACACTAGTGTAATATCGTTTTTAGCTCGACTTTTCTATGAAAAGGGGAGCTATCCTACTCGCCCCGGCGTCGGCGTCGGCGTCACACCTTGGTTAAGTTTTTCGTACCACCCCACTTTATTTCAGAAGTATTACAAGTATGGCTTTGAAACTTACCATACTTGTTCACCATCATAACCTCCATCTACAGACAAGAGTACATAACTCTGTCAAGGTTTTTGACAGAATTATGGCCCTTTTTTGACTTAGAAAGTGTATTGAGCTTGGTTAAGTTTTTTGTACCACCTCACTTTATTTCAAAACCATTGGAGGTATTGCTTTGAAACTGACCATACTTGTTTACCATCACGACCTTCATCAACAGACAAGAGGACATAACTCTGTCAAGGTTTTTGACAGAATTATGCCCCTTTTTGACTTAGAAAATACATTGAATATGGGTAAAATCCACTTATTGCCTTAACCCTTTGAGATATTGCTTTGAAACTTTTAATGCTATTTCACATCATTACCCCCATCTGTACGCAAGAGAAGGTAACTCTGTCAAGGATTTGTTTTAAAAATTAAGGCCTTTTATCGACTTAGAATCTTGGTTAAGTTTTTAGTACCAGTCCACTTTTTGACTGAACTGTTTGAGATATTAATTTGAAAGTTGGAATACTTGTTTACAATCATGATTCCCAAACATGTCCAGGAGAAGGTAATTCTGTCAAAGATTTTATTTGAATTATGGCCCTTAACTGTCAATGTTTTGTATTATAGGCAAGCACTAAAAAACTTAAAAAATCTAAAAAAATTCATTCCTATCCACTTGTTCACTTTACCATAAATTATGTCATATAAACATTGCTGTAATATTCAAGGGTATCAAACAACTAGTTCACTTTAAAAATACAGAGATTCTTGTATTGCCTTTTACTGCAAAAACTTTTTTTATTGGCAAGCAATAAAAAAGTCGAGCGCGCTGTCTTACGGACAGCTCTTGTTATTAAATGGCTTTATTATACTCTTGCGCCGCAGTTTATGTGATAAAAAGTTGTTGACTACAAACCACTTTCCTCTCACAACTGTATACTTGAGCTGCACAAGTGTTTTCAGATTCTTTCATGTGAATTAGCTGTCCAACTAGCATCAGGAACGCGGTGGTTTCCACACAGGTGCCCATTTGTGCCTGAAATATTGCACAGAGTGACACCTGAGGCTTCCCTCCATCAGTACAGAGTGGAACCTGAGGTCTCTTCCACCAGTACAGAGTGGAACCTGAGGTTTTCCTTTACCAGTACAGAGTGAAACCTGAGGTTTTCCTTAACCAGTATAGAGTGGAACCTGAGGTCTTCATCCACCAGTACAGAGTGGAACCTGAGGTCTTCCTCCACCAGTACAGAGTGGAACCTGAGGTTTTCCTTAACCAGTATAGAGTGGAACCTGAGGTCTTCCTCCACCAGTAGAGTGACACCTGAGGCTTCCCTCATCAGTACAGAGTGGAACCTGAGGTCTTCCTCCACCAGTACAGAGTGGTACCTGAAGTTTTCCTTAACCAGTACAGAGTGGAGCCTGAGGTCTTCCTCCACCAGTACAGAGTGGAACCTGAGGTCTTCCTCCACCAGTACAGAGTGGTACCTGAGGTCTTCCTCCACCAGTACAGAGTGGAGCCTGAGGTCTCCCTCACAGTACAGAGTGGAACCTGAGGTCTCCCTCACAGTACAGAGTGGAACCTGAGGTCTTCCTCCACCAGTACAGAGTGGAACCTGAGGTCTTCCTCCACCAGTAAAGCTAGAAAGTCACAAGAATTCATGGCATATACTCTACTGTGTCTGTATGTAAAACTCAAAAAAAAAAAAAAAAAAAAAATATAATTGCTACAACTTGATATTCATTAAATTGTTTTCTTTGCTTATTTTCTTACGAAAGTTGTTTTTCCTTTTCACATATTTTTTTTAATTACCAGTAAAAAGTAGTAAAATCAACATCTGTTATCTTTTTCAGACGTATTCTGGTAAAAGTCCTCCAGTTGTGAACATTATACAGGGTCCTATAGCATCAGAAGTTCGTGTTTACTTTGAGTTAGTCACTCACGTTGTACGACTTTATAACTCATCAGGTAAATGGATTTATGTTGTTGTTTTATACTCTCCACAGACAAAGTTAGGAGTCAGCTTGTCCATAGGTGTGTCCGTCCATCCTCATAGTGGTTTCCAGACAATAACTAAAGTTTGGAATGAGTGATTGTAATCAAACTTGGTATATAGTAACCTTTTTGAGGAAGCCCAGGTTGGGATTGGATAACATTTTTTAGAGCAGCATCTTTCAGCAACAAAATAAATCTTTGGCTCTCTTGATATGTTATTATCTAGGTATAGATGGAATATCATTTGATATGTTATTATCTAGGTATAGATGGAATATCATTTGATATGTTATTATCTAGGTATACATGGATAGAATATCACTTGATATGTTATTATCCATGTTTATATTACTTGATATGTTATTATCTAGGTAAATATCACTTGATATGTTATTGTCTATATATATATATGGAATATCACTTGATATGTTATTATCCAGGTAAAGATGGAGTATCACTTCACATGTTACTATCCAGGTATGGATAGAATATCACTTGATATGTTGTTATCCATGTTTATATCACTTGATATGTTATTATCCAGGCATACATAGAATATCACTTGATATGTTATTATCTAGGCATACATAGAATATCACTTGATATGTTATTATCTAGGCATAGGTGGAATATCACTTGGTATGTTATTTTGTAGGTAAATATCACTTGATAGGTTATTTTGTAGGTATAGATGTAATATCACTTGATATATTATTATGTAGGTATTGATGGAATATCACTTGATATGCAGAATATCGTGGATATAACATCAGAGCGGAATGTAGAGATAGCTGTCAGGATTCACACCGATGTACAAAACAATGATGGTGAATTCTACACTGACTTAAATGGGTTCATGGTAAGATTATCTCCTCTTTTTGTAAAAAAGATTCAAATTATTTTCCCTGTTTTTGGAAAAGAAAGAAATACAAATTATCTGCCCTATTTTTGGATAAGGAAATGCACTTTCATCCTGTTATAATGCTTGTGTTGGAATAATTAGTCAGTGTGGGTACAGTCAGATCTATATAAACATATAAATATATACCATTAGTCCACGTAAATTACCAAAAAGATGTCAATCTAAGCAAAGATAGCCCTTTTTTTGTTAGTACTGAAGTTGAAATATGGTGATAATGACTGTTAAATCACTCATTAATCGCACATACCATGTTAAGTATTAATTGAATCTTGAATCATTTTACTTTTCTTAAAATCTTTGCACATGTCTCAAGTTTGATTTTCTTGAAATATTTTGGCTTCTCTAGAGGCATGTTTGCTTTAACCACTTGGCCAAGCCACCACATTTTGATGTGACTTTAAACTAAAACAGATTGATGAAAAGGTAAAATACATGTATAGAGATTATGGAAACTCCACTGAGGTCAAAATGCCTAAAAGTCAAATTTGATTTTTGTGTCGCCTCTACGGAGTAGTGGCGACATATAGGGATCACTTCTCCGTCGTCTGTCTGTCCGTCTGTCTGTCTGTCCGTGCGTCCGTCACAAAACTTGTCCGGACTACTCCTCATAAACTACTGGTGCAATTTCATCCAAACTTTACAGGAATGATCAGTACCAAGTCTAGTTGTGCATATTGTCAGCATTTTCCGGTTCAATGATTTTTGTCAGAGTTATGGCCCTTTAATAATTTTTAATTTTAAAGTTTGTCCGGACTACTTCTCTTATACCACTTATGCAATTTCAATGAAACTTTACAGGATTGATCTGTAGCTCAAGTCCTTGCGCATATTGCACGGGTTTTCCGGTTGAATGATTTTTGGCCGAGTTATGGCCCTTTGATAAAAAGGTTTCTTTTTCTGTGTGTTGCCAGATACACAAAAGCTTGTCCGGACTACTCCTCATAAACTACTGGTGCAATTTCATCCAAACTTTACAGGAATGATCAGTACCAAGTCTAGTTGTGCATATTGTCAGCATTTTCCGGTTCAATGATTTTTGTCTGAGTTATGGCCCTTTAATAATTTTTATTTTTAAAGTTTGTCCGGACTACTTCTCTTATACCACTAATGCAATTTCAATGAAACTTTACAGAATTGATCTGTAGCTCAAGTCCTTGCGCATATTGCACGGGTTTTCCGGTTGAATGATTTTTGGCCAAGTTATGGCCCTTTGATAAAAAGGTGGTTTTTTTTGTGTGTTGCCAGATACGCAAAAGCTTGTCCGCACTACTCCTCATAAACTACTGGGGCAATTTTATCCAAACTTTACAGGAATAATCAGTACCAAGTCTAGTTGTGCACTGTCCGTCTGTCTGTCCATCTGTCACAAAATTTGTCCCAACATAAAATTGGCCATCATGAGGCGACACATGTGATTACTGATCGCTCTTGTTTACACAGATCAGCTGGGACTCTTAAAGCAGAAAAATAAACAAAAGATAATTAAGAAAGATTTTCAGAAATGAAGTGCAATTCAAATTTTTGTGCTATTCTTAGCACATTTTGAGGGAAAAGGATAACAACAATTAGAAAAATCATTCTTGAAAAACAAGCGAGCAAATGATCTGAAAATTTTGCACGCAAGTTATTGGTCTATAGACCTACATCAGATGTAATATTACTTTCGAAAAAATATTTCTAGTCCCGTAATGTCATCAAACCTCAGTGGAGTCCTTTTAATCATGTTAACATATATTAAAGGGACTCCACTGAGGTTTTTTGACATGACGGGACTGAAAATATTTTTTTTGAGATTATTACACTATTTGATGTAGATCTGTACTAATAACTTATGTGCAAAATTTCAGATCATTAGCTTGTTCCGTTTTTCCAAAATAATAATTATAATAGTGAAAAATGACACAAAATTGAAAAGCGTTTAAATGCTTTCACTCGAATCGGACAGAGAATATCACAAACATACAATTTTCAATGAATTTCCTGTATGTTTCTTAGTTATATTTTATTTATATTTCTGTTGTAATACATGTAGCTCGTGTTGATCTATGTGAAAAATTGAAATTTTATGTTTTTAGGCTTATTAACCTCAGTGGAGTCCCTTTAATCATGTTAACATATATATAATTTGTTATTTATAGATGCAGAAACATACAACATATGACAAGCTAACATTACAAGGCAATGTATATCCAATGCCAACGATGGCTTTTATTGAGGATGACAAACACAGATTTAGTATATTGTCTGCAAACTCTCTCGGTTTTTCAAATCTTAAACCAGGTATAATTTCCATACAGATTTTGTTATTCTTTTCCTTAATTACCTTGGTTTTTAAACACTAAAACTAAATTAAATATTGTCACAGATTTTGTAACTCCTTTTAGACAGGGTGAGCTTTTGTGATCGCTTTTAGTATGGCATCAGTCCGTCTGTCTGTCCGTCGTCCGTAAACTTTTACTTTAAATGACATCTCCTCATAAACCACTAAGCCAATTTCATTTCCAAACTTCACAGGAATGTTCCTTTGGTGGTCACCTTTGAAAATTGTTCAAAGAATTTAATTCCATGCAGAACTCTGGTTGCCATGGCAACCACAAGAAAAAACTTTTAAATATCTTCTTCTAAAAAACCAAAAGAGCTAGATCTTAGATATTTGGTGTGAAACATCTTCTAGTAAGTGTCTACCAAGTTTGTTCAAATAAAAGCCCTGGGGTCAAAATTTGCCCCGCCCCAGGGGGTCATTGATTTTCCCTATATGTATATAACAAAAATTTAAAAATCTTGTTTTAAAGAACCCAAAGAGCTAGAGCTAAGATATTAAGCATGAAACATCGTCTAATGTGTGTCTACCAAGTTTTTTCAAATAAAAACCCTGGGGTCAAAATTGGCCCCGCCCCAGGGGGTCATTGAAATTTTTCTATATGCATATAGTAAAAACTTAAAAATCTTCTTTTAAAGAACCCAAAGAGCTAGAGCTAAGATATTTAGCATGAAACATGTTCTAATGGATGTCTACCAAGTTTGTTCAAATAAGAGCCCTGGGGTCAAAATTGGCCCCGCCCCAGGGGGTCATTGATTTTCCCTATATGAATATAGTAAAAAACTTAAAAATCTTCCTTTAAAGAACCCAAAGAGCTAGAGCTAAGATATTTAGCATGAAACATGTTCTTATGGATGTCTACCAAGTTTGTTCAAATAAGAGCCCTGGGGTCAAAATTGGCCCCGCCCCTGGGGACATTGATTTTCATTATATGTGTATTTAAAAACTTAAAAATCTTCTTTGAAAAAACCCAAATAGCTAGAGTGTAGATATTAAGCATGAAATATCTTCTAGTTAGTGTCTACAAAGATTATTCAAATAAAAGCCCTGGGGTCAAAACTGGCCCTGCCCCAGGGGTGTCATTGTTTTTAAATATATGTGTAAAGAAAAAACTTAAAAAATCTTCTTTTAAAAAACCCAACGAGCTAGACTTTAGATGTTTAGCATGAATCATCTTCTAATGGGTGTCTACATTAAAGCCCTGGGGTTTAAACTGGCCTCGCTCCGGGTGGGGGGGGGGGGGGCTATATACAGGTGAGCGACTTCAGGGCCATCATGGCCCTCTTGTTCTCTAATTTTTGTGTTTTTATACCCCCAAAAACGAAGTTTGGGGGGGTATATAGGAGTCACCCGGTGGTCGGTCGGTCGGTCCAGCGGTCCGTTGCATTTTCCTTGTCCGGAGCATAACTTGAAGACTAATGGTTGGAATTCAATATAACTTCATACAATGGTCAAGCACATTGAGAGGAAGTGCAGTGCACAAGAACCATAACTCCATCTTGACTAATTACAGAGTTATTGCCCTTTGTTACTTTTCATTGTTCGGAGCATAACTTGAAAACTACTGGTTGAAACTCGAAACAACTTCATACAATTGTCAAGCACAATAAGGGGAAGTGTAGTGCACAAGAACCATAACTCTATCTAAGGTAATTACAAAGTTATTGCCCTTTGTTATTTTTCCATTGCTTTCTTTTGTCCGGACTATAACTTGAAGACTAATTGTTGGAATTCAATATAACTTTATACAATGGTCAAACACATTGAGAGGAAGTGCAGTGCATAAGAACCATAACTCTATTTTGACTAATTACAGAGTTACTGCCCTTTGTTACATTTCCTTGTCCAGAGCATAACTTGATAACTACTGGTTGGAATTCAAAACAACTTCATACAATGGCCAAGCACAATAAGGGGAAGTGCCATGCACAAGAACCATAACTCCATTTTGACTAATTACAGAGTTATTGCCCTTTGTTACTTTTCCTTGTCAGGAGCATAACTTGAAAACTACTGGTTGAAACTTGAAAACTACTGGTTGAAACTCGAAACAACTTCATACAATTGTCAAGCACAATAAGGGGAAGTGCAGTGCACAAGAACCATAACTCTATCTAAAGTAACTACAGAGTTATTGCCCTTTGTTATTTTTCCATTGCTTTCTTTTGTCCGAACTATAACTTGAAGACTTTAAAAGTTTGTATTCAATATAACTTTATACAATGGTCAAGCACATTGAGAGGAAGTGCAGTGCACAAGAACCATAACTCCATCTTGACTAATTACAGAGTTATTGCCCTTTGTTACATTTCCTTGTCCAGAGCATAACTTGAAAACTATTGTTTGTAATTCAATACAACTTCATACAGTTGTCAAGGACATTAAAAGGAAGTGCATTGCACAAGAACCATAACTCCATTTTGACAAAATACAGAGTTACTGCCCTTTGATACTTTTCCTTGTCCGGAGCATAACTTAAAATGTACTGGTTGGAATTCAAAACAACTTCATACAATGGTCAAGCACAATAAGAGGAAGTGCAGTGCATAAGAACTATAACTCCATCTTCAGTATTTATAGAGTTATTGCCCTTTGTTCCTTTTCCTTGTCTTTCTGGACTTATACAGAGTAATTCAATAAAACTTCATCAATGGCCAACCACATTGAAAGGAAATGCAACATACAAGAACCACAACTATCTTTAATTGCCCACAACCATAACTCTATATTTCAATTCTTTTACAAGGTATTCTGTTACTAGTAACATCCTCTTTTCCGAAGTAGTCTTGTGGGGGTATTAATCACATTTAGTGATAGTTCTAGTTTTATTTGTTTTTTTTTAACACAAAAACTAAGTACAATGTTCAGACTTTGTTATTCTTTTCTCTTATTTTTGTGGTTTATCAACACTAAAATTAAGTAAACTATTCTCATAGATTTTTTATAATCCCAAAAAAGTGAGCATATAATCGCCACTTTGTCCGTCTGTCTGTCTGTACAAACCCCAAGAGGTACTTATGTGACTCGGAGAACAAATGGTAACAGTAAATTATTTTTAATCCTATTCATTCTGATTTTAGTTATGTGTCTCACACTAAAACTTAAAAAGATATTCTCACAGATTTTGTATTTTATCTCTAATTTTCTTTTTATTTTTTTTCTAACTGTAAATTAAGTAAAAGATAATAACAGATTTTGTAATTAATTTTATGCTTTTTAAATTTTTTTTTATTTTTCAAATTTTTAACCATGTAAAATATCAACAAAGGTTTAACAAAATGTCTATGTGTACCTTTTTTTAGATTTTAATTAAAAAAAAAAAAACAACTATTTTATGTACTGAATTTTAAAGCTTCAGTGAGAATATGAGAATAATATCATAAATTCAATAGTGAAAGCGATGTATACATATTGAATCTATCATATATTTCACCCAACAGAAATTAAGAACAGTGTTCACTCAAAAGTAATATTTTTCATAGACATGCATATTCTGTAAAATTATGAGGAAAAGCTTAATGATGGATATTTACATCTCGTCCGAATTTATGCATTGTCATACCATTTTATAGACACAGTGTACAGTCTCGTTAAAATCGATCTTGTTACAAATGAACCGATCTTGTTATAAGTGAACCCATCTTGTTATAAGTGAACCCATCTTGTTATTAGTGAACAAATCTTGTTATTAGTGAACCAATCTTGTTATAAGTAAACTGATCTTGTTACAAGTGAACCAATCTTGTTATAAGTAAACAGATCTTGTTATAAATGAACAGATCTTTTACAAGTGAACAGATCTTGTTACAAGTGAACCAATTTTGTTAAAAGTGAACCGATCTTGTTATAAGTGAAGCGATCTTGTTACTAGGGAACAGATCTTGTTACAAGTGAACCAATCTTGTTACAAGTGAACAGATCTTGTTATAAGTGGAGTAGACTGTCTATATGTGTGTATATGATGGACTTATTTATATCTTTCAGGTATAATGGATGTATTTTTGGATCGTATGTTAAACCAAGATGATAGTCGAGGTCTTGGTCAGGGAGTTACAGATAGTAAACAAACTCCAAGTAGATTTAAACTTTTACTTGAGAACAGACATAAAGGCACTTATGTAAGTCTAGATTATTATACCCCCACCACAAAATGTGGGGGGGGCTATAATGGATTCGCTTTGTCGCGTCGGTCGGTCGGTCGGTCCGTCCGTCTCCATTTTCGTGTCCGCTCTATAACTCCTATTCCACTTGAAGGATTTTCTTCAAACTTGGCTCAAATGTTCACCTCAGCAAGGGGATGTGCAGAACCCATGTTGCCCATGTGTCAGCTCAAGGTCAAGGTCACAATTGAAGGTCAAATATCAAACACAATCATATATTAGACAGTATGTCGTGTCCGCTCTGTAGGTCCTACAATAATTGAAAGATTTTCTTCAAACTTGGCTAAAATGTTCACCTCAACAAGGGGATGTGCAGAACTCATGTTGCCCATGTGTCATTTTAAGGTCAAGGTCACAATTGAAGGTCAAATATCAAACAATCAAATATTAGACAATATGTCGTGTCCGCTCTGTAAGTCCTACACTAATTGAAAGATTTTCTTCAAACTTGGCTCAAATGTTCATTTCAACAATGGGATGTGCAGAACCCATGTTGCCCATGTGTCAGCTCAAAGTCAAGGTCACAATTAAAGGTCAAATATCAAACAATCAAATATTACACAGTATGTTGTGTCCGCTCTGTAAGTCCTACACTTATTGAAAGATTTTCTTCAAACTTGGCTCAAATGTTCACCTCAACAAGGCTATGTGCAAAACCCATGTCACTCTTTTGCAGGCTTAAGGTCAAGGTCACAATTGAAGGTCAAAAATTGACTTAGAAAATGTTCTTTAATTTTAACATATATCTGAATATTTCTGAATCTAGGAAAGGTATTTGCTTGAAACTTAAAATATAAATGAAGTGTCACAATTAAGATATGCTGGTCAAGTTTCATAACTCTGTATTGCATTTTAACAAAGTTATGCCCCTTTTTAATCTTCAAATTTACATACAATCGCATATTAGACAATATGTTTTGTACCGCTCTATAAATCCTATACTAATGGAAGAATTTTCTTCAAACTTTTCTCAAATGTTTCACCTAAACAAGGTTATGTGCAGAATCCATGTCACCTTTGTGCAGGCTAAAGGTCAAGGTCAGACTTGAAGGTCAAAAATTGACTTAGAAAATGTTCTTAGATTAAAACAGTTCTTGAATATTTCGGAAACTAGCATAGGTATTTGCTTGAAACTTAAAAGATATATGAGGTGTCACAATTACGATATGCAGGTCAAGTTTCATAACTCTGTATTGGATTTTTTGACAAAGTTATGCCCCTTTTTAAGTCTTTAAAATTTACATACAATCAATACTAGACAATATGTTGTGTCAGCTTATAAATTCTATACTAATGGAAGAATTTTCTTCAAACTTTACTCAAATGTTCACTCCAATTGGGCGATGTGCAGAACCCATCTTACCCTTGTGCCAGCTGAAGGTCAAGGCCACACTTGAAGGTCAAAAATTGACTTATAAAAAGTTAGTATATTGGGAAAATGAAAGGTTATTTGTAACTGTTTCGAACATGATTTGATAATAGATATTTTTACTATTACCTGTACAATTAGTCTTTTTTTCACCAGAGATAATTTCTTTTTATGTATTTGTGTCACTTAAGTTATTCCCTTAACCACCTTTCCAAGTTGTCTTCTGTCAAGGACATTGGTGGGGGTATGAATCGCATTCAGCGATTGTTCTAGTTACTTTATGTGGGTATTTTAGAAATTTGATTTTGTTCCTTTTGTATAGGGTTAATAATATCTGCCATATGTTGTGGTTCAAAGTGGCGCAACCATGAGATAAATATTAATTTTTGGTGTTCACAAGATGAAATATTTTTGATCACCCCCTAATTAATATCATAATAATTTAAACATTACAAAAGAAGGAAATACAAAAGTAAAAAAAAAAATATAATTTTTTTTTTATTTTTTATTTAATTTCAGAATAAAGAGCGAGCAACCACGTTTCCGTCGTTACTCGGTCACCAGACATCGTTACAGTTGATCCACCCGGTATTAGTGATACCAGCTCATCAGAAACGTTCCTCGTCATTCCCTAAACTCTCAAATTTCTCACCTATGCACAGCGAGCTGCCGTGTGATGTACATTTATTAAATTTACGAACTATGCAAAATCCGGACGACGGACCAGATAGGCTGGTTCCTAAGAGTACGGCAGCCATGTTTTTTCACAGACTGGGTATAGATTGTGGCTTCCCTAATAAAGGATTGATGTGTAAAGGAGCGTCAGGGGAGGTAAGTCTCGATAGTTTCATTTTGAGATTTTTTCGAGCTCTGAGCCAAGACTGAATTAATAATGATAATAATAATAAAGGCTTTATTAAACTAGGTTACATATTCCCCAAAATGATCTTCCATAAGTACTTCAAGGAATTAAACTAGAAGATAAAAGATAAGTTAAAGGTATATTTTGTTTAGTAAGTATAAAAATATTGATATCAGATCCCTCTGATGGATAGAGGTCATTCTGCCATGGCTTTAGGTGGTGCTACATATGCAAATAAGGTAATTCTGCCATGGTTTAAGGTGGTGCTAATATGCAAATAAGGTCATTTTACAATGACTGTAGGTGGTGCTACATTTGTACATATGCAAATTAGGTAATTCTGCCATGAATGAAGGTTGTGCTACATAATTATGCAAATTACGTCATTCTGAAATATATGAAGGTTGTGCTATATATGCAAATTAGATTATTTTACCAATGCCATAGGTGATACTACGGTGCTATATATGCAAATTTGTTCATTCTGGCATGGCTCTAGCTGGTGCTATATATGCAAAGTTTAGATATTCATGTTTTTATGGAAGCTGAGAGGATGTGAATACTTTATGATTATTGACATGTAAGATACATAAGATAAAGTTTTATGGTACTAAATATGTATTAAAAAAATGAAATAATATAAAGATTTTGTTTCATCTTGAACAGGTTGTACTGGCAGGGATGTTTAACGACATATTGACAAATGTCGCTCAACAGGTGTCCTTGACCTTAATGTACGAGGAACATGAGTTAGACACAACAGAGTTACTGGACTTGGAACCCATGGAAATAGCATCATATGTGGTGACTTTACAATAGTGCTCAGTTTACTTTACATGTACCATTCCAAAACAGTCACTGTGAGAAACTTGTGATGATTTAATACTGTGTTATCATGTTCTCTTCATGTAAACATGAGAGTATATGCTATTATTCTATTACAAAGGGAAAATCACTTGTGTGTAATATTATAAGGGAAATCACTATTGCATGATATCATAAGGGGAACTCACACAAGAATGATATAAGGGGAAATCAGACTTGTGTGCTTTTATAAGGGGAAATCACTCTTGTGTGGTATTATAAAGGACAGTTCTTTAAACATTCGCATGCGTCTGTATCAGACCAAGAAGGATAGTTCTAAAATTCAATTATTTAATGTGTACTACAAACTTGTTCTGAGTTTGACCAGTTTGACAACAGCGCAAATTTGATAATATTTTGACCATGAATAAATAATGTAACAATGTGGAAAACTTTAAAGAATAGTTGTTGACATAAGATATTCAATTGTTGGGAAGAGAAGCGATGCTTACTAGACCATGAAGAACGGTGTCTTAACATTTCTGATTTCATTATTCATTATACATTAAGGATAGTCTTGAACATTTTATGATTATTGATAGTTGTTTATAAAACATGAATTGATTGCTACATGTAAGCATGAGAGTATATGCTATTATTCTATTACAAGGGGAAATCACTCTTGTGTAATAATATAAGGGGAAATCACTCTTGTATCACTCTTGTGATATTATAAGGGGAAATCACTCTTGATTGTTGATTGTTGCAAACATGTGATTTTAGGGATGGCTAGTTATTTCATAGACCATGAAGGATAGTTGTGAACATTTTGATCTTGAAGGATAGTTATAAACATGTGATAATTTGGCTAGGGTGGTTGATATTGCAGCATTTTAGGAATGTTTTATGATAATCAGAGTTTATAATTTATTTATACTAATTGATAATACATGTAGTTATCTAATAGACCATGAAGGATAGTTGCAAACATTTTGATCTTGAAGGATAGTTATAAAACATGTGATAATTTGGCTTAGTTGGTTGAGTGAGGCGTAATTAATTAACAAACTGTTTGTAATTCCTGTGAGTAAACAGCGATATATAATTTATATTCCATGTACCATAGTTATACACTGGACACAGTATTGTGACATTACAGGTACTTAAATATTTTGAGGGAATTTTTCTTATTTTTCTTTTTAAAAAAAATTCTATGATTGTTTATTAATTCATTATTTAATTATTATGTTACTAATTCAGTGTTAACACTGTTACTTTGATTCCAGATTTGATAATATGTGTGTATATTATTTTTTTTGTTAAATTGTTTTATTTTGATATGATAATTAATTAATAATTAATTGATAATTTGTATAATAAATGTAGTTTTACCAGTTGTCATTGGAATTTTAAATAGAGGTGTCACGTATAAACTTGTATGGTTGGTTTTTAACAGAAAACCAGTTAGAAAAGTCAGTAACCCGTAACTGAGGTTAGTATTTGACTAAGGGGCGGAAAAGTTTGAAATTGATTCTAAATATAACTTAAGTTCTTTAATGACACGATATGACGATTGTTTGTATTTTCGTTGTACTCTTCAAAGTATTTTTTTCTAGCTGATTGACTAGAGGACAACCCTTGCGGAAAACAGCTACTCCATATTCGGATATGTATGGTTATCATTTTTGAGTACAACATAATATGAACAAAGTTAATGTTGAAAATCTACGGATTATTAGTACGGTCGGTTAAGCATTTAACAGTTATTACTTCACCGTTTGAACACTTTAAACAGTTTGCATTTTTTTCTAACCGTGACATCCCTAATTTTAAAAAAAGTTACATGATTTCTAGAATATGTTTGTATATTAACACAAGGCCAAAACTTTAAGGTTCTTTATTTTTTTTAGCTCACCTGTCACAAGGTGACAGGGTGAGCTTTTGTGATCGCTTTTCATCCGGCTTCCATCCGACATCCATCTGTCCGGCGTCCGTAAACTGTTACTTTGAATGACATCTCCTCATAAACCACTCTGTCAATTTCATCCAAACTTTACAGGAATGTTCCTTTGGTGGTCACCTTTAAAATTTGTTCAAAGAATGTAATTCCATGCAGAACTCTGGTTGCCATGGCAACTGAAAGAAAAAACTTTAGATATCTTCTTTTAAAAAACCAAAAGAGCTAGAGCTTAGATATTTGACATGAAACATCTTTTAGTAAGTGTCTACCAAGTTTGTTCAAATAAAAGAACTTGGGTCAAAATTGGCCCTGCCCCAGGGGGTCATTGATTTTCCTTATATGCATATAGTAAAAACTTAAAAAATCTTCTTTTAAGTTCTAATGGTTGTCTACCAAGTTTGTTCAAATTAGAGCCCTGGGGTCAAAATTGGTCCCGCCCCAGGGGGCATTGATTTTCCTTATATGTGTATAGCAAAAACTTAAAAAGTCTTTTTTGAAAAAACCCATTAGCTAGAGTTTAGATACTAAGCATGAAACATCTTCTAGTGAGTGTCTACAAAGTTTGTTAAAATAAAAGCCCTTGGGTCAAAATTGGCCCATCCCGGGGGACATTGATTTTCCTCATATGTGTATAGCAAATACTTAAAAATCTTCTTTGAATAAACCCAAATAGCTAGAGTTTAGATCTTAAGCATGAAACATCTTCTAGTAAGTGTCTACAAAGTTTGTTCAAATAAAAGCCCTGGGGTCAAAACTGGACCCGCCCTAGGGGTGTCATTGTTTTTAACTATATGAGTATAGTTAAAACTTAAAAAATCTTCTTTTAAAAAACCCAACGAGCTAGAGCTTAGATGTTTAGCATGAAACATCTTCTAATAGTTGTCTACCAAGATTGTTCAATTAAGAGCCCTGGGGTCAAAATTGGCCACGTGCAGGGGGACATTGATTTTCCATATATGTGTATAGCCAAAACTTAAAAATCTTCTTTTAAGAAACCTAAAGAGCTAGAGTTTAGATACTTATCATGAAACACCATTGAGCCATTGAGTGTCTACCAAGTATGTTCAATAAAAACCCTGGGGTAAAAATTGGACCTGCCGGGGGGGGGGGGGGGGGGGGTCATTGTTTTTCATTATATGTGTGTAGTTAAAACTTAACATCTTCTTTTAAAAATCTCAAAGATCTAGAGCTTAGATATGTAGCATGAAACATCTTCTAATGGGTGTCTACTAAGTTTGTACAAATAAAAGCCCTGGAATTAAAACTGGCCCTGCTCCGGGTGCCTATGTACAGGTGAGCGACTTCAGGGCCATCATGGCCCTCTTGTTTTAAATTTATGTCTCTTATTACATATTTATTTATTTATATATAAATCATTTTGAACATAATAATGTTTAATATATATCTTTTTTTATTTTTAAAGTTTAATGTTATTGTAACTGTTGAAGAATTTATTACTTTACACCATCAAGGAGTTGGCGGAAATCTGTTTCCTAAGCTACAGTTTATAATTCCTGTCACAATAATAATTGAGCACTTTTGTATGTCAATGTTATATTATATATAACATGGCTTCCATTTTATGATGAGATGACTTAAAAAGTATAATGTATGAGTAAATAAAGACCTTGTTTTGAAAATCTTTGCAAAAGGTAAGTTTATGTTTTAAGATATTGCCAAGATCATCATTTATTATATTGACAAGGTAAAGTTTAAGATTAAATATATTGCCAATGTCAAGGTTTATTTTATTGTCAAAGTCAAGTGTAAGGTTAAATAAATTCAAAGGTCAAGCATACATGTATGGTTATTCATATTTCTATAGTCAAAGCTTTATATATTGCAATGGTCAATTTAAAGGTTTTATTTATTACTAAGCTCACGTTTTATGTTTAATACATTGCAAAGATTAAATTTGAGGTTTAGTATATTGTTAAGGTCATGTTAAATGTTAAAATTTATTTTCATGGTCAAGTTCAAGGTTTACTTAGCAAATTTTTATGTTAAATATTTTCCCAAAGTCCAGCGTAAGGTTAAATACATTTCCGAGGTCATGCTTAAGGTTTAATATATTGCTAAGGTCATGTTTAAGGTTTAATTGATTGCAAAGGTCACGTTAAATGTTAAATATATTGCCAAGGTCATGCTTATGGTTAAATATATTTCCAAGGTCATGTTTAAAGTTAAATAGATCACCAAGGTAAAGTTTGACGTTTGATATATTGCAGTGGTCACATTTAATGTTAAATAGATTGCCAAGGTCATGTTTAATGTAAAATATATTGCCAAGGTCATGTTGAAGGTTAAATAGATTTCCAAGATCTTGCTTAAGGATTTATAGATTGCCAAGGTCACGTTGAAGGTTTAATAGATTTTTAAGGTCATGTTTTAGGTTAAATAGTATGCCAGAGTCATGTTTAGGTGTAATAGATTGCCAAGGTCATGTTTAAGGTTTAATAGATTACCAAGGTCATGTTAAATATATTGCCAAGGTCATGTTGAAGGTTAAATAGATTTCCAAGATCATGCTCAAGGTTTTATAGATTGCCAAGGTCACGTTTAAGGTTTAATAGCTTAGCAAGTTCATTTTTAAGGTTTAATAGATTGCCAAGGTCACGTTCAAGGTTTCATAGATTGCCAAGGTCACGCCTAAGATTTAATATATTACCAAGGTCATGTTTAAGGTTTAATAGATCGCCAAGATAACGTTTGAAGTTAAATATATTGCAATGGTCATGTTTAGGGTTTAATATATTGCCAAGGTCCTGATTAAGGTTAAATAGATTGCAAAGGTCACTTTTAAGGTTAAATAGATCACCAAGATCATGTTAAAGGTTTAAAAGATTGCCAAGGTTATGATATTGCTAAGGTCATGTTTAAGGTTAAATAGATTTTGTAGGTCAGGTTTGAGGTTAAATAAATTGCCAAGGTCATGTTTAAGGTTAAAAATATTGCAAAGGTCATGTTAAATGTTTACTAGATTGCCAAGATCACATGTCAAATTTAATAAATCAAGTTTTAAGTTAACTGTGCATGTGCAAGACTTGTTTTTTAAATAGACCATTTTAATGATAAACATTTTTTCATGCAGTCTTCCATGATAAAGTATTTTATTTTATTTACAGTAATTACTTATATAAGTTTGTATAAAATCTTGCATAAGTGAAATACTAAGTGATGCCTTGCTTTGTGTCATCAGTCTTCGAATAATTAATCAGGTTTTTCAATGTTGGGTTTTTGTCTTCAATATTTTTTTGGCAGAAATTTATACCGGCACTGATCCTTTCTTTAAGTTTGTTCACATATGGAGTATTGATTGAAAATTTTGGATTTGTTACAATTGTCTGATATTTATTTATTATTTGATATAAAAGATATTCATTTGTGTAATAAATGATTTATGGCATACCCATGCTGCTTTTTTGTGACTCTGTAAAAATTGTATTGCACGGCCATGCTTATATTTTGACATGAAGTCATTTGCCTTATACAAACATAGTGTTAAGACACGCTGAATGTAAGCGTAACATTATTGGCATGTCAATGAAAATTAAAAAGGATACAAACATAGCGTTAAGTCATGCAAAATGTAAGCGTTACATTATTGGCACGTCAATGAAAACATACTGCCTCCGTGGTCGAGGGGATAGAGTCGATGACTTCTAATCCAGTTACCTCTCTGGTGTGGGTTCCATCACCGGGAGATGCATTGGTAGTTTAGCACGGAGGAAGGTAGTCTAGTACTGGTGTCACTCTCCAGGAACGATGGTTAGGAAACTACCCGCCTATATGACTGAAATACTGTTGGAAAAAGGCGTAAAATGAAACAAACAAACAAACAAACAATGAAAACATTATTTTTTTACACTTTAAACAGTCTTTATTTTGGGTATGTGATAAATAGAATATCATATTCGTGTGGGTTCATTACTGAATTTATTAAACTTGTTGAATAAAATAATATGCTCGCCAGAGGCTGGCTTGCATAACATAATTTTTAATAAACTCATTCAATAAATTCAGTATTGAACCTACACTCATTCAGTATATCCTCTGTGTGTTGTTATATCTAACCATTATTCAAGGGCTAAATGTAAAATGGCTATATTTGATTTATAACCAGCCCTAAAAAAAAATGTTGCATTTCTTTTGTTTGATGTGTTAATTAATTTATTCTTCCCATTATTCTTGTATGACATAGTTCACCATTTTAATTCATTATATAAGCAGAGAACTTATCATAATTAATCACCTGGCCATCATTGTTTATGTAGTAACATCAGCCAAATGTGATCTTATTTTAAGTCAAATTTTTGTAAGGGGCTCCTGATTTATATTTTCTCTCCAGGTGTATAGATGCACATAAGTTACAAAGATGATACTGCCTTTTTGGATTGCAGTCACATATTTAAGCATGTTATATAAATCATTAAAGCGGTCTTCAGCTTTTTTTTTATGGAAAAAAAACAATAATGTATTGTTTCAAACTAATTATTTCAGTAATTCTATTTTTTAAAAAGTGCATTATATCACTCTAAAGACCCCTTCAAAGCTGTGTCCCGAGAGCTATTTTAGCGTGCCAATGACGTTCATTTCTATTAAAAGAAGATTGGGAAACGAATCGTCCGCTTTACTTATTTTATATATAGAGCGTGGACTGGTAGATAAGAATGGGGTCTTAAAAGAAAAGAAAACACCAAGATTTGAGTTATCGAGGGGTTTCCTTATTGTTTAATATGTATTTCATTGACGGCAATTTTCATTTCCATCTTATTTCTTATAATTTGACAATTATATCAAACCTTTAGAAAATCCGAAGGCCGCTTTAACGCACTAGTCATTACAAATGCAATATACATATGTAGACGTAATATTGTAATATTTATCATGTTATTTTACATTAAGATAGTTGTAAATATTGGGTAATATTATATAATGTTTTCATTATTATGTTATTTTGATGCATGTATAACATGCACATATACATCACGATTTGACTCTGTATTGTATAAAAATATGATCCCGAGTATGTTTCATAAATAGCATATTACAGTTAATACATATACTTAAATATACAGCGATATATTGGCATCTTTATAAAATTTGATAAGAATTAATCCATTACTACACTAAGGCGATGATATTATAATAAAGGGTTCATTGAAGAAGTATCTTGATCTATATTAATTGATATTTGGCTCTTGTGGATTTTACTAGAACTGACCAAGAACTTGTCATCCTGACGAGGCTTTCACGCCTTACAAACTCTCGGCCTGACAAGACTTGAATTTGGCTCTTGTGGATTTTACTAGAACTGACCAAGAACTTGTCATCCTGACGAAGCTTCCACGCCTTACAAACTCTCGGCCTGACAATACTTGAGGCTTCCACGTCTCACAAAATCTCGGCCTGGTAAGACTTGAGGCTTCCACCCTTTACAGAATCTCGGCCTGACAAGACTTGAGGCTTCCACGCCTTACAGAATCTAGGCCTGACAAGACTTGAGGCTTCCACGCCTTACAGAATATCGGCCTGACAAGACTTGAGGCTTCCACGCCTTACATAATCTCGGCCTGACAAGACTTGAGGCTTCCACGCCTTACAGAATCTCGGCCTGACAAGACTTGAGGCTTCCACGCCGTACAAAATCTCGGCCTGACAAGACTTGAGGCTTCCAACGCCTTACAAAATCTCGGCCTGACAAGACTTGAGGCTTCCACGCCTTACAGAATCTCGGCCTGACAAGACTTGAGGCTTCCACGCCTTACAAAATCTCGGCCTGACAAGACTTGAGGCTTCCACGCCTTACAAAATCTCGGCCTGACAAGTCTTGAGGCTTCCACGCCCCTATGAAATCTTGGCCTGACAAGACTTGAGGCTTCCACGCCCCTATGAAATCTTGGCCTGACAAGACTTGAGGCTTCCACGCCCCTATGAAATCTTGGCCTAGTAAAATACAGCCGAGTTCAATACAAGTGACAGATGGGATATTCTTAGTAAAAACTTCTCTAACTTGTGATATGATAAACAGCTATCTTACATTGAGTAAAACTTTTGAATGCATTTATTTAACAGCTATGTATATTGAACACCTTGTTCACTTTGTGTAAAAAAGAGAATCAGTTCCATCACAATTGCTATGTTATAACATTAAATGATAATAAATATTGCTAGCTTACTGAACGTTGGTGGTTCTACTCAGGTACCCATTCGTGTCTGAAATAATGCACAGAAGGGCACCTGAGGTATTTCTCCTCCAGTAAAGCTGGAACGTCGCCGAATGAACTGTACTGTGTCGGTGTGACGTAAACCCCCCCCCAACTTCCCCCAAAAAAAAATTTAAAAAAATGTTGGAGTTTCCTTTAGCAAAATATCTAAATGCATCGTCACTTATTTTTTAAAATCAGGTTTTTAACCAGGTTTTCCGAAGGAAAAAACTGGTTATTAGATTTAGGTATGTCGGCGGGCGGACGGGCGGGCGTAAACAATTTCTTCTGTGCGCAACTCCTCCTACATTTTTCAACGGATTTTGACCAAACTTTCACAGAAGCTTTGTCATCAAATGACCTGGCGCATATTGTCGGTGTTTTGTGATTGGATAATATTTGACCTAATTATGGCCCTTTGTTTTTTTCCTTATATAGAATATATAGTGAATAATTTCTTCTGTGCCCAACTGTTCCTACATTTCTCAATGGATTTTGACCAAACTTTCACAGAGGCTTTGTACTCAAGTGCCCTGGAGTATATTGTCAGGGTTTTGTGATTGGATAATATTTGACCTAATTATGGCCCTTTGTTTTTTTTCCCAATATAGGATATAGAGTGAAAAAAATTTCTGTGCACAACTCCTCCTTCATTTCTCAACGGAATTTGACCAAACTTTCACAGAGGCTTTGTCATCAAGTGCTTTGGGGCATATTGTCAGGGTTTTGTGATTGTATAATATTTGACCTAATTATGGCCCTTTGTTTTTTTCCTTATACAGATTATATAGTGAACAATTTTTACCATGCGCAACTTCTCCTACATTTCTCAACAGATTTTGACCAAACTTTCACAGCAGCTTTGTTATTAAGTGCCCAGTGGCGCACATTATTGGTGTTTTGTGATTGGATAATATTTGACCTAATTATGGCCCTTTGTTTTTTTTCCTTATACAGAATTTATAGTGAAAAAATTCTTCTGTGTTGAACACCTACATTTCTCAACGGATTTTGTTCAAACTTTAACAGTAGCTTTGTCATCCAGTGCCCTGGCGCATATTGTTGGGGTTTTGTGATTGAATAATTTTTTATTTTATTATGGCCCTTTGTTTTTTTTCCTTATACAGAATATAATTATAGTGAACACTTCCTCTGTGGCAATTCCTCTTACATTATTCATGTTTAACATTGCACATAGTTACATTGTTTGTTGCTTGTATTTGTATTTCAAATACAACATATTTATCAACAATGGTGATAATTGAAAACCTGGTTTCATGGCATTGCCATGTTTCTTGTCTAAATTATAGGATTTGTGAATGTTTGCTGAGAGAACCATAAATTAGCCGCGTCATGACAAAACCAACATAATGGGATTGCGACCAGCATGCATCCAGACCAGCCTGCGCATCCGCGCATTCTGATCAGGATCCATGCTGTTCGCTATCAGTTTCTCTATTTGTAATAGGGTTTGTAAGCAAACAGCATGGATCCTGATCAGACTGCGCGGATGTGCAGACTGGTCTTGATCCATGCTGGTCGCAAACCCACCATATTGGTTTTGTTGTGACGTGGCTAAAATGTTAGCAATCTCCTTCAAGCACAGAAACACTTCACGAGGGATATCAATCAAATTTTAATAGATTATCAAGTGCACTATATGTGGTTATGATTTAACAGAAAGTTTTCCTTCTTGTTGTAAATTATTGGCAGAAAACCTGTTTTTTCACTATTTCCTGTTTAGTTTTAGTTCATGATCATACTATTTATGATACTATGATTTTACGTGTGTGTGTAAAAACAAAATGCAATTCTTTTGAAAGGAATAAAAAACTATTATACTAGTATCTTATGAAATGTTTGCAATAAATTTACAAACAGCAGAACTGTTTTGCTTCCATAATTTTATTGTGGATTCTCGACAGAGTAGTAATGTAGAATGTCTCTGTTATTACCACACTTGAACATATTGTATGTAAACAGAATTATATGTTCTGGAACAAAAAAGTATTATGCCATTGAAAGTAGGGTTTTATCTATTCAGCAAAGATTTGGTGTAAAACTATGCACCATTGACTTTTAAGGCAATTTACTTCCTTATTTATTTCATTAAATTAGAACTTTTTTTGCAGCAGATTTTATAGCTTTATACAGTTTTAAATTATCCAAATTTTTAGTTATTTATTCTTTGTTATTTTTCAGTTTGCACCAGTTTGACCTTGTGGATTTTATACATTATAGTTATTTATTTGATTAACATATATATTATGAACTCAAGAGTAATTTGAATATTTATTTTAGTACATTTTTAAGTTATTAAATGAGAAGACAATAATATCCGTATTCCAGGTTATATATACCTCTGACACGTTATATGACCCAGAATGGCTATTATATAAATTTGTTTGAATGCGTCCTTGTATAGCGCCTGGGACCTTAAGTAATGGGCTTTTAGGTCCCAGTTAGTAAGAATGTATATTCAGATAAAAAGTAACTAACATTTAATTTCAAAACGAAGGCTTACCATCACGATTTGTAAATAAAAGATATTTTCAATTTTGAATTTCTTTATTATACTCCCACCAAAAAAGATGTGGGGGCGGGCTATAATGGATTCGCTGTGTCGCTTCAGTCGGTCTGACCGTCTCCATTGTGGTGTCCGCTCTCTTTATCCTATTCCAATTGAAGGATTTTCGTCAAACTTGGGTCAAATGTTCACCTCAACAAGGGGATGTGTATAACCCATGTTGCTCATGTGTGAGCTCAAGGTCAAAGTCACAGTTGAAGGTCAAATATCAAACAATCAAATAATTATATGACAGTATGTCATGTCTGCTCTGTAAGTCCTACCCTAATTGAAAGATTTTTTTCAATCTTGGCTCAAATGTTCACATCAACAAGGTCATGTGCAGAGCCTATGTTACCCTTTTCCCGGCTTAAAGTCAAGGTCACACTAGAAGGTCAAAAATTGACTTAGAAAAATATTCTTAAATTTTAACATGTACTTGAATATTTCTGAAACTATCACAGGTATTTACTTGAAACTTGAAAGATATTTGAGATGTCACAAGTTAAATATGCAGGTCAAGTTTCATAACTCTGTATTGCATTTTGACAAAGTTTTGCCCCTTTTTAAGTCTTTGAATTTACATACAATCAATACTAGACAGGATGCCGTGTCTGCTCTATAAATTCTATACTAATGGAAGGATTTTCTTTAAACTTGACTCAAATGTTCAATTCAACTGGGTCAAAAATTGACTTAGAAAATGTTCTTTAATTTTAACATGTTCTTGAATATTTCTTAAACTAGAACAGGTAATCATTTGAATATTCAAATATAAAGTGTTGCAAGAAAGACATGCAGGTCAAGTTTCATAACTAAAAAAGTTGGGGGGGGGGGGGGGTTACTTTGTATTGTATCTTAACAAAGTTTAGTCCATTTTTGTGTCTTTAAATTTATTTAATATAATAATTCTTACAACAGAACAGATATTTACTTGAAACTTAAAATTTATATGTATGGTCACAAGCAAGCTCAGATGACGAAAATTCTACAATTCCATTGAATAATGACACAAGTTATGCTCCATTTAGGCTTAGACACTGTTTTGATATAACCATTGATACTTAAATTTTTCTGAAACTAGAACAGATTTTCAATTGAAACTATGTAATATATGAAGGGTCAGAAGAAAGCTCAGTTTGCAAAGTTTTTCCACTCTTTATTACATTTTTTTCATAATGATGCTATTTTCTTCACTGATTTGTTTGTTTTAGTTCATTGGGAAAATGAAAGGTTATTTATAACTGTTTCGAACATGATTTGACAATATATATTTATACTATTACCTGTACAATTTGTCTTTTTTTTTGCACCAGGGATAATTTTTTTTCTATGTATATGTATTTCTACCACTAAAGTTATTCCCTTAACCATCTTTCCAAGTCGTCTTCTGTCAAGGACATTGGTGGGGGTATGATTCGCATTCAGCGATATTTCTTTTTTTATTAATTTAAGGCTAAAATGTACGGATGTCTTAATGATGTCAAATACGGTTATATAATTGTAATGAGGATTTTAACCCTTTACCTCATATATACGCGAAACAACGCACTTTCGATCCCCCTTTTAGGCCGCAAATAGTGAAAAAATGTCCTATTTTGGCCCAAAACACATGTTTTTCGTTTGAGAAATTTTTCTAAAAAATATGAGTACTTTTTCGGCGCCGCTCCCCAACCAAAAGATACATCAGGGGGTTGCCAGAAGGGGGATGTGCCCCCTTCTGTTTTGGGGGTTTGAAGGGGGCGGCAGTCCCCCTCATCGCCAAGAACATTTTGGACTTGTGAGAGGCTAAAAATGACAACAGGTCGATCATAAGGTAACGTGTAACCAACGCTGAAAAGCCTTTGACTCTATCTCAATCCTTTGAGAAGTTTCAGCACATTGAAATAAATTTTGTTGGTAAAAATCAAGGCAAAATAGTGACTTTTGGCAATTTTGAGATGTCCCCTCGTTGCCATGGTAACAGGTTAAGACTGAGCATGATAAGACAAAGGCAATGGTCCAGTCATTATTTGTGCCAAGTTTGATTAGTATTGAAGCAATTTTCATAGTTTCGTAGCATTTTGAACTTGTAACAGGAGGCTTTTCAATGAAAACGGCCATTTTTCACAATATGCTGATGGGGGAAAGGGTTAAATTAATATAGCTGCAATTAACAGTAACCCTGCCATAGTATAATGACGGGGACATAAGATTTAAGATTGTTCCTTTAAAGCAGCATACCTCTGGATTAATGCTAATTGTTGAGGAAAAATTCGAAAATGTATTTAAAAGTCAAATATTGTCAAGTCAACAAAGAAAGTACATTGTAATTGTGGCACTTACACAGGGGCAGGGGGTCATGTGACTTTGTACTGTAATACAA
Source organism: Ruditapes philippinarum (assembly GCF_026571515.1). Taxonomy (NCBI): domain Eukaryota; kingdom Metazoa; phylum Mollusca; class Bivalvia; order Venerida; family Veneridae; genus Ruditapes; species Ruditapes philippinarum. Next base: position 3,517 of record NW_026867304.1, on the reverse strand, counting down.
GCGAGTAATGGTGACTTTTGAACCTCGGTAAGTTCATTATTGTTTTATAAATTTAGCTGTGAGACGTTTCCTTAATCCAATCTAGACCTAGCCTTTCATTTGCACGATAACTTTTTTAAAATATTAATACCAAATGCAATGTCCTACGTTTTTGTGGTTTTCGAGAACATTGTTTAAATACTGTGACAATTGCACATGCAGCTTTAGTTATTCACACAAGACGGCATTATTTTGTACCAAAATTAATGAAAATTGTATTTCTTCCTTCATTGGAAACACAAAAACAAGCATATTAATATAAAATCGCCAAGATACACTTTCTCGCTCACCGGATAGACATTGATTCCGACATCAGCCAAGTATTCTCTATTTTTCCATAGGCACCTGTTTTTTTGGATTGAGGGTTGTAGAACTCGAATTTGATTGAATGTTACGATTTTTAAACGTAGATGTCTCGATTCTAAAATCTTTTTGCAGCTTTGTTGTGATTAATGCTTCCGAGGGATCACTTTGTTTCCAGATTAACAGCAGGTGTCAAGTGCTTTGTGGCAGCTGTAAAAAGTTGCTTCGTACTTAACTTCAGTGTTGTTATATTTTTCTGGTCCTTCGGGTTCATTGATGCGAGCACTTAAAGTGTTGAGAACTGAGTACCGCTCACGCCGGTGCTAGGGATGTGGCACTTATTATTATACCTCATGTACAGACTAAATCAAACCGAGTCTGCATTTTCATACAATTTTTTTGCTATTAATGCTTCCGATGGACCACTTTGTTTTTCAAATATTTTAGTTACATCGGGATAATGAAAATTTTAGAATCGAAACATCTACGCTAAAAAAATCTGCGAAGTATGATCAAAAATTTTTCGGCCCGATATACTTCTATTCATTACACTGGCATTTACACACGATACGTCGATACCGATATCTTATTGAAGATAACTGACCGAGACCGAGTTACACGCGTTTTTACACAGATTAACATAAAACACACTTTGATTAGTAGAGGCGTGTGTCATTTAGACCAAATGGAGAAAGTTGAAATCATAGCCGTCATTAGATACCTCTGTAAGGAAGGGATGTCCTCCATGGAAATCCATGAAGAATTCATGGATACATTTGGGATAAAAATTTGCTGTTGAATTTAGGAGGGACAGGAAAGCATTGGTGATGATGAGCGGCCAATAGGAGCCACACATTCAAATTTAGAAAAAGTGTTGTCCTTTGTGTCTGCAGTACAGCGGTCTGAACGTTTACAGTTGTGAAATCTAAAATAGGTTCTTTAGACATATCTTGTATAAGTAATAAGCCGGTATCGATTATTCATGTCTCGAAAATAAGCAAAAATGTTCTATCAGTCAAATCAAATGTCATATTATAGTGTTTTTAACTGGCATTTAACTATCCGAGATATGTTTGCAAAGGAAGCCCCATCATCGCTTTGTCTTTTTTTCTGTAAAAATATGATCTATTAACAAGATAATGTATTAGATTCTTTATAATGAGTACACGTTACAAGTCAAATTGCGTGTGCAGAACGTGAATATCTCCAGTAATAAAGGGGAATAAATGGTGGGGGCATATAAGAGATTCAAGCTTTTCCTCAATTAACCCTTATTAACCTTGGGGTATAACATATTGTGAAAAAGGGCCGTTTTCATTGAAAAGCCTCTTGTTACAAACAAGTTCAAACTGCTATGAAACTATGAAAAATGCTTCAATACTTTGGACCATACCCAATATAACAGCATGCTCAGTCCGGAGGAACGTCTCAATATTGCCAAAAACATGTCCATTGTTTTTTTTCCCAACAAAACTGATTTCTAAGTGCTGCAATTTCACAATGGATTGAGATGGAGTAAAAAGCTTTTCAGTGTTGGTTACACGTTACCTTACGATCGACCTGAGGCCATTTGTTAGCCTGTCACATGTTCAATATTTTCTTGGCGATAAGTGGGACTGCCGCCCCCTTCAAACCCCCAAACAGAAGGGGGCAGATCCCCGTTCTGGCAACCCTTTGATGTATCTTTTTGATGGGGGGGGGGGGGCGGCGCCGAAAAGGTTATCACTTTTTTAACAACATTTCGCAACGACAAATAGTGTTTGGGGCCTAAATAGGGTAGTTTTTCATTGTTTGAGGCCTAAAAATGGGGGGTCGAAAAGCCGTCAAGTAATTTCCATAACACGATCAGCTCGTTCTCCTTATTATAACTAGGTTCTTTTATAATAGGGCAAACTTGTTTGTCCTCATTGTAATATTTAGTTACATGTAGTTCATAATGTGACAGGCTAATTGTGGTTGTTATATCTAGATCCTTTCATTAACCTGCCGGTTTTGTGTTTTGGTTGTTTAATTAAGGGGCTTTCATAATGCAGCCACTTGTAATGATTCTTATTTCCGGGGTCTATCATAATGCAACGCACGTTTGTGTTCTAGTTGTTACATTGTTCTCACCGCCGATCAGATCAACTCGATCGTCCCGATCACATTATTTCCCCGATGAAGCCCGACCAAACTGGATTAAATGCACATTCACGACTCCTACACGACATCGAGTCGACCCTACACGATGTTTTACGACTTCTTCTCGACGACAACCCGATCAACATACCGACTTCTTCTCGATCACACAGACCTATTCGCGAGTCATACACGATCTCAACTAGACTAACTGGGCTTCTGCTCGATCTTTGCCAGATTTCCGCCCGACCAGATCGATAAGTAGTCGAGATGACCGTGTACAGATCGTGTAAGTGATGTATACCCGACCAAACTAGATCGTTACACGATTTTTTCTCGATCAACTAGATCTTCTACTCGATCACTATACGACCGCTTCAACCAAAGACCTTCCGTTTTTCATATTTAATTGACCTTCCGTTTGCAAATGTGATTTAATTATAAAGACACGAGCCGAAATCCAGAGAGAACCAGCCAGATGAATGATAAGTAAATTATTTATATTTGAATAGACTTGTTCGTTATTCGTTCATTATTTATTTCAGGTAGACTAACCATTTTCTCGTTAAATAACCTGACTTTATTCTTCAACCAAAACACCGTTAAATATAAGAAATATAAGAATAGACTCAATATTAACATTTCGTTCTGCAAGAAAAATGTCCACCGATATAGGGACAATTTCAAGAATAATGAACAATGAAAGAAATAGGATATGCTGCTGAAATGCATTGGTCGCGTTGGTAGTATATAAACGCCCTACCGCATTAGCGTTGTGGCGAGTCTTTATTTGGTGATTATTAAACCATAAACAAAGCATGTTTACGTTAAAAAAGGCATTATCAAAATTAATAAAAACACAAAATGTTGTGATGAGTTACCTCAATCAAGTATTCAAATTAACAGTAAAATGCTACGCCCTTATCTTCATCATTAATCATAAAAAACATCATCACATTTCACTCAATGAACTCCATCGAAATCACCATTGCCGGCATAACCTTTACCACAATCATCACCACCACTATGAACACCATCATCAACATAGGCACGATCT